>NW_023458558.1:83101183-83136517 GCF_013731165.1 Rhagoletis pomonella | reverse complement strand
TGATTACTGGTCACTGAAGAGAAACCAAATCAGCACTTTGGTTTGAAACAAAGATAAATATGAAGATGAAGAAATAAATGATAACGATGAAGTAAAAAAAAAGAAGGCAAAAGTGAAGATAAAGACGAAAATGAAGACAATGACAGATACATAAGACTTAAGGTAACTAAAAGCTTAAGAACATTTCTTGAATTTATGAAGTGAAACTTCTTTAGCGGCAGTTGGTTGGTTGGGAGTAAATTGTCAAATTCAAGGGGAATAATGCACATGGAAATAGTTCTCAGCGGTTTAGCGGTTTGAGAATAAAAACAAAAACAAAGATGCCTAGAGGTACAGGCAAAAACGAAGATCAAAGTAAATTTAAACACTTTAAGGTAAAGGTGAAGAGGAATATGCAAAAATAAAGATAAATATGAAGAAAAGGATGAGGATGAAGATCGATATTGTTATCGATATAAAACTCGATATTTTTATCGATATAATAATCGATATTGCTATCGATAAAATAATCGATATTGTTATCGATACTGTTATTGATTAAATAACCGCTATTTCAATCGATATAATAATCAAAATAATAATCGATATTGTTATCGATACAATAATGGATATTGTTATCGGCATAATAATCGATAAAATAATTGATTTTGTTATCGATTTAGTCATTTATATTGTTAACGATATGTACAATAATCGATAGTGATGATTGTTATATTTATCGATGAATTAATCGATTTTACAATCGTTGTACTTTTCTATCTTTATGGATATTGTTATCGGTATTTTTATCGGCACAGTTATCAACAGGGTTATTGATATACTAATCGGAACATGGAATGTGATCACATTACATGGCAACACATCACACGATATTACATCACATAATATGATATCACATCACACGATATCACGTGACATGACATTATATGATATTACATCACATTATATGGCATGACTTCACATGACTTGACATGGCATTACATGACGTGGCATCACATGATATGACATCATATGGTATGACATCAGAGGATATGACAACACATGACATGACATCCTATCACATCACATACAATCACGCCACATCTTATCACGTCATCGCACCTCATCTCATCTACGTGAATAGAAAAAGAAAAGGATATAAGTAAAGATGTGAAAGATAAAAGCAAAGATGAATACCAAGGTAAAGGTACCGATTTCAAAACCAAAAACACTGTTGGAAAGGTAATTCTCTGTAGATGAGGAGAGTTTTTATAGTTTCGAAATTGGTTGAAAACCGTGTTTTAAAAATTTCCATATTTGTTAATGGTTGGTTTTGCAACCTGTACAATTTAAGCTGTTTCGCATTTTGTTTTACTTCGTATTTGAAATTAAACTTTGAAATAAAGATAAATATGAAGATGAAGAAACAAGTGATAACGATGAAGACAAAAAAAGGCAAAAGTGAAGATAAAGACGAAAATTGAGATAAAGGCCAAAATTGAGACAATGAGAAATAGATAAGAATTAGGTTAACAGAGTTGAAATTTTCCGATAGGAATCGAAATAAAATCAGCCATAAAGGTTACTGAAATTTATCGAATCATCGAAGTTTATTATCACAACGTATCGAATTATTCCAACTGATCAATGTTTACTGAGTTGTCGAAATTTATAGACACAGAAACTTAGTTGTCCAAATTTACGGATAGTTATCGAGCTATAAGAACGTGTGGGATTAACGAAATTTGTCAAGTTAAAGTATCAAGTTATCTATATTTATTGAATTATCATTATTTATAGATTTAACTATATAGATCGAGGTGTCGTAATGCATGGACTTCTTTCAACTTCAGATTTATCGATAATTATTGATCTACTGAAACTGGTTGGTTCAACAAAGCAAAGTTTATGGAATTTTCAAAATATATCCATTTATCGAAATTTCAAGGTTATATATGTAAGCTTATCGATTTATCACTTCTTATCGAATTTAATCGTCTTAACAGAGTGTAACGAGTTATCAAAATGTTTAGATAGTTTTCGAAAAATGTGGAGTTGTCAAAAGTAAAAATTTATAAAGGCATCCAAAGTTTTTACATTTTTGAGTTATCGAAATTTATCGAGCCATCGAATTTTACAGTTATCGAAATTGGTCGAGTTAACGAATTTTGTTGAGTTATCGAATTTTAGTGTTCTTGAAATTCATCGAACTTTCGATTTGTATCAAATCATTGACATTTATCGATAAACTTGAATGTATCGGGTCAATTCGAAGTCCTGCCGAAGTCTCCCAAAGACCTTCTCAGATAAAAAAAATTGCTACGTGTTAAGTTAGTAAACCTCTCCAAGGCTTCTAAAACTAGAAAAACTGTCGAATTTCGACAGTAACTGGCACTCTAGTATTATTTATTTGATTATCGTTTTAAAATGTTCGTATTTAAAAACAATACTGTCATACAAGCACGCGTGGTGAAATAACACACACGGCAATAACGCAAAATTTGCTTAATTTCACTTTTAAATGGGAAATAATACCAAAATCTGATTTTGCTGTATTTCCAAAAAAGGTTGGAAATAAAACAAATTTTGCCTTATTTCCCATTGCTTATTTAACTATTTGTAAACGGATTTTTGTAACGTTTACTGACAGAAGGAAAAGAACTTTGTTTATTCCTAAAGTACAATTAAACCAAGGCACACTGAACAGGTGGTATCAGCATAGCAGCTGATTTGACTTTTTTCAAATTATTTGTTCGCGAAAATGTCAGATATTTTTAATTTCTCCTCACAAAAATTCTAAATTGTTAAAATCTATTTGCAGCTTTTGCAATGCTCGCCCAACTCAGCAGCACAACCGCTGATTACTGGGCCTGGCACAGAATGGATCAACGCTTCGAGAAGCAAACCAATTTACTAAGAAATTAAGTTGCAACAATTTTAATTTTTTCAATTTAAATTTTTATCTTTTTTATATCACATGGCACGCTTTGATGTAGAAGAAAAAAATCAGAACATTTTTTAACGCTTTCGATACCAGAAGCCACAACAAAATACAGGAAAGTTTTTGCTCAAATGCTCTAAACCTGTTTGATAGGCCTTGAATTAAACAAAAAATTTTATATAATTCATAAGAAGAAAGTAATATTCACAAAATATTTATACTTATAAAAAGTCTAACAAAATATAGAGAAAACATCGTCTTTAATAACTGCTCGTCATACTGGACATAGCACTTTTGTATGAATTTTATCTGCTTGCTTTTTAATATGTTAAAAGCATTGCTGGAAAACCTTAAAATGTTTGCATGGAACGATATCGCAATAAACAGATGAAGTAATAAAACGGCTTTCTCGCTTTATTTTTTGACATTCGGCTGCCTTATAGTCACATTTTATAGGCAAATTTTCAAATAAGGCAGTGGCACCTGGTAAATTTCACTATGGGTGGGATGCATGCAATAACACCATACACAATAATTCCCATTACTTGGACATTAAAAAGTGGTTTCAGAAATGAACTAGTGTTATTTTATTATTTGCATTTTTCCTAAACGGTTATAATACCACCAGTGCATTATTGGGAAAGGCGGGGAGGGGGCGCGGGACGCGAGCGCGACGTCGAACGCGGCGAAGCGCGGGGTGGCGAGCGAACGCGGACCGCCGCGACGCTGGGCACTTTCAAAATTGTATCCTTACAAATCCGTCCATTTAACTTGTTCATTTACTACTTTTTGTCAAATGTAACTGGGTGACTACCTACATATGTGCACTATTTTGCTTTATTACTCAAATTGTTAAGTTTAAAACTTGGTCTTATTGCTCAACGAGAAATGAAATAAAGCAAATTTGTGTTATTTCACATTCAATTGGGAAATAACCCAAACTTGCGTTATTTCCGTTTGTGTTAATTCAACCCCCCTCCCCCCTTTCTTTATACCTTTTATTTATACCAGTGTAAATTACAAATCCCGTAAATTCCGGGATTCTAGGCAAATAGTCCCGTGATTTTCGGGACTAAAAAAACCTCGGAATCCCGGGATTAACATTCTTAGTTGGTACCTTCATTCTGGTGCAGTGATTTTCCGCTTTCTGCGCTGTAAATAAATTTTTGGGATGAATGGGAATGTTGAAGTCGAAAGCGTAGATTTAGTTTAGTTTTGACATCACAAGATTTCGAATACTGTTCAAGATAGACTGTACAATCATGGGCGTAGCAGAACGAAATTTAGGGGGGGGCATACAAAGTAAAAATCAAAACCAATAACTTTGTTCAAGTGACTTGCGCTCACTTGAAGGATGCATCCCTGCGCATCCTTTAATCCCAAATGCATCCCTGCGCTTGCACCGAATTAAAGCACCCCTGCTTGAATATTCCAGACACTAGCTACAGTTGCCTTCCAGTGTAACCTATAAAAGGCAATTGCCACCTTGCCATGGTCTCTCTTTTTTCATCAAACACCTAACCAGAAGACAACAGGGATCGTCTATCGAATACCTCAATAGAAGCGTGGGAGTTTATCCATACATCTGCGCGGGATTCCAACCACATCGTGGATATTCCCCGGCATTTACTCACTAAGTATCATTCAACCATTCATACATACATATCATCGCTTTTCTCATTGTATCATTCCCGTTGCGCGAGTTTCCCCTGAACTCAACCAATCCCATTTAAATTTCTCATATGTACAACATTTGCACAAACATTTACTTTGCAGAAATCAACATTCATTAAAATATTCATGCAGTCCATTAAACAATCTTTGTAGAAATCTTAGTTAGTTATAAGCAATTTTTGTAAACGAATTACAAAGTTGAATTAAAGCTTTTAAATTGAATTCAATTCGCAATCTCGTAATTTTCCTAAACAAACTTAGTTACTAACAAGTAAGAAAGGTGGCAGGTAATAAGATCAACGGAAATAAGGTCAATTGACTTTATTTCCCACCCTGGTGCGAAATAAAGTCAATTGACATTATTACCTTTTTAAAAAGGAAATAAAATCCATTGACATTATTTCTCTTTCAAACATTAAATTTGCTTAGCTTCGCGGCGGCCCGCGTCAGCGCGCCCCGCGTACCCCGCGCGACCGGCGCGCACACCACGTCACGCTACGCCGCGGCCCCCCGGCCCTCCTTCCTCGTCTCCCGCCGACTGTATCGCAGGTAGATTTATTTTTTGTATACGTTGAAATAAAATTGTTTATATATTTTAAACATCGAGGGCTTATATTCAATAATACCCTCTATCTGCACACTTTTCACAAAGATGAGATTCTGACATAAAAATCCACCTAAGCTTTAACTGTCATCAGTGATATTAATGCTACCTTATATAATGACAGGTAATAAGTCCCAGATGGTTTCTAAAATCACAAATTAGTTTTTGTGCAAATTGCAGATAGGATTCAAGCCCTCGATATTTCACATTTTTATATTTGTAAGTTATTAGAAGCAGGGATGCCAACTTGGCTGAAACCGTGCCATTTGTCCCTAGTTTACTTCAAATGGCACTTAATTTTTCAAATGCCACTTTTGTAAAAAAAATACATTTCAGTACATTTTTGTGAAATCCTTTTCGTACACTTCTTTTTCTCAACTAAAATTTTCTAATTTATAAAGGTTATTTAACTGGTTTATCTTATTTTATCATTGAAATTTTGTTTGGAAAATGTAGCTTTATTTTACTGCTAAATGTGACTGATTAAAAGGAATGACACCTTTTTTGGCACTTTTATTTTTCTATTTGGCACATTTTGGCACTCTTTTATCCTCAATATGGCACCTCATAACTAAGGATAGTTGGCAGCCCTGATTGGAAGATTTCTGCTGTGTTTTGGGGCAACAACTTGTCTGCAGTAAAGAAGCATATAATTTGTGTTTCAAAAGTGTGTGAAAACCAATCAATTAACTTACGTGATCTCGGTTCCGATATTAAATAACCAATAATTGTTTATACCCGCATTTTGGTACATTGGCTCGTTGAATGTGCCATCTAATAAATAGTGCCGTCATTCTCCATAGCTGCTTTTAAATGATGTCTTCACAAATTGCTGGCGGAGACATGAATACAGTGTAAGAAAATTCTTTTTCTATAATTGTTTCCTTATAGAAAGGTTGGTTTCTTTTCCACCTTAGACATTCCGAATTCGTTCAAAATATGCTAATTTAAAACACATAATTCTTTCAGTATTCCTCCGGGGTTTTCGCCATGGACTGTTTAATCAATTTAATAGTGTTCGCTTTATTTTTGCGGAAACGAAACATGTTTTGCAAGTTATGGATCATTTCTACACTCTTTCTTCAAATATTTCTCGTATTTCAGCTGTGTGCAGGTGTTTAGTTTTTCGCATCGTGTTTTTACATATTCGTAATTAAAATTTTTTTAATAAAATCAATTGGTGGTAGCTCATGATTGTGTGTGGATTAATATCACAACACTGAGGATTTGGCAATAACCTTTTTCATATATTTAAAAACAACACCTATGGGGCAATTTTTATTGTAAGAACAACATTTTTTTCTATGAATCGACATACTTTAAGCATTGTTCACGCTATTTCCATTTGAATGAGGAAATAGCGTCAATGACTTTATTTCCAAATTTTTGTTGACTTTATTTCGCTTTTGAAAAGGTAATAATGTCAATTGACTTTATTTCGCACCAGGGTGGGAAATAAAGTCAATTGACCTTATTTCCATTGACCTTATTACCTGTCACCGTACGAAAGTCTAAGTTCGGGCGGAGCCGAACATTAAATACCCGGCGCAAGTATTAAATACATATATGTTTTTCACCTTTCCGAAAGCTACCGCTACATGGTAAGCCGGGGTGTATAAATTTTGAGTAAATTAGCGTCCTTAAATTTCGAAATATTGAAGTTTCAAGCATTTCTGAAATTTACCGTTATATGAAAAGCGGCCGTAATTTTAGTCCAATTTCAATAATTTTCAACGCTTTGCTTTTATGTGGCAAGCACAATAACCATACCGAGTTTGGTACAAATTGGTAGAACGGTTACCGATATACCTATATGTGATCATAAGTTGGCGGTGCCACGCCCATTTTCCATAATTTTACCGTAAACGTATTTCTTAGTAAAGAATTGTTGCAAACGTCAATTTTGAATAAATTAGCTTTAATATTTACTGATTTATCGAAGAGTTCGTATTTCTCTAAATAACCCTGTTTACTGTGGGTGTGGTTATTGTCCGATTTTAAAAATTTTCGGCCTTTTGGTATGCTGTACCAAGGCCAACAACTGTGCCAAATTTGGAAGAAATTAGTGCAGCGGTTACCAAGATAAACACATGTAACCATAAGTGGGCGTGGCTATGCCCATTTTCCAAAAATTTATAATATTCTTATTTTTCGTCTGAAAATTATTGTAAATATCAATTTTGAGTGAATTATCTTCACTAAAATATCGCAGTTTTCGTATTTCTGGAAATTACCGTTATATGGGAAGTGGGCGTGGTTACAGTCCAATTTCGCCCATTTTCAACCTACCTTGGATTAACAGAAACCTACATACCAAATTTCGTTGAGATATCTCAATTTTTGCTCGAGTTATCGTGTACACGGACGAACGGACAGACGGACAGACAGACACGGCTTAATCGATTTCTCTATTCATCCTGATCATTTATGTATACATTTGTCTATATCTATCTCGATTCGTTTTGGCTGTTACAAACAACCGTTATGTGAACAAAATTAATATACCCTTGTGCACAAGTGCGCTCGGGTATAAAAATTGTTTATTGTAGCTTAAAATTATTGTAACCATTTGTTGTACAAAAAACAAATAAACAAAAGTTCACAAAAGTTGATATAAAACTATTCGTCGACTTAAATTGTTAACTTTTTACTGAGCATGTTTATTTTACGAGGAGGAAGTATCGAAAGCCTAACCCCGTCAGTGTGAAACTTCAATCCAAACTAAACTTCCTACCGTCATGTACCATTCCCCTCCCGGTACCACCGTCAAGGATTTCGTCGTGATTATAACACCTTGTGACTGATAAGGTTATAGAACTATTCTCTTCTTCTTCTTCTTCTTATTTGGCGCTGTAACCGCCAAAGCGATTTTGGCCAACTGACGCCAATTGGAAATACCAAGTGAAGCCAGAATACTTTCAGAGGTGGGGCGTCGGTGTCCATTCGAACGACATGGTCAAGCCAGTTGAGCCGCTGTATTTTAATTCGCCTTATAAAGTGGTTTTCGTACGTAGAGAGAGGACTTTACTCCTGAATTGCCTACTCAGTCCAAAGCAGTACTTGTTGGCAAGAGCGATTCTGCGTTGGATTTCCATGCTGACATTATTATCGGTGTTAATGCTGGTTCCCAAGTAAACGAAATTCTCTACTTTCTCGAAATTATAACTTTCAAAAGTGACGTGGGTGCCATGGCGCGAATGTGCTATTGTTTGTTTGATGACAGGAGATACTTTGTCTTGTCCTCGCTTATCACCAGACCCATTCGCTTTGCTTCCTTGTCCAACTTGGAAAAGCCAGGACAGACTTCGCGGTTTTTCTTACCGATGATGTCAGTGCCATCGGCATAAGCCAGCAATTGTACGCTCTTGTAGTAAATTGTTCCTGAGCGGTTAAGTTCTGCAGATCTTACTTTCTTCTCCAACATCAGATTAAAGAAGTCACATGAAAGAGAGTCATCCTGTCTGAAACCCCGTCTGATGGCGAAAGGAAACAGAGCAGAGCTGGTGGTTTTGCTCAACGTAAGTTTTCACAGCCGTATGGGTTTTGAGGGGATGCCAAATTCAGACATAGCGGCATATAGGAAACTCCTTTTAGTGCTGTCGAAAGCGGATTTAAAGTCGACAAATAGGTGGTGAGTGCCGATTATTTTCTCGCGGGTCTTTTCCAAGATTTGGCGAATTGTGAATACCTGGTCTATGGTAGACAATACATTCGATAAGACCATGCAACCTATGCTTAGAAGGCTGATCCCGCGGTAGTTGGCACGCATGGCGGGGTCGCCTTTCTTGTGGATTGGGCAGAGCGCACTTGAATTCCAGTTGTCCGGCATGCACCTTATTACCTCCTTGCCATCGTAATTAAATAGCTCAGCTGACAGGCTGTCAGCTCAAGCAGCTTTGGCACTTTTCGTCATAGTCAGGCGCTGGGATATCAACTCCATCGTCATCGACTGGGACCTCGGGTTCGTCTTCTCCACTTCTTTCAGTGCTTCTGCCATTCAAAAGGGTCGAAAAGTGTTCCCTCCAAAATCTGAGTACGTTCTGGACATCGGTCGCTAGGTCGCCATGGTTGTTCCTACAAGAGTCTTGAAACCTTCCGTAAGTCGCACAACCCGTTTTTTGCTGCTCCGAGGGTCGTATATTGGATGCATCAATATAGTAGTGCGAGTCGATGTTTGGCCCTCGGAGCGTACGTATGTACATCTAAAACATGGAAGCATGCCTTTCGTCTATCGCAACATGCTCGATTTGGTTTCCCGTTTTTCGATGTGGAGACATCCATGTAGCTTGATGGATATTTTTATGCTAGAACCCAGTAATACATACTGTCAAGTTTCGGGCCCCGGCGAAGTCGATCACCCTCAGCTAATATGTACGCTCTAAGCTAAGAGAGCTTAGGATGCCTCGTCCCTCTCTTCCATCGTGGCGCTGGCACATATAAATAAGATGTTAAAGAATCTCGCTTGGATGCGGATTGTGGCTAACCTTTCGTCCACTAGAGTGAACGCATTTCGTAGATGGCGTTGATGTCAGCCTTTATTTTCCCTAGGACATCAACCAGCCGGGCAGAGGCACCATCCCGATTAAGGGTTCAGATATTCCCAGTGCATACCCTAAAATCATAGTCCTTCCTATGTTTGCCGTGATCGTCATCAAAAGAAGGGGGTATCATCCCTTCATTGGGAAGGATTTTAACGTGGCGGAACCCAAGCCCAGCGCACGCGGGCCACTCCCAGTTGAATAGCAGTCAAAAGCTTTGCAGTACTGGGAAATGTACAAAACGCAGTGGTCAAAAGCGAATATCTCAACTAAACCCTGATGTATTTCATAGCTCTACATACCTGTATAGTAAACTAAATAGCCGGACCGGACTTTATTCAAAATAAAAAATTTAAAAAACTTTTTTCCGTGTACTCTGTAATATTCCTCCGCAATTTTGTAAGGTAAACTAATAATTTGTAATCATTGCTTTGCAGCGAAATATCTTCTCTTAAATTATATACATAGGTATGTATAAATATGAGGACGTATTGAACATTTTGAGTATGCAGATTTTTTATGCTGGTATATTCATTTATGCTAAATATATTACTTGATTCTGTTTTGTCACACTTAAGAAGTAAACGTCTTGGCTGTTCACCCAACCGGTCTATAATTTTATCAATCTCAGATTGGTTCTGTGATACAAAACTTTCATTGTGCGCTTAGAAAAGACACAAACCTAAATACAAAGTAATAAACAATTGAACTATTTTTGCTCATTGTCGACTGCAGCCAGGTTTGACCCTTTTTAAATGGAAGTGCTTTGAAGTTAGAGAGAATAACTTCATACAGAACCGGATGATCCACAAAACCAATTTTTAAATCAATTTACTAATTATTTTGTTAGCGTTGGGAGTTTAATTTGTTATACAGTATATATATAGAAAAAACCTTGAAAGTTAGGGGGGGAGGGGCGAAATTATCAAGCAAGCATTTAGTGGTACTATTTTTGAATATCTAGGCAAAAATTTGGAAATTAGCCCCTACCTGGCTACGCCCATGTGTAGAGTGTTTCAATTTTTGTATGGGGAAAAAAAATTTCGTCCTAGAAAACTGGGCACCCCCTTATTTTTTTCCTTTTGATATTTGTAATATCTATATATTCTACTGCAACCAATACAGGGTGCTCAATGACCTTGAAATGCGCTACTGAATCGCTGTGAAACTGGCAAAAATATTGGTGATTTTTATAAAAAGCGACTGTTGCCATGACAACTGAAGCTTGTGATATTTTAATAGATAGTTTAAATTTGAAATGTTCTTAGGTTACTTAACCAATTGTTTGATTAATATATGTACATAATCAGCCCTATTCTGCATTTCGACTCGAATCGAAATTTTCTCCGTTTGGCAACTTTGGTATTCTGCGTTCCGTTTCCTTTCGATCAATCTTCGAAATTTACGATTATACCTATTCTACATTTCGATCGTAGTTCCGTTTTTCTAAGTTGCAAATTTGTTGACGGAGAACATTTCGGCTGTTATTTTCGTGGGTTTAAATAACAAAATTTTATTAAAAAATTTAAGTAAAATATACTGTGCATGATTTTAAGTCATCATAAATGAATTTTCTCGATTTCTGTGTTTTCGCGAGCGATTTCTGTGTTTTTACGGGCAAAACGAAAAATTGGCTCAAATAATGGCTACCAAAAGGGATATTGCGCGACGTTTTCAAAGTGGAAGTCCAGGCGTTTTTGTTTACATTATCTATAAATAAGACTGTGAAATGCACTGAATACAATTTATTATTTTTATATAAAATTAATAGATGTATGCACATAGATACATACATACATAAAATGTGAAGTTACATAAAAAAGATGCTTTTATTATTGCACTCGTTTTTACTAACTTTTTAAAAAGAGGTGCGTATGTTGTCTCGAGTTCGATTTGCTATGGAAAGATAAGCTTTGTTCTTCCCCTCCTCCCGACGGCTTTCAAAATGGGATTCATTTGCGTTCAAATCTTCCACTCTGTAGTAAATGCAAATGTTGTGGAGTGCTCAAACAACGTTTATGATTTCACTGACTTTAAGCGATGAGTAATACAGTTCAAGATGAATTCCTTATGACTCTTCCTTCATCATCTGAAAAAGATCAAACGTGTCCCTAAATCTCCGCCTTTCAACTTCCGCATCAGCAATCTGGGACTCGTTCTTCTCTTCAAGCAATAACGCCGCGGCTATGGATTTCATTCTTATAATTATGTATCCACTTAAATTTTATTTTTAAATTACAATGGTGCTAGGTATATTTAGTTATTTTAAAATATTTACAAACTTTAACTTCATATGCTGCTATAGTTTGGTGGCAAATATTTCTTTGTTTTGTTTCGATTTCACACATTCCTAGGCAAACAACTGATTTCGAAAGATGTTTTCTCTCTTCCTCTTCTTCTTTCGTTTCGATCGTAACGCAGAATACCTAAGTTCGATTCCAGCGGAGCGGAATGCGGGAACGTAATCGAAATGCAGAATAGGGCTGAATACTCCTAAAATAAAATATGAGCATCAAGAGCATCCTCTAAATGGATACTTAGAAACGTCAGGTTTGGTACCAGGACCTCTTTCGGCAAGAGGAAAAATTTTGAAAGGTGCCACAATCCTAGGGTTGGCAGATTTTGAAACGGGGAAAGGAGTACATTTATATTTTCGATAGCAAAAAAGCAGTACATGACATAAAAAAGGAGTACAATTTTTTTTTCTTTAATTTTTTGTACAATTTATTGTTACAAATTACCATTAATTAGGTACAAACAAACAAAGATATCTTAGAAATCTTTTTCAAATAAATATATGGGTTGGCTTTCCAATAGGGACGATTGTTAAAGAGATGGTGATCGAGGGGGAAGTCGACGTGGCACCTTCTCCGACCTTTTTGGAGAGGGCATGAACCGCCATTGACAAAAATGTTACTGCCGACCACCTAGGGCCAATGCGGGACCCCTTAGAAAAATTGCCAAAAGTCGCAATTTTCACTTGCGTCGACAGTATTTTTGCGTAGAATTCGGTTCTCAATGACCGCCCTTGCCGGAAAGTTTCGAAAACTAAAAAACAAAAAACTACAAAAGAATTCCAGACTCTTTCTGAATGTATGACCATTTTTTAATTTAAGCCTTATAATTAATTTAATATTCTTCTGATTTTTATACCCGAGCGCCCTGCCCCTAAGGCTATGCTTACACCTTTTCACTATCACACTTAACTTTGCTTACTAAGTAGTGTTTGCCACAATATGAATGGCAAAGTAAAGCGCGCAAAATAATAACTGTCGCACAGGTTTTTTGAAAAATAAAAGGGTTCTTTATAGATTTTGTGTTTTTTTTTGTTAACTTTGTAAATATTTTACTTTAATTTTATTAATTGGTTTTAAAATTTTAATCCTGATTTGCATTTGCCAGCTTTGGGAGATAAGTACATGCGGCACGAACTTCTTTTTCAGGTGTATTTTTTCTTAGATTTTGTATAAAAAAAATAAAAAAAACTGTATAGGGTTGGTCGAATGAATGCCCTCCTACACAGTGGTCTTGAAGCAACCATAGCTATGACTAAAATGCCAACCAAAACGACTTACATAACTGTCTTTGTACATAATCATAGATCAAAATTTCGTTGAAAATAAAATTCCATCTGCTCCTATGCTTAAAATATTATAAAATGTTGATCTAGAACTTTCCAAATCCAGTTATATAATCGCGAAGGTCTATGGTAATATAATTATAACACTTTCTTACGTTATAAGCATAAAATATTTTAACTTAGTTATTCAAGAGATAATATTACATAATTGCATATTTTAATAATTCTTATTGCATAAATTTTATAAATTTACAAAGTCAATATAAAATATTATTTTATATAAATTCATATGTGTTTTGATGAAAATTCAACGACAGTTTTTTTTTAATTGATTATATATTTAGGGTCGTCAATCGAATTAACTTTATAATTGAGCCAAAATTTTAAAAATACGCCATGAATGGATTCTCCAGCTTGCTCCGACCACATTCCGAAGCCGTCGTTGCCTAAAAAATGCAGACAATGTTCCAAATGATTTAGAAGCACGTGAATTTTTAATGTTTCCGACATTTCTGTGCTTCGGAAGGCTTTAGCGAGTTTACTTACATGATTTTTTAATTCTGACCCAACTGACAAAGCAGTCAACCCATTGGTGGAGTTTTTTTCACTCAATACATTTAAGGTATGTGCTCTCCCTTGTATAACTTTTGGATGGCTGGTTGCCCGAGCAGTGAGCCAGATATAACAAGAGCATGAACTTGTTCTTGTTTCTTTTGTCGAATCTTCATAGTTAGGCATGTCTGGAAGAGGCCGCGTTGCATTTGGTATATCCTTATCTCGGTCACAGAGAACCCTACGACATGTACCACAAATGCCTAATGGGAACTTCGAATTGGTCAATCTAAAATTTTCACTAACGTATTTTTTAATAAGACACTCCAATTTTCCGGTTATATTAAATTCTGAAGGTTTTGACGATCCGAATTTAATCTTTCTCCCACAAGGCGCGCACACTTTAAATCTGTTCTCTTCGTGATTACACTTATGTTGCGGATGACTTATAGAAGACATGATGTGCAATCAAATAGCTTACACCAGAAATATTATCATCGAGAAAAATACTATCTGTTTTTTTTTTACACTAATATACAAAACGATAAATTTAGAATACTCTGTTGAACAAGAAATACTAACAATTGCAGTTAGATTTTTTCCAAATTTTCATTTGACAATATTTTAGGCATAGGAGCAGATATGATTTTAATTCCAACTGCATATTGGTGTATGGGTGCCTTCCAAAACAGGTATGCAAGCAGTTTTGGTTGGCATTTTAGTCATACCTATCATTGTTTCAAGACCACTGTGCCTAGTCACCAGTTTCGAGTCTTTTCGATTGCTGAGTATGAGGCCTTATGTTGGACAAAAGACGGAGTATAAAGGACCCAAATGGGGGAAATTAGCCTATGGTTACAGAAAATATGCAATAAGGTAACCGGCGAAGACTTGCGCTTTTCTCCCAAAGTGTTTACCGCCGGTAAAACCAAATGAAGGTTAAAATTTAAAAACAGATTAATAAAATTGAAGTAAAATCTGTGGATAATTAACAATAAACTACTTTTTCGCAAAATCTATAAAGGCCCCTTTTATTTTTCAAAAAAAAAAAAAAACTGTGGAACAGATATTATTTTACACCCTGTATATGGTAAAATATTACTAGCTGGGAAAAGGAGTACAAAAGAAGTACAAAGCTAATAAGGAGTACATTTCCAGATATTTTTTTTGGGAGTACAAGGGAGTACATTGCAATAAAAAGGAGTACGTTTACTTCCAAAAGCAGTACGTCTGGCAACCCTACCCAAGCCCCATCTGGGAAAACATTTTTTTGGACCACTCTACTGAACAAGGGTGGGGATATAATAAGTACGAAATCTTGACATCTTTAATTTCTTGCAGAATCTTAAAGGATAAAGAAATATGAAAATGTAAAAAATTCTACCCGGCAGCTGTAGTAAACTTTGCAGTGTCCAAAGTAACAGTTAGGAGAGTCTAAAAAGTTAGTTGGTGTTCTAAAGTTAAAAACTTACTTTATTAACTTGCATATGTGTTTGATTGTATATTATAAATGCACATATACTACAATACTAGATTTCGTGCACACGCCAGGATCTAGAAACTAACAAAACTCTTTTATATGTAAAACGATTCCAAAGTAAATTTCTTATCGTGCTCTGTATGCATATTTACGCTCATATCAGTGTTGCCAGATTCTTTTTCAAAAAAACTGCAAAGTTCTCGAAAAAACTGCTAAGAGAGTTTTTAAAAAATTAAACTTAACTAAACAAAAAAAGACTTTACAAAATGAAACCTATAAACCTGTGTTGCTAGATTCTTTTTCAAAAAACTGCCAAGTTCCCGAAAAAACTGCTAAGAGAGTTCTTAAAAAATTATACTAAACTAAACAAAAAACGACTTTACAAAATGAAACCTATAAACCACATTTTCTTTTAATGTAGCGCAGTGGCGACTGGAATGCAAAGGACTTCTTCTTTTATCTTAACAATTTACTTACAAAAAAACCTAAAGCGAAGTTTTAATTTATTCGTTAAAATCAGAAATCGGTAATTTAAACAACAAATATGTTGGTGCTTGGCCGGGCTTCTCCTCCACTATGTGGATGATGATGTTACGCAAAGAGGAGGGACATACAGTTTTACGCCGACTCCGAACGGCGATTTTATTTTTATGAAAAGCTGTTTTTCATGGCGGATACATTGGGGGGTTTGCCATTGCCTGCCGCGGGGCGACTGCTATTAGAAAAAATTTTATTGTTTATTATTTTTTGATGTTGTTCGGAAATTGGGCTCGAACCAAGGCCCTGCGGAATGGTAGCGTGCACTACACATCAGCGGCCGTCAAGCTGTAAAAACTGAAATTTATGGTTTAAACTGATTCTGGCAACATAGGCACATACAAATATAAATATGGTCTTTATGTGTACATGAACAGCCTGAAAACGCTTTGTGGCACGAATAAACTACACGAAGACAAACATGAAAGCACCATTTCATGAAGCAAACTCTGTCGAAGACAAAAATGAGAAGGGCTGTACAAAACTAGCAAGGCGTGCTTGTGTGTGCAATCACTGCGTGAGAAGCCACTGAGTTAAGCCAACGGCTCAAGAGGGATCGATATTTGTAATATCAGGAATACAACGAAAAAGGCGAGTAACCCAACCAAAGTCGTAGGTATTGTGGGCTTGGGGATGCGAATGAATTGACGGTTGTGGTCATGGAAACAGTTTGCGCTGATGGCAGCAATACAGGCATACTGCTCAGGGTAAGTCTGTTGCTTGGGCGGCTGTACATATTTTCATGGCTATCGTGGTGTTTCATCTTTAGTGGCGCAATGTTTGCCAACGGTGGGGTGCTCGCGCAAGTGGAGCGCGTTAGATGGCTTCCTGGCTGTCTGGCAAGCACTTTGTTTCCGGCGCGTGCATGCATTGTCGCCTGGCAGAAATGAGTTCTGCGGATAATTTTTAAAGGGATTTAGGGATGATGTGGTGCTCGCAGCCATTTGAATACATATTTTTGATGACTTTGGTAATGCATATGCATTTAGAAGAGTAGACAGTGAGGGGTGAATATAGTCAGAAGAATTCGGGGTAGAGGTAGAAAAGGCACCATGTTGGGATTTAAATCCGCCCCACAACCGTTGGCATAAATAGGGACGTTCCGATACCATCAAATTATCGATACCTACTTAAATGAGTTTACTCAAATCGTTATTTCGATACTATTTATATGAGTAAACCGAAACCATTTTTCACGCAAAATCTGAAAAATCACGACGCATAGCGACACATTTTATATGAAACGGCGTAAATAACTAAAAACATGACTTTAAACACTTTTAATTTTTTATTTGTATTATTTTGTTGAACGAAAAATAAATAGCAATTTATATTGTATTTACAATACAGTGAGTGGAAGACCGACCTATCCCGGCAGCCAGTTCGAAAAGTCCCTATCTCAGAACACTTTTCAAAAACGTCCTATTTCAGAAATTGATTGAAAAACGCCCTATCTCTGAAAACTTTTCAAGAACATCCTATTTTATAACTCGGTTCAAAAACGCCCTATCTCAAAATTTTTTCAATATATGTATTTTCAGTTGAGATAGGACGTTTTTGAACCAAATTCTGAAATAGGGCGTTCTTGAAAAGTTTTCTGAGATAGGGCGTTTTTCAATTTCTGTCTGAAATAGGGCGTTCTAGAAATGTTTTCGGAGATAGGGCGTTTTCGAACTGGCTGCCGAGATAGATCGACCTTCCACTATGGTGTCGATATGTATACTTCGTCATTAGTAACGATATGTATATTTGTTCATTACTAACAGGTCTATTCTGCACGTTACCGAAGATTTCGTGACCGGAAAATTGTATTACCAAAAAATGTTACCACTTCATGTCACCGCGATTCTAGGTACGTTGGTAATGCAGTGAAAATATTCAGCAATTCAGCTATGGAGATTTGTGGAAATTCTTTGTGGGCAATACTTTGTTACCAGCTCATGAGATAGTAACCAAATTTAACGGTTACAAGAGCGCATAGAATGCGAAAAAGGTTTAAAAATTGACAGACACTTTAATTACCGGTTACACCATTTATGTTACTAGCGCAGAATGGACCTGTTAGACAAAAATTTCAACCTTTGAAAGGTTCCCACAAAACTTTACGGTTTTAAAGCATTGCTTTAACTTTGCTGTGGTATCAGTAATTTTGTAAAAATATATCCATACTTTAGATTTTGGCGGTGTCATTGCTTAAAGCAATTATTTTTCATAAAAAACGACGCTGACAAGATATGGCACTTGCTCAAATCGATTCGATACAAGTAATTTTATTTCGATACCTAGTATGAATCGAAACAATGATTCGAGTAAAAAAAGTAGTTGGTATCGAAACAAAAGTATCGAGTACGTACTCGTATTTACTTGTATCGGAACATCCCTAGGCATAAAGCCAGGTATGTCGCAATGCTTAACAAAGTAAAAATCTATGCATTCTTTCACAATTACTTTGGCCTTCCTCCCCTTATACAGTTTGCTCATCGTCGCCGCCATGATACAAAAAAGAAGGTAGTTCCATTGTCACTTTTTCGCCCCCATATTAACAACCTGGCAATTAAGTAGATTTATAAAATCCTCCAAATTTTATTATTAATTTTTTATTTATTTACAAACATTTTAATCTTAGAATCGAAAATTGAACAACCAAAAGATATTTTGTTGGGTACGGCTTGGTTATTTGAACAATAATTTTGGATTGTTGTGTCCAAAGGCTTAACCCAAAGCAAACAATTTTAACACAAAGGTATTGTAAAACAATTAAACGTTAGTTCAACCTAAAGATTTCAAATTTTCAGATACAAATTTATGAATAAATTCAGTTTGAAATATGGAACTTTTTGTAAAAAATGCTGTGGTCAGCGTAGCCGGAGTTGGACTGATGAGGGTTATTTTTTCTAAGCGCTGCCGAAAGCCTACAACAAGGAATAGTATTTTGCGCAAACCCGAATTTACATTTTCTCTGCCAAAATGCTAATTTTACCCAATTTGTCAATGGGTCCGTCCCTCCGTCTCCGCTCCCCACCCTAAAACCAATGCACAAATAACCGAACATTTCCCCTTTTGTTTTGGAAAGAGAATGCTCAATAAGTTGATAATTGTGTTTCTAGTCTTCATACTAACAATAAATCATAAATTTTGTTTCACACCAACTCCAATATTGAGTGAAATATATTTTAATTTTATCCAGAGAAGCAACGATATTGTCGAAATATACTAGAATTGGATAATACTCACTTTTTTGAAAGTCATGAGGCCTATGGGTCCCAAAGTAAACTCAGTTTTCAAGTTACTTGAAAGTCATGGACAAAGACAATATCGAAATGTGTAATTTCAGTGTCTCAATTATATCAGAAACAATCGTATCCGATATAGAAAACTGTAATAGTCCTGGCTAGCTACATTGTGTGATAATCTGATGGCATAAGACACTAAAAAATTTTCATTTAAAACGACCTCGAGCTCAATATAAATTGTTGAATATAATTGTTATAAAGGCCAAAAAAATTACAAAAACAAATAACTTAAGGACGAGTACACCTAAAAGTTAAACATTCTAAAAATAGAATTATTAGCAAAAACCAACAATACCAACAACCACATTATCAAGTGAATTGCAGCGGAATAGCTGCGCTTGATTGTGTTGGCATAACAAAAATGAAAATAGTGGAAAAAAGCAAACGATAATTTACAAGGCGTACTTAGCACGGTGCATAGGCAACTGGCTGAGTCAGTGGGATCGTCGGTTCGAATCCTACTGAAAGAAGTCTTATGAGGAAATGTGGTGATTTCCGAAATAGCTATACTTCTACAATTTTTTCAAATTATTGTTGCTTTTCCACAATAAAATTTTCATTTAAAACGGCCCACAGTGTGAGAAATACCCGTTCTGACTGGCCTTATTTCCAAAAATCATCTCTATTAAAAAAAAAAAAATAGTTACGTATTATAATATTAGGACACCCAGGTAGTAGTAAAATCTACTTAAAATTACAAAACTGCACGCATATTCTGTGTAACGGACCTACGAATGTGAAACTTTAATATATTTTTTTTTGTTTTTTTTATTACAAAAATTTAATGAGTTTTCAAAGCTGTTTGCAAGGCACTGCAAAGAGTTTTTGGTAATTTTTGATTTGTGTATGAAATAGTGCGGTTATATAAATAAATCTTGGTTTTGCTTGATTTGTAAAAAGTAAAGGTAAAGTCCTCTTCCGACTATTTTCGTTATCACATTTGTGTAATTGTTTTTGGAAAATTTATGATCTTTCGTAGGCTGTATTTTCCAAACACGGGCGAGTACGGGACTGCAGTTTACATCGAAAGAGGCGTGAGAGTGGTGTGTACGAGTTTCAGTAAAAGGAGGCTGCAGCGGTTCACATCTCCGAGATTTCTGATTCAAAAATTAAAATGTCCTGTGAAATAATCAACCAACAACTATTCGATATTTGGCCAAAAACTGTTGAAAAAGATCGCTGTGCTTCTATTATTGAACATATGAGGAGTAACATAAGCAATGGCTCCCACATAAAAATTGATGACGAAAAACTTGGCGTGTTTTGTAAGCGTTTAAGTCAAAATTTTAAAGACAGGTGGGTTAAAGAATATAGGGTAAAAAACGATTTTTAGACAATAATAGTGAATCGCTAAAGACAAAAATATGCATACCGTCAATAAAAAAAATCGAGGGGCAAAGGAACTGCAGGTAGGCCAACTAAAGATTTCAATGATTGTTCTTCACGAACAAAATCTAGAAAAGCAATAGGGCTATGAAGAAATGCATGTAATGAACACCTCTTTATGGCAGCTAAAATGAAAATCCGATCTGCAGGTAAACGAGACTCTGCCGGAATTTAATAGAACTATTTAACTCCTCTCCAGGGCATGAATCACGTATGGCGACAAACGTTTGAACGATATCGTGTCTAGAATGTCTTGCTTCATGAAAACCAAAAATTCTTAGATCATTTGTGCGATATCGTCAACACGATTCCAGTTTTGCTTCTAGAGATGGGATTACTCATAGACATGCCTAAGCAAAGTACCGGTAACACCAACTATGGAATACAAAAAAATCTGCTGGAATCACTGAAATAAATTTAACGCTAATAAAACGTTTCCATGTTTTATTGGAATTAATGGCATGTGGTTATGCCATTAATGCCAACGCTTTCGAAGAGTATGCAGCGATTACAAGGCAACTTTTCTTAAATGAATATTATTGGTACTATATGCCAGTAACAGTCCACAAGGTGCTTTATCATGGAAAATTAATCATTGAACACTGCATTTTACCAATAGGACAGATCTCAGAAGAGGCTCAAGAGGCAAGGAACAAAGATGTTCGCCGTTACCGACTACAGTTTACTCGCAAAGCATCTCGTATTTACACTAATCAAGATTTGTTAAAAAGGCTTCTAATATTTTCAGACCCATACATTTGTAGTTTAAGAAAACATCCAAAAACTAAAACAGGGATTCTGACACCCGACTATTAAAAGTGCCTGAAGAGTACATGATTGATTCATATTCCTAAGAATATTTGTAAATTTTATTACTGTGTTTAAAAACACTTTCAGAAGTCTAGCTCTTACCTAGTTACTTGTTGTTCTAAAACTATTTACTTTTGTATTAATATAAAGAATTTGATAACACAATTCATTAAATGAATGTTACCGTTTTGAAATTCGATACTTCATTAACCTAAATAATTTTGAAAAAATCTAAACATATATATATTCATATATCGGAAGGGGGCTTGTTTATAACACAATATGGGTAATTTTTAATATAGATAATCGTCAATACCTTAAAAGCTAGTGTACAAAATTTTGTTACATTATATGCATTACTTTTCAAATTATTATATTAAGGCCACTCAGATTGTGGAAATCTCACACTGTGCGGCCTCGAGCTCAATATAAATTGTTGAATATAATAATATTTTCATACAAAATTTATTACGCACGTATCCCTGCAAAAAATTGTGGGACTAATCTCTAAAGAGAGTATACCGAGATTACTCTCAATCGAGTACGATTGGGCATTAATTAGTCGCAACTAGTCTCATACGGGTAATAATGGAGGTCAATTACTTTCGACTCATCCCTTATGGGTATAATTGGAGATCATTTAGTCTCCAACTCATCTCTAACGGGTACTATTAACGATTTAATGATATGTACGCACTTAGTCAATGAAATTTCATGTGCGTCGTTGGCACACAAATAGAGTATTCGTCTAACCAAACTGAGCAACCCGGTTCGAATCTCAGCTGGCGCAAATTTTTATTTTTATTTTTTAAAAGTGACTAGTCGCTTTTTATACCCTTTTGGGTATAAAGGTGAACAATTAGTCCCTTCATAGGACATGCTCGAACAAAAGCGGACAGTTCATTCCATATAAAGAGATCAAAACTGGTATTAGTCGCATGTTCCTTTCCCTGCAAAAATTGTGCGATATTTTTGGCTTTGGCAATTCAAAGGCAGATGTCGCTGATCGCCTAAGTTCTTCGAAATTGTCGAACTGGTACGCACATACTAGTTAATAAACTAGTATTCTTTCTAACTGGTTTGGCTTTTCACTGCAGGGTAGTTGTTAATATCCGGAGATGGTCGGGTTCGAATTCCACAGCTGCAGGCAACATGCTAATTAAATTTTTTTTTAAGTTTTTTCTTAATTATTCGCTTCATGGATGCTTTCTCAGTACGAACGCGATCATTTTAATATGCGCGTAATTGAATTGAATATTTACCAATCTACAGTACTTTCGTTGACGTTTATAGTAAGATCAATTACGTTTCTATTTGGTTTTAATATTTTTTCCCTCAGCGTAGGTATAGAATTAAATGTAAAATTTAAACGTTTTTAAGATAATATATTAATTATTTTTAAAAGGTAAATGTTAATACAACTATCTTATTTATACTCCCAAATTTAGGATATAAAAACCCCTCTACCAAAAAACATAAATTAGGTAACGCCGCATCGATTTTTTTACAATTGAGCAATAGTCAAAAATCTCTTTTTATACCCGAGCGCACTTGTGCACAAGGGTATATTAATTTTGTTCACATAACGGTTGTTTGTAACATCCAAAACGAATCGAGATAGATATAGGCAAATATATACATAAATGCTCAGAATGAATAGAGAAATCGATTAAGCCAGGTCTGTCGGTCCGTCCGTCCGTGAACACGATAACTCGAGCAAAAATTGAGATATCTCAACGAAATTCGGTATGTAGGTTTCTGTTAATCCAAGGTAGGTTGGTATTGAAAATGGGCGAAATCGGAAAGTAACCACGCCCACTTCCCATATAACGGTAATTTCCAGAAATACGAAACCTGCGACATTTTAGTAACTACTGAAGATAATTCACCCAAAATCATATCTATAATAATTTTCAGACGATAAATAAGAATATTGTTAATTTGTGCAAAATGGGCGTAGTCACGCCCACTTATGGTTACATGTGTATATCTTGGTAACCGCTGCACCAATTTCTTCCAAACTTGCCACAGTTTTTGGCCTTGACACAGCATATTAAATGGCCGAAAATTTAAAAAATCGGACAATAACCACGCCCACATCCCATATAACGGTAATTTTCGGAAATACGAAAACTGCGATATTTTAGTAACTACTGAAGATTATCCACTCAAAATTGATATTTACAACAATTTTTAGACGAAAAATAAGAATATTATAAATTTTTGGAAAATGGGCGTAGCCACGCCCACTTATGGTTACATGTGTATATCTTGGTAACCGCTGCACCAATTTCTTCCAAACTTGGCACAGTTGTTGGCCTTAGTACAGCATACTAAATGGCCGAAAATTAAAAAAATCGGGCAATAACCACGCCCACATCCTATATAACGGTAATTTAGAGAAATACAAAATATTCGATAAATCAGCAAATATTAAACCTAATTTATTCAAAATTGATGCTTGCAACAATTCTTTACCAAGAAATACGTTTATGGTAAAATTTTGGAAAATGGGCGTGGCACCGCCCACTTATGATCACATATAGGTATATCGGTAACCGTTCTACCAATTTGTACCAAACTCGTTATTTTTATTGTGCTTGCCACATAAAAGCTAAACGCTGAAAATTATTGAAATCGGACTAAAATTACGGCCGCTTTTCATATAACGGTAAAATTCAGAAATGCTTGAAACTGCAATATTTCGAAATTTAAGGACGCTAATTTACTCAAAATTGACACACCCCGGCTTACCATCTAGCGGTAGCTTTCCGAAAACATATATTTAATACTTGCGCCGGGTATTTAATGTAAACTAAATTGCTTTTTTTATCATGGTCGCCGCCGTGGTTAAAGCTGGTAACTCCACTTTTTGGTACTGACGAAATCCATATGCCTGAATGGGTGAAAATATCTCTACAAGGTGGTGAAAGCAAATATTTTTATAGCCTTTAGAATCGCTAAAAAATTTTGGAAATAAAATCGGTTAATTTGAAATATATTAATATTTCTCAATGAAAAACTGTTAACTTTATAAATATACGATTTAGTACAAAGGGCCTACAGAACATTTCACACGAATTTTCGATTAATTTTGGACACACACGTTGTTTGAAGTTTGGCAAGCAGATTACCCACGCTATTTATTAAGAGTGCTACACAACACCATGCGGTTCCTCTAGGAAGAAATTTTAATTATGTCTTCCTTAAGGTAAGGGGAAACCAGGGCCGGATCTACGGTGGGGAAATCCAAATCCGAACGATTTCGTGCTAGCCTAAATTTTTTTCTGATATGAAGTTGGCCATTTCTAATAGATTTTGTCGCTGAACTCATATCTGAAAAATTTCCACAGCATTTTGTAAGCATCTCTTGTCCTTTCACAAGCCGCAAAGTGTGTTTTTTGAACACTGCATGCGAATTAATCGTAGCGCTTTCGACAGAAGCAGTATTTTGATACGAAACAAAATGGTTTTGAAAGCTAAAGTAAATCGCTTTCAATTGTGGCCATTAAGCCACAATTACCCCTTGACCTAAAAAAAATGGTTAAAAGTAGTGTTCTTCGAAAAACACATGCAAAATCCACGGGATTTATTCCAAAACAAAACCTTTATGTATTTTTTATCATACTAGTATTATAGATTTTGAGATGAGCAACACGATTGCACTGTTCCAAATTCGAAAAAATTTAGTTTAAAAAATGCATTGTTTATTGCATTATTTTCTATTTGCATACAGTTGTGCATCGTTCAGTCTATTTTATATCCCTCGAACAATAAGTGCAATGCAATACCTTTAATTTGAGCCAAGGTAGAGGACTCTAGGCCCTCTGAGAGCCAAGTTATAACAACTTTAAACAAAACTTCGAAACTGCTGTACTAGTTTTAACTCCAAAATTAGAAAAAATTGCGTAAAATGGCGAATGAAATTTCCTAATTAAATGGCTTAAAATAAAGGTCTTGAATAGCACTAAAACTCACTTGTTGTTCGAGGGATATAAAATTATGTGAAGGATGCACAGCTACATGTAAATCAAAAAAAAATGCTATATATAATGCGTTTTTCAAATTGAGGGGTTGATTTTTTTTTCGTTTTTTAAACGGTGGAATCGTGTTTCTCGACTCAAAATCTATAATATTAGTATAAAAAAAAACAAAAAATGTTTTTTGCGTAGAACTCTATTTTTGACCTATTTTATTAAGGTCAAGAAGTCATTGTGGCTCAATGACAATATTTTTCCTTGAAAAATTAGCTTCCAAAGCCATTTTGTTTCATATCAACATATTGCTTCTGTCGAAAGCGCTATAATTAATTGGCATGAAGTGTTAAAAAAGCACACTGTTTGCCTTCGAGTTAGCTCGGATATCTTATTTTTCAGTCGAGAAATCATGGTGCAATAATTACAGGTATTGTCTTCCCAGAGAGCGCATATTCCAATCTGCCTTATTTGAAATATATCATTGTTGCCCACACTTAAAGATTTACTCTAAGGGAAAAGGGATATTTCTATTCACCATATACCATACATGTCCATGTATTTTTTTTTAACAACTATTCTTGCAGAGAACTTATTTAATTTGGAAAAGCCGAAAAATAAACATTTGCTTAGTAAACAAAACAAAAATTGAAACAATATATAATATAATAAAATAAAATGTCTATCATATTTGGGCGTACAAAATTTTTGATTCTTATTACATTTACAAAAATACCCAAGGCGATTTTGCAGAGTCGTCTCACAAGATTTCCCCGCCGGATAGGCATGTTGATGCAAAGGCCAAGGTTGTGAAGACAGCGCCTGCTTCCGAATTCGAAACTCAACCAATCTCTCCCGACATTGCAGCATGAAGGACTAATTTGAGGGACAAAGACGACATCTGGAGAATAGCATGACGAATCTTCATTTCTTGTACATATTTTCTTCTAATATTTACAAATGTTTGTAGCATACATATGTATGTTGACTTAGTAGAAAAATTGCTATCTCTAATTGTTTTATTTTAATTTTATTTTGATACGAAATAAAGCCTGCTAAGTTTTTTCATTTATAACTTAACATTTTCCCTTAAAAAAATTATTTCTTAAAGGTCAATATCTAAAGTATACAAAGGATATTTCCAAATTTTGAAGGTTGTGCGTAGTTATTACTTTAAGCTAAGTATACACGATAGAGAAGAAACGCGAGACTTAGACAATAATTTCCCTAGAGACGTGTAAACACTCAATAGAGCTTTACGAGAGACTCACCTACACAGTCTATGTGAGAGTTATTTAGCGAGAGTTTTTCGCCGTGTACACAGTCCATCGCAACTAGATCGAAAGCTCTACGACAAATCTACGCTCTATTTGTCAATAGAATTTTTTCTCTACGGAGACGTACCTTTATCTTGAAAATGAATTTAATCACAGTTTGTGAAATTTCGAAATGGCTACGACACTAAATCGTATATTCGGCACAAGCACACCACTTTAGGTACGTTTAGAACGTAGCCAAATAAATTATCGGGAAATTTTCTCTTATTTTCATAGGCATTTCAACGGCTTTTTCAATGGTCTCCCTCCTTTGGAAAAGGGCATAAACATTATTAAAACATAAGGGATATTCACCAAATTGAGCAAGTGGCCTGGCACTCTGGCAAAAGACGTGGCTTGAGCTAATCTGCTCTTTTCCCAGAGTGCCAGGCAACTTGTCCCACTTCGTCAATATAGTGATGGCTGGAAATGCGCGATGAAATTCCTTTCAAGGAAACTTTTAATAGCAAAGATTGTTTGATGTGAGTCCAAAAGCAGACATGCTACCGAAGGGAGAGGGGGTCACCCACGTTCAAAAATTTATACACATAACAAGTAAAAAAAGTCTAAGCTCGGACGGAGCCGGGCGGTGCCCACTAGGAATGTTAATCCCGGGATCCCGGACTTTTTAAATTCCCGAAAATTCCGGGATTCTTAGCACATAATCTCGGGATTTTCGGGATTTGTAATTTGCACTGATGGCAATAATAGAAACTCCTTTTCTTGACCACAATTGGCTATAACATGGGCCAAATATAGTAAAACTGCATTTTTAGTTTTTCACTCTTACGTCAGTAATTCAAAATTGATTTAAAAAATTCAGAGAAATGTGCTTACAGAAAAAGTATGGGTACCAAATTAAAGAGGAAATTCTGTAGAATTTAAACAGGTTCAAGTTTGTAGTGCATAAGGACTGGTAAGTATTGAAAATGTCCTTTTAAAGTTTGATCCTTGCAATTTCGCAATATTTGCTTTTGAAAAAATTATATGTTAAGGACTTATATAAACTCGATAACATCCTCGAATTTCGTCCTTCTAACTACATCAGCTTAAAATTACCTAAATTACCTACCTATTCGTTCTGGTGAATCCAAAAATTTTTAATTTTTTTAAATTCTAAAGAAATATCCTCATTTGGTACCCATAATTTTATTCTACATTGCATTGAATTTTTTAAATAATTTTTGGAATAAGCCATATCTTTGAAATTACAAGGTCCTTTAAAACAAATCCTGACGTCAGAGATAAAAAATAAAAACGCTACTTTAAATAAAATAGTAGGTTTCAAATCCATTTATTTATTATTTATTTTAGGGTAGGAGAGCTTCTCAAACAAAATAGAAGCAATTTTTTCAATTGAAGTTGTGGAAAAGTAATGAATATTCAAATCCCGGGAATAATCCCGGGATCCCGGGATTGTGATAACGACATCCCGGGATCGGAAAAACTAAAAAATTAACATCCCTAGTGCCCACATATCATAAACGTAATTATTGCTAAAGCTTCAGTATTTATTGATTTATCCAAGATTTCATATTTCTCTAAATTACCATTATATGTAGGGCTGCCAAACGTCCCGGTTTTCCCGGACACGTCCCGGTTTTCCCGGACACGTCCCGGTTTTAGACTATTTGTCCTGGTGTCCCGGTCCAACCTTAAAATGTCCCGAGTTTCGTTCAAGTGTTCCGGTTTTCGATTTGATTGCACAAATTTTGAATAAAAATGACTACACTGAGAGAAAAAACGCGTTGTAATATTAAGAAAAATTTTATGAATTTACTGGGGGAAATAACGCATAGTAAACATGAATACTTTTTATTTGATGATCGTTTTAAAATGTTCGTATTTAAAAACAATACTTTCATGCCACGAACACGTGGTTTTGAATCAAACTGAACATTTGTATGCACATTAGGGCGGGTCAATTTTTTTTTCGACATCGTTCCTAGCAGATTCGGATTCTACATAAAATTCTAAGAAAAAAAGCCCTTTAGACCATAGCTCTAAAATCAATTTCGAGCCTGCGCAATTTTAAAAGAAATTATTTTTAATTAATACTAAGTCCATAATCAGATTAATATTTACTAAAGTGTTAGGAATGTTTCTTTTTTTGTAATAAAGAATTGTGCTCGGGAGTTTTGTGATATGAAAAATTAATTTCTGATATCTATTTTTTATTTAAAGAACCGCAAGATGGCGCTTCAAAGCAAATCTACTATATATTTGTGGAAGTATGTATGTATGTATGTACCAGGTTGCAGCCTGAACGGATGTATAGAATCGAATAAAATTTTGTCAAAGTATTGCCATGACTCCTGGACCTATAATAGGGTAAAAAAATTGAATCTCGCCAAGGGGGGGGGGGGATGAGGGATACCTCCCATAGTGAAAATTTTTAATCAGGTCTAACTTCGGAATTATAGTCACATGAACCCGAAATTTGAAATGCACAGATACCTATGTTAGGTGCTTATGGAAAGATATATGTATATAAATGAGTTTGTAAAAAGGGGCGTGGCACATCTTATAGGTGTGGAATCTTTTATCAGCTATAACAGCAGGCAGTATTAGTGATCTCATTGTATTGGATTTTGAAGATTTGTTATAATTGATCAAAGTTAAATTAAAATAAATTATAGATGATATGAAATTCACCGGGTCATCTTCTAGTCTTTAATATATACTCAGTTAATATACGGATTAATATTTACTAAAGTGTTACGAACGTTATTTTTTTAATACAACAAGAAAAAAATAACTATAATTTAAAGGAATGACACACAATGGCTAGAGTCGTCGCATGTGTGTATGTATATGGGCCGTTCTTACGGTTTATATATTTTTCATCCACTCGCTTATTCCTTACCGAAAATTTTAAATAAAAATTTAACAAGTTTTAACCGCTGATACAGTACAGGTAGCAGTTTAAAATGGGTAACTGGGTAAACTTTATAAAGAAAATATATTCTCTGGCTAAATTAATAAGCCTGCCCGGATAACATAAAATCCCAAGCTTGATAAACATTTGGTGTTATAAAAGTTTTATAAAGCTCTACTTGTAATTAGGAAAAATGCCGAAAAAAATTATAAAATTGATTCATTGATTGATTGATTGATAAAAATAGAGAGTGAGTTATGGCTATGACAATAGAAACTAGAAAAAAGATACCTCGTGTTGAAAGCAAAAAGGATCTAAAACCAAAAAAAAATATAAATACATTGTTAATCATAAAAAAACTTATGATTCGAAAAATAATTTTAAAATATTGTAAATTTTTTTTTGGTTTTTTAAAGTTAAGGGTAAATAAACCCTTAAACTTACAGTAACGAACAAAAGTAAAGGCACAGTAAATTTTACGCAATATAGGCAAAGTATTTTTTAGAAAAATTCCAAGTATGCAGTTTAATAATCCATTCAATTTTAGTTTATCAAAGTGCAGGTTTGAAGTTGCTTGAAAATCTGAATATAAAATTGCAAATTAGTATGCAGATTTATTGAATTTTCCTGAGTTTTTCACAAAGTTTACACATTTGATTTTTATGTGTTTGAGTGTAGTATGAACTATGTTTTTATAAAAAATTATCGGAAATAAATTAAAAATTTTGCATATATGTAATGCGAAAATTTACTGTGCCAAAACTATTGTTCGACACTGTACATATAAAAAAATACATACAGTAACTTCTCCCGTTACAATAGTAAAAAATATGTAATTTGCTTTGTTGTGCAATCTTGCGGTTCTTTAAATAAAAAATAGATATCAGAAATTAATTTTTCGTATCAATAAGCTCCCAAGCACAGGTTTGAATTAAAAAAAATATATATGTGTCACACTTTATTAAATATTAAACTGCATATTTTATCAATTCGTCGGAATATGTTTTTATGTATGTTACCGCGTAACTTTGGACTACGTTATCAGTTTTCTATAATTCTTTTTGAAAGGAAAGGTGGTTCCTCAGAGGTAGTCTCCTACTAATTGAGTGTAGATCCGATAATTGGGCCATGAAGAAAATAACGGTACTTTTAAATTTGTATATGAGAATTGAAGTCGGTTTTGTTTTTTTGTTTAAATTTTACTCCAGTGTCCACAGCTTCTATAAAAGAGTCGTAGGCCATATTTTTTTGCTAGTTCAATTGTGGAACATTTGTATGACATTGATGCGAGCCTCAAAAGTTTTGAACAATATTTGCGAGTATGGCTTTTAGTTTTTACCGCTCAGGTAGGTGGCAGGCCTATAGAGAATATTTCTTAATCAATAATTTTTCAAATACTTTTCGCTCGACACCTATATTATAATACATACTTTATCTTATTAACTTAATTGAATTAAATTTTCGAAATCGGTGGCAACTCGACTAAAAAATATTTTCAGTAGTAAGCCTTCTTAAACCCTTTTAATTTGATACCCATATTGCAATATTTAATTTATCTTATCAATTTTATTTAACTAAATTTTGAAACAGGTGGCAACCCCCCTCAAAAATATTTTTGCCTGTAAGCCTTCATAACCTCTTTCTTTTGACACCCATATTGCAATATCTAATTTATGTAATTAATTTACTTATATTGGGATTTTTAAACAGGTGGCAACTCTCTATTTTTTCTGGTTTTAACAATCCGAATATTATAAAACAACAAACCAAAAAAATAAAAATATTCAAATCGGTCAAGCCGTTTTCAAGTCTTAGCGAGGCTAACGGACAGAAATCCAATTTTATATATAAGATATCTTCTTTTAAAAATGCGCAGGCTCGAAATTGACTTTAGAGCTATGGTCTGGAGGAATTTTTTTCTTAGAATTTTATGAAGAATCCGAATATGCTAGGAACAATGTCGAAAAAAATCGATCCATAGAAATTGACCCGCCCTAATGCACATTTATATATCTGGCTGTAGCTGAGTGCACGAAGATGCTTGCCGCAATTTGCTAATTCCCAGAGCGTCAGGGTTCAAATCCCATTACAGGCAGCATGAAATTTAAATATATTTTTTTAACTTAATTATGAAAAAGCATCCGTCAAGTGCAAAGCCCTTCATTTTAATATTGGCGTAGGTATTTGATTTGCATATATCTATACTAAATACTAAAATTTGTATACTTAAATTTATTACGAGTTGGATTGCTGCTCTTTCATATGCGATTTTTTTTTAAATTTTGCATGTTTTGCACAAGCAATAGTTGATGATTAATATAAGTGTGTACCTAAATACGTTAAAATGACATGCACAGAGTTTTACAATTATATTAAGCAAAGGCCAGAAGTTTTGAAACAAGTTCACAGCAACGAAACAAATGACTGATATTTTAATGTTACCTTGTATTTAATTTTTTTTCTTTCCTGAAACCTAGATTACTTATAAGTACCGTGCCGTACAAAATTATTGGCTCGGAGACTATTTCATCAGATCACAATTTCTAATCAGATCTTTTAGAAAAATTTTGGAAATGTAGCTTTTGAGCCAATTAGTAAAGTGCAAGTCTGAAGTTACCAGAAAATTTCGTTGAGTTTTTGCAATTATTTATTTTTTGCGGACAGTGTCTTCTACATACAAAAAAATGTCGAACATAGTTTGTATGGAAGAAACTCTCAGTAAAAACAATACCAAAAATCAACTAAATTTTTATGGGTTGCGAAACTTCAAATTCAAAATTTTTATAAAAGAGTCTGAATAGAAAGTTCCGAATTTGTATGCAAATTTATTGCATTTTCCCGAGTTTTGCACAAAGTTTAGAAATTTTATTTTTACGTTTTCTGATGTATTTAGTATAAACTGTATTTTTATAAGGAACATTAAAGGTAAGGTAAAAGGGCATTGTGAAAAATTCTCTGTGTTTTAGTTGTGATAAATTGTTTTGTTTTGCTGGTGTACGTTGTAATGATCTCATGATCTCATGTTTTTATGTTTTTGTTTTTGTTTGTCAAAATAAAATTTTACTACATCCTTTCGTACGTAATTTTTGTCGAAACGAAAGGGAAGGGAGCAAGAGGCCTTTCCCACCCTTAAGTGTCCCGGTTTGGCAACAGAGATATCTGGCAGCCCTAATTATATGAGATGTGGGCGGGGTTATTGTCCGATTTTAAAAATTGTCATCCATTTGGTAAATTGTACCAAGACAACAACTATATCAAATTTGGGAGAAATTGGTGCAGCGGTTACCTAGATATACACATGTAATCATAAGTGGGCGTGGCTACGCCCATTTTCTAAAATGGTATAATATTCTTATTTTTCGTCTACAAATCATTGTAAATATCTTTTTTTAGTAAATAAGCTTCAGTAGTTACTAAAATATTGCAGTTTTCGTATTTCTGAAAACTACCGTAATATGGGAGGTAGGCGTGTTTACTGTCAGATTTTGCCCATTTTCAATACCATTGGTCCTACGCTAAAAAGAAATATACACATCAAGTTTCGTTAAGATATCTAAATTTTTAAACGAGTTATCGTATGCACGGACGGACGGACAGACAGTCACCGCTTAATCGATTTCTTTTGCCTGTTACAAACAACCGTTATGTGCACAAGTGCGCTCGGGTATAAAATACATATTTAATTTTTAGGTACATTTATCTTCCTTTAGGTAAAATTTTGTCGGCAAATAAGTACAAATTGAAAATTTAATTATCATACCTAGTGCGAAAAAGTATTTTATGACGTCAGCGAATAGGTGAATGTCGTCAAATCGGCGAGGGGTTAGCGGTCAGCGGATGTCGCCACCTTTATTTTCGACAGGTGGCTCTGATATACATACATACATACAACAAGCGTTGACAACAATTCGAGATAGAAACCTAACTCAAGGCGAGAGATAACAATTGGCTACCGTGCTTGTATAGTACGTGATAGAGTAAAGTTGAGATTTATCTATTTTAACTCTAGCTAGAGCTAAATTTTTATCTATTAAAATAATTTTACAGTAACTTACAAGTAATTCTAAATTCTGAGGATGTCCCTCATATGAGAGGATACAAAAGGACAAAAACGCCAACCATGGAAAAGCTTGAAGTTTTATGTAACTTCAGTAAAATAGTTTTTATTTTTGTGGAAATTATTTACAAGTATAAATTTATCTCGCAGAAATTTCCAACTTTATCTAAAAATATAATGTTATTTTGCTATCTCAATTTATTTGGTTTTATCAACTTTTTTGCCAGCCAGGGCATAGTAATTCCTCACAATTGTTACAAACTATTACAACCCTGTAGGGAAACGAACTAGTGCGGAACTGGTTCGGTTCTAGTGCGTTTGGAACCATGACTAGTGCGCGTTAATTCTCTTTTGCATGCTAGCGACTGGCGAATTTAACATTGTGATGTCCTAGGAAGTGTCAAGTGTTTGGCTCTAGTTCCCTTTTTCTATAGTTCCGAACCAGTTCCAAATTCGACAGATGAGATCTAGTTCGTTCTGCATCCCCTTTTCTTTAGTTCCAAACCAGTTCCTAATTCGACAGATGAGATCTAGTTCGATCTGCATCCATTTTTTATATGTAGTTCGCAACCTGTTATAAATTCGTCACCTTAGATGTACATTTCTAATCAGGCTTGTCGAAAAATTTCCCTTCTATATTAAATACGATCGGTTGAAGGAAGGACAATACAATCACAAATGTTTAAACGCATTTATTAAAAATTTATAAACCACATTAGTAGTAGTAGCAGTATTAAACTTAAGCAGTAAGTAAAAAACAAAAGTGCGTTCTGCTTAAAAGTAAAAATATTAGTTCACTTTGTCTTACTTGTCTAAATTTAAGCATATTGAGCAAAGTTTTTGTCGTACTTAACTTAAATAAGATATACAGTCAGTCGATAAAGTTTAGGTACAGTGAAGTTTTTACAATACCGGCAACTATTTTTTAAATAACTATTTTATTTTTCCCTAATTTTTTATAAAAATATGGTTAATTCTACACCAAAAACCCCAAAAAGCAGAGTTCCAAACCTTATACAAAATTAAAGAAACGCGAATTTCCATCCAAGTATTGCAATTTACACTCTTTAGAAAAAAGTTAAGTACTCACTTATTAGCCCATTAAATTTTAGTATAACAAAGTGCAAGTTTGAGGTAGCTAGGACTTACAATTGATATTTAGCAATTTTTTTTGTTGTTTGGTAAGTCCTAGCTTCCACACACTTGCACTTCTGATTTGCTCGACCTTGGTTTGACGGTCCAAACAGGAATCTTTATTTACGGTTGATGGATAGCTCGTTTCCAATGGATGGTGGCAAGAAAGTGGCTGACTTACGTGTAATGATTTTGTATTACCGGCTTATGGTGACTGAATAGTCCCGATTTGATGCTCACAACTTCTTTATTCTACGCAACAACATGGCTGGGGATTTGCCGGAAGGAATGTGACGGCACCTTTTGTCTCTATTAATTTCCACTGAGGGGTGAGTATCGACTCCCCGAATCCCGCCAGCTTTTAATCCACTTTAATTACTTGGTTGTAATTCCGTTCTTGCGAGGGCTGATGAGTGTGGTGCGCTCCGTGTCCAATTCCAAAAAGTGGTCTGGTGGTATATGACCACCGATTATTTTATCGCATGTCAGTGTGGGCGTTTTCATAGTGGCCATGTAAATTCGTGTCTATACTGATATAATCGTTCGTGTCTTCAATAACTATTGGTTACGTACATTCATCTGGCAAGCCCCCTCCCCCCCC
>NW_023458558.1:83023764-83091183 GCF_013731165.1 Rhagoletis pomonella | reverse complement strand
GAGTTTGAATAACTCCTTTCACTAAATGGCTTTTAGTAACTTTAACGAGACCTTAACTTATTTTATTTTATTCATTTTAGTGCAGTTTTGACAAAATTTTCTTGCTAAAAAATCTTTTGTTACACTACTTCATTTTATTCCTTTGATTTTACAGGTTAAATAAAAAAAGCTTGTTTTTAAAAAATATTTTTTTTACATTATTTTATTTTATAATTTTTAGTCCATTTATTAAAGCGTTGTATATTAAAAAGTGTTATTTTATTTTATGTACAAAATTTTGCAATTGATATTAAAATAATTCAACTTGCAACGAAAGAGAACAGAAGACTTGGCAAGCAAAATGTTGTTTGCTTTTGTTTTGTATAAACATACATATGTACATATAGCAGCAGTTAATTTTATTTAAAGAAATGGCGTGTCGTCCATTTCCGCTGTAGCATGGCATATATTTAGGCGCAATATTTAACTTCTTCTGGCGGGGCGACATCTGGAGTCTAGAATTTGTTACAAATAGCTTTGCTACACTACCGCCGCGGCGCGCCGGCAGCTTTAACAATTTTATAGTGGGTTTACGTTCTTTGGCAAATTACGCTCTGTTAGCCATAAATCTTACTATTTTTTGACCGCCTTTGAATCAAGACCCCTGGACCATATGGGGAATTCATTTATATTTTAAATTGCATTGTCATCGTGATTGGAGCTATGCTGAAAATTTCAAGTCTCTAACTTATCGGGATCAGTTTAAAATCGATCGGAATTTTCCGCGATTTCCGCGGGATGACCAAGTTAAATAAAAGCTTATAAAAATTAAATTACTGCACCATTTTAATTAATTAGTGTGTAGTCCAGTTTTGTTTTGTAGAAGTTTCGTTAGTATACACTTCAGTTTTTACACATTGAATATATCTGCATATTTATATATTTACGCGTAAATATCTATTTACATTTATTTATGTACAAGTCTACAAAATCTTATTACTTAAAAAGCGATTTTTAATCTTCGTTGCTTAACACAAATTTTTTCAATTACTTCTTGTATTGTAATCGGCACATCAATATGTACCGCTAACATCGTTAAACCATTCAGAGGCTCCTTAATTGTATAAAAAGAAGGGACAAATAAGATAGCATATCCAACAATTGAGTAGTCCACTTGCAAAGTGCGCTATGTAAATTTTTTTTAGATTATTAGTTTTTGGTGGGTTTTATGTCCACTAACAGCAGAGTGAAAAATTGTTCCATATTCTGAAAAAAAATAGCATGAAATGTTAACTACTCTTGCAAAAGTCGCTATAATACTTATTTATACACTTTCAAATGTCTCCTCTTCGTATGAACTCAGAAAACTGCAAGAAAACGTGGTAGTTTCGGTGCCTAGTGGAAGAGGTCGCAAAAAAGAAGCAATCCAATCTTACTAGAGGAGAGAACGCGAAAAGCTAAAAAAGGTAGCTATGTAAAAGTTACTGTTTCAAAACTTGCAATATTAAATTTTTAAATATAAAATTTGCAAATCTACCATACTGTAATTTTATTTTTTTAATGGTATTAGGCTCTTATTTATCCAAATTTTCAGGTAATAAAAAAAGATACAGTTCGGATGTTACTTGTTGTCGTAGACGTTTTTTTTTTTTTTAATTTATGGTTTACTTTTATAAAATCACATAACGCTGTTTGCAAGTGGACTACTCATATATTCATTAACAGATAATTTGTCATCCGTCTGAAATAAAAAAATTTTAAATCAGAAGGATAAAATAGTATTGTGTTATTAATTCAAAAGTAAATAATTGTAGTTCAATGACGAAGGGGGGCAGGATCTATCCCCCCATATCCCCCCCCCCCCTGGCTGCGCCACTGCCAGCGACATATATCGGGCCAACTAAAAAAAAGTTTTTCAACATATATGGGTAAATGCATATTTGATCAATTTTATTACTGAAAATGTGTATTTATTATTTACATTTACATAAATTCTGCCCGTTACCGACAAATTCGGAATAATTAAATTTTATTTAAAAAAATTATTATTGCCACTTTTTGTAACGCACGTTTAAGAATATTGGTAATGCTTTCAATGTAATTATGTAGCTTTTCAGCCATTAACAGAGCAGAAAGTTACTAGTTGCGAACTATTTATTTATTTATCTATATATAATTGCTCAGTCATACGACTTAGTTAGGACCATTTGGAGTAGCTACAGAATTGTTTTATATATCAAATTAAAGTGCAAGCTCCATAAGTTATCCAAAAATTTTCGGATTTCAAATCGGTGAAGTAGGTGACAAAATATAAGCGTTTAAACAATTTCTTGACTCACACTCTACGTATCTATATAATTGCTGTCATAAGACTTAGTTAGGGCGATCTGGAGTAGCTACAGAATTGAGTTCAAGTGGCAGAAAAGTCGATAGGCATCAATATAATCTTTTGCAAAATATTAACAAATTTTCCGGGGAAGTGAGGTCTTATTCATAGTTTTGAAATATATTTTTCGAAACCAAAAAATAATAATTTTTGAGATCACATCTGGGATGTCACTAACCAATTTAAAGAACCTGAATGACAGCAAATCTCAAAGCTTTAACAATTTCTTGATGAGATGAACGATCCAAAATTAGCTGGTATAATAATTTTAAAATTTTTAGAATCAGTCGTTGAATTTTTGTACTGAAAGGGCTAAGAAAGATTTAGTTTTAAAGTTTGCCAATTTTCAGTGATTACTACGAACCAAGCCCTTGACAGATATTGTGAGAGGTTGGACTACACACTGAGGGAAATAATGCATAGTAAAAATGAATACTTTATATTTGATTATCGTTTAAAAATGTTCGTATTTAAAAATAATATTTTCATACAAAATTTATTACGCACGTATTTTACTGTTCACATCTGAGTATGTATATATATGTAAAGTGTACATACGCACCCCAAGCATGCAGAGCGCCGCTCTGAGAGTGCACTCTCCATGCACCATGGCACGCACCATGGTGACAACACACACATTCACACATACATAGTACATACATGTTTATCCGTGCTGTGGTGTTGATGGATATTCAACATTTGAAAGCGGATTTATATGCCTGCGTGTAGCTGAGTGCGCAAGGATGCCACAAGTTGCTGATATCCGGAGATGGCCGAGTTCGAATTCCACTGGAGGCAACATGCAAATATTTCTTTTTTTTTAGTTTTTGTCTGATTATTCACTTCACGGATGCTTTTTCAGTACAAACGCGGTCATTTTTATATGCGCGTAATTGAATTGAATATTTACCAATATACAGTACTTTCGTTGACGTTTATAGTAAGATCAATTACGTTTCTATTTGATTTTAATATTTTTTTTTCCTCAGTGTACCTTAACCCTCTAGTAGGCCAATTTTTTTATGAATTGAAAAATTCAGGAATGGGTGATTGATGAAATGATGTCCATTTCGATCTGTGACAGTAACTTTTTCCTACAGGGGAGAAAAATCAAGACCGTCTGGAGACGGGCTCGCCGATATACTTTGACATATTTTCAGCTGTCTCTTACACAATGTTGACCTACGAACCGGCAATCCCGTCTGCAGTCGGTCAAAAATGCAAACTGGGTTTTTATATGTCGGCAAGCCGGTCTGTTGACGGTCTGTGTTCGAAAGCAATTTTCTCCATTTCGAATAGTGGCATAATTATAAAGCTTATATCAAAATACAGTTCTTTTAACTACGAAATCCACCAAATTTTTTTATATCAAAAAATTGTTCAAAAGAAAAAATTTCTTTAATTACGAAATTACTAAATATCAAGAAATAATTAACTTTAACCGTGTCTTTCAAAATCTGTAATTCAACTGCCGATTAAAATAAAACGGATTGACATAACGGATTCAAATTTACTTCGCCGTAAGGGTACGATTTTTGTCTAAAGATCGTGCCTTACGAATATAGAAAAAAATTATTATAGGTGCACTAAAAAGGAGTTTAGTTAACGACCGTCTGGACAAGATTAATTGTTGTCTTTCAAAAACTTCCTTAAATAAATCTGGAGCTAAATAGTGAAGTATATTCATGAATATCACGTTTTATTATTTAGGTAAGTTTTAATTCTTAATATTAGTAAGTATTTCTCTACTGCATTCACCCGGATTTCGGGGGGTTATTACTAGTATATACTACTATGTATGTATTATGCCCAACTATTTCCTTTTCTATATTTCTCCATACTACCTGCTGGTACTTATCATTGTATATCCTAGACATGTCTTTATCTATATAAGCGATTATATAAGCGACAAATAAAAAAAATCCCAAAATTTTCAACTTTACACATTTATGATTCTGGCATGCGGGGACGATATGTACTTGCCGATTTGTTTTACAAAAATTATTTAAAAAGCAGACGCGTCGGTTGCTCAGCAAACCGGTTAATCGTTTCTGCAATTATTTCACATTTATTCTCTAAAACAAATTTTCGATGTATTCTTAAAATGCATAAACCTAAAGGTAAATTTTATACGAAATTAAAGTAACAACTTATTAAAACTAGTAGTAACACCCGAAATGCGGGTGAGTACTTAGCTCAAAATTTATTTAAAGAACTTCGTGAAAGACAACAATTAATCTTGTATTGCTAGTGTTGTTCGGATACGAGTAACTACACGTAATTACTCGATACTTTTTTCAAGTACTAAGCACTTTTTGTACTCGAATCCTTCCCGCAAGTACTTAGGTGGGTGTCGAGTACGCGATTAAAGTATTACTTGCTTTTCCGAAAATTCTGAATTTCGGTTCTGACATTATATGAATCATGCTGTTGTGGTTTTTGCCCCACGTTAATTTGGCTAATAAAGAAAGTGTCAATTCCTGCTCTCCCGTACTAGTCAATTATTAAAATTTTTCAAGATACAAACTTGTGGCTATTTTTTCGGTAAGTTTTGGTCGGAGAGTACTCGAACCGATTCTGTTTTTCTTCACATGACATAAGTATTTACAATGAGTTCGATATGAGTAAGTATCGAGCACTTCTCTCCGATACATTTGTGGCATCGATACTTTTCTTCAATATTTTTAAAGAGTACAGGTATCAAGTATAAGGTCGTATTGGAACAACACTATGTATTGCTAGACACCTGATAACCCGGGATAATTTTTAAGTTCTTAAAAGACATTACTCTACTCTAAGCTTCGTGCAGTGGGCCATGAGAAAACAGTCATCTTTAAGGTATAGTCCAACCTTTCACAATATCTGGTATTAGTCTTAATCTGAAACGCAATAATCATTGAAAATTTGCGCCGTTTATGGTGAAAAGCATTTAATATCACACTTTCAAACTAAAGCTTTCTTAACCCTAGAAGCCTAATCTATTTGGGAGTAACGTAAGGTCTTAACATACGCCTTAGAGGCTTATGTACTTATAAGATAACCTGTGAGCTAAAATATACTTAGACCTGCCTTACTTTTTAAATAATATTGAAGTTGTGAGTTTGACTAATAATAAAACATAGTTTTATTAATAAAAGCTATAACCACATTTTTTTAAAACAGCGAAAGAAAAAGTCAATTTTGTGTTAAAATTAAAAAACGACCCATTCCGTGTACGCCTCGCAGACGTAGATTATACTTTTAGGGTTAACCCTTTCAGTACAAAAATTCAACCACTGGTTCTAAAAAATTTAAATATGTATACCGGCTAATTTTGGATCGTTTATTTTAAAAATCACATACAAAAATGTGTAAAGCGGTCATTCGGGGTCTTTTTTAATGGTCAGTGATATCCTAGGTGTTTAAAAAATAAAGGGATCTCAGCTAACTTTTCCGAATCTCAATTCCACGGAAATATGGTTAATATTTTTCAATAGATTATATTACTCACTATCGACTTTTCTGCCGCTTTTTACTTTTTTAAGAAACACGGTCAACTGCAACTGCAGCTTGCACTTTAGTTTGATATATAGCTCAATTCTGTGGCTGCTGCAGCTCGGTCTAACTAAGTCGTATGACTGAGCGATTATATATAGATACTAAAGGCCTGGGGGGCTACATATCGTGTTACATATCATGCAAGTGCCAGTTTATATCATGTCGCTTATACATGTTTGAAAGTGATATATGAAAACACTGCCGAATAAATTCCAATCAAATCATGCATCAAATGTATGCATGTCAAGGAACAAATGCGACATATTCAGCATTTTTATTTATATTGTATATACGGGAAGAGATTTTCCGAATTTTGCAAGCTCCTACTATAGTAAAATTTATTAAACAATTATCTAATTAAAAACCTATATACATTTTCATACAAGGCAGGATTAAACAGTATTAAAAATATACTGCAGAAACACAACAGCTGAGCTAAGAAGCAATGACATCCCTGCAGTACGGGGGAGTGACTACAGGACTGCTGAATCGGTAGGTACCTGATAAACACCGTCAATTACCGACCGACTACTTGCCACGGTGGGCAGGAAGCGAAGATAGGTTGCATAAAAATGTCGACAAAATCTGAAGGCAGGGTTGTATTTGTATCCGCTTAAATTGAAATCCTAGCTGCTCCTGTTTTAAAGATATCCACATTTTATATACTTCTGATAGGATATATTTGCAAAAGAGGAAGGCGTACTTCTCGATAATTAGAGCATATTTATACGAAAAGAAATCTCATACAAATCTGTTCCCCTTTTTTAACTCACTAAAACGGATGAAATCAATGTGAAACATTTTCATTTTTTCCTACCGAAAGAATAATTGATCGAGATTTATTGGGCGCTACCGGTATACAACTTAGATAAAACACCACAATTACCTTTTTCTGTAGCGTGAAATTTCTCATTACAAACACTTTCAATATCGCAATATATGTATGTATGTATACAATATTGTATGCTATATAATACGGTAGTAATTTTTTATTAAAGGTTTGTCGCTATAAGCAAGTAGCGCAGGCAAGTCGCACTGCGCTTGTGCAAGAAATAAAAATGCTCTAACTTAGGCCAACGGTACTCCGCATAATAAGTAAATAAATTCAAAGCTTGTATGAGATTTATTTTGGTATTTATGTACTCTTCTGTCAGGAAATAATGACTATTGTACATCCAGAACACAAATGCGATCATAAAGAAAATCGCATGAAAGTATGAGCTTTGAGTGTAGGGCTGCCAGATGTCCCGGTTTTCCCGGACATGTCCCGGTTTTAGACTATTTGTCCCGGTGTCCCGGTCCAACCTTAAAATGTCCCGGGTTTCATTTAAGTGTCCCGGTTTTCGATTTGATTGCACAAATTTTGCTTAAAAATGACTACGCTGAGAGAAAAAAGGCATTGTAATATTAAGAAAAATTTTATGAATTTACTGGGGGAAATAACGCATAGTAAACATGAATGTTTTATTTGATTATCGTTTTGAAATGTTCGTACTTAAAAACAATACTTTCATACCACGCACACGTGGTGTTGAATCAAACTGAGCATTTGAATGCACATTTACATGTCTGGCTGTAGCTGAGTGCACGAAGATGCTTGCCACAGTTTGCTAATTTCCAGAGCGTCAGGGTTCAAATCCCATTACAGACAGCACGGAATTTAAATAAATTTTTTTTTAACTTAATTATGAAAAAGCATCCGTTAAGTGCAAAGCGCTTCATTTTAATATTGGCGTATTTCAATTTATTATTTCTATACTAAATACTAAAATTTGTATACTTAAATTATTACGAGTTGGGTTGGTGCTCTTTCATATACGATTTTTTTTTAAATGTAGCACGTTTTGCATAAGCAATAGTTGATGATTAATATAAGTATGTACCTAAATACGTTAAAATTACATGCACAGAGTTTTACAATTATAGCAAAAGCCAGAAGTTTTGAAACAAGCTCACAGCAACGAAACAAATGACTGATATTTTAATGTTACCTTGTATTTATTTATTTTTTTTTTCGTGAAACCTAGATTACTTATAAGTACCGTGCCGTACAAAATTATTGGCTCGGAGACACTTTCATCTGATCACAATTTCTAATCAGATCTTTTAGAAAAATGTTTAAAATGTAGCTTTTGAGCCAATTAGTAAAGTGCAAGTCTGAAGTTACCAGAAAATTTCGTTGATTTTTTGCAATTATTTATTTTTTGCTGACAGTGTCTTCCACATACAAAAAAATGTCGAACATAGTTTGTATGGAAGAAACTCTCAGTAAAAACAATACCAAATATATTGCCTCGTTCAAAGCCATGAGCAAAATCGTGAATACATGGTTTTCCGCAAAACAAGCGGATCTTAGTAATTTTGATAAAAATCTTAACGAACTCCGCACAGCTTTGAAAAGTACTGGAATTTCTCAAACTATCAAAATCCTTTTTTCCTTAAACATTTAAAGCAATCTATTTCATTCTTGAATAACGATGGTTTAGATTATGGCCCGAGCAGGCCGGGAAGTCAGTTCATAGGGAATTCATTAAATTCGGGGATAGATTCAAAATAAATATGATTGATAAACCAACTTTTGTGAGTCGCCTGAAGAAAACTGTAATGACATTTTCGTTCCAGCATATATAAAAACTTAACTAAATAATAAAATATTTGAATACTAAAATGTGTGACTATATTATATGGTAAGCCAACAAAAAAAATAAAAGGAAACAAAAAACAAATATAAAAAAATAAAGCAAGAAAAAAATATAAAAAAATAAAACCAAAAAAAGAACAAAGAGGTGCAAAGTAAGTTGCCTCTACGTGGTGCGCCTTGGAAATGATTGAAACCGGCTAAAAACTTACATAAACTTATATTTTCATATAATATATATACACACATTTACTCACACATACATTGTTGAATATTTAATGCACAAGGATGTTTTTCTCTTTCGCAAAAGTCGGTCCTATCATAACTATGTAAAATGTGGATATCTTTAAAACAGGAGCAGCTAGGATTTCAATTCAAAGGGATTCTTAACCTAAAAATATCAACAAATACAACCCTGCTTTCAGTTTTTGTCGACATTTTTATGCAACCTATCTTTGCTTCCTGCCCACCGTATTGCAGTGTATTTCATCGATTACTTTTACAAGGCAATGTCCTAGTCGGTAGCCAACATCGGCTCTCTCTGCACTACTGGGAGTTACTAAAGTAGTCACTTGCGTGATTTATGGGCGCCCTCTGTAGTAGTTTTTCGCTATTCTGCTTCCGACTGGTTCGACTCTGCACTACCATGTGCACTACCACGGGTTAATAGAGTAGCTACTTACCTAGGAGTCGGTGCAGTAGCGGTTCAAAAGTAGCGATTGACTCCAGCAGTACTGGAGGGATGCTATAATAATAGCGGTGCTCACTTTCCGTAGCATTTTAGGTGTAAAGTTGCTACATAGCAATCTAGCACGCATTTTGTTGTTGGAAGAGCAACAAAACATGTGGTAGATTTCTACGTCCTAAGCAAACGTCAAGCTGTGAGGTTGTACTTTATTGTGCTCTGATTTTGGCTTTCTACTTACTAAGTTCATTGTGCTAATTCTGTGTTAAAGTAGTGATAAAAAGTGCTTATGAGCATCAGAGTGTGAAATAATTGAAGCTAAGTGAAAGTTATTGGTTTTATATTAAAGTAAATTTAATTAAATTTCACTAGCATACATTCTAATTTTGCCGAGTCATTTGTTGCTAACATTGTTGTTGTATCCTTTGTAGTTAACTTTCATTTTGTTTTTGCACATTTGTTCTACTCTTTTTGTTTACTTCTTCTAGTAATTCTTGTCACAGCTGTTTGCGTTGCGTTTATTAAGTGTCATAATTATAGTGATACTCAAACTGTTCGCTACATTTATTTAAAGCTATTTACATCAGCTCCTTAATTGTTATAATTTATTTTGTTTGTCTTTTATTAACGAGTGTATTACACAAATCTTTCAATATGAAGTGTGATCTTGATACTTGCCAAATTAAAAGCGATTCTGAACGCTTCTTATCGTGCTGCCTGTGTGATGGTATTTACCAACTGAAATGTGCTGGTTTGACGGGAAGAATTCTGGACGCTATTAATGATGGCAAGGGCCTTCGCTGGTCTTGCGTAAAGTGCAGGTCAACCTTTTCTACGGATCTTTTCAAGCTATTTAGGCAAACCAGAAATGGTTTTGCAGAAATAGGAAGGGAATTGTCGGTACTGACAGAAAAATTTAAGCATTATGAAAATATGTTTAAATCATTCAAATGTTTAGATACCTTGCAATCTATTAAGGATATCCGTGTGTCTAAACGTAAGCGTCTTCATAGTCCATCTAAGGAAATTGCTGCCGTTGCACGTCAGAATAATCTTCCGACGGACTTAATTAATTTATCCTCTCCGTGTCCTCCAGCATCAGAATCCTCAGCCTCTGAAGTATCTTCCCCTTCCTCCATTGAAGTGGTGGCATCATCTTCAAAGCCTCCACCGCCTTCGCTACCCTCAACTACTAACGCAGAAACTCAACCCCCTCCACCGGTAGTCCAGTCTGATACGAGGAAACTAGTTGTGGTTCCGCCAAAGAAGTCAATCTTTGTTTCTAGATTTTCGAGAGACACTACCGAAGACGATATAAAGCTTTACATCTCATCAAAAATTTCAACTGTCGACTTAAGCATCAGAAAACTTAATTTTAATTACGAAAGAAATATTGCTTCATTTAAAATTGACGTAAATTTAGATAATTTTAATGCGCTGCTTAGTAGTTCTTTTTGGCCCCCCGGAGCTTTCATTCGTGAATTCGAATATAGGCCCAAAAAAGTAAATAACTTAGCTAATATTCCCCGTCATAACACTGAAGCAAAAAACTAATTATTAAATCTGCTTTAAGTATTTATTACCAAAATGTAAGAGGATTAAATACTAAATTAACGAACTTATACTTTAAAGGCCTTGAATGTAATTATAATATTCTTTCTTTTACTGAAACTTGGCTGAAACCTCACATTTTCAATTCAGAGATTCTTCTAAATAATTATCATATCAATAGACAAGATAGGGAGGACAGAATCGGCGGTGACGTACTCTTCGCTGTAGACTCTTCAATACCATCTGAAGAAGTTAGTCTTCCACACATTGATTCAGTAGAGTTTAAATGCATTCGTGTACAGGCTGGAAAAGGATCTATTTACTTAGCTCTGTGCTATATCCCTCCCCGATCTGACACATTGGTGTATTCACGACTCATCTCTTTACTGAAATCAGTTAATTTACTGACTAAACCTTCTGATTCAATGATTATGTTGGGTGATTTTAATTTACCAAGCATATCATGGAACATCATTGACAATGATATCATACCTTTCGCGTCTAGTGCGCGCAACAACGTATTTTTAGAGGAGATGGCTGAACTCTGCCTAACTCAGGTTAATGTACTTCACAATAAGTTTGGTAGAGTATTAGATCTTGTTTATGTTGATGATGCATCTAAGTCTGTTGTAAATAAGTGTGATCCACTAGTTTTGCCCGAAGATGTCTACCACCCTGCTATGGAGGTATCTTACGAAGTTATAAGTGATGGTCAAAATTGCAGTACCCAAGCATACGAGCCAAATATTCGCTTTGATTTTTCGAAAGCCAACTTTAAAATGCTTAACAAAGAACTGTCTAAATTTTCGTGGCCTGCATTTAAAGAAAATATTGAACAAAGCGTTGCACTTTTTAACTTTACTTTACATAAATTATTTGAAAAGCATGTGCCTAAACGTATGTATGTTCCTGAAGAGCAAACACAGTTATGGTTCACTAAAGAACTGAGAAATTTGAAAAACAGAAAGTCGCGTTATTTTAGATTACACAAAAAAACCGGTTTACACTCATACTATGTAAAATACTCACTTTTGCGTCATAAGTTTTTTGAATTAAACAAAAAGTGTTATAAAGCTTACTTGGGTAAAATCAAACGGCGTATAATATATAACCCCAAATCATTTTATGACTTCGTAAACTCCAAGCGAAATGTACGTGGGTTTCCTTCCGCCATGAAGTATCAAAATACCGTCTCTAGTGATAATCAAACAATTTCTAACATGTTCGCTCAGTTTTTTAAATCCAATTATTCCATTAACTCACATGCTAACATTGACTATCCTTTTAAACTATGTCCAATGAACTCAATAAATATCCCAGTAATATCTCCCGATGATGTAGTAGTTTATCTGAAATCCTTAAAGCGGTCCTTCAGTTATGGTCCTGACCAGATCCCTACTTGTATTCTTATAAATTGTTCTGATTATCTCTATGAGCCGTTAACAGCGTTATTTAATTTATCTCTTAAAGAGGGCATTTTTCCAACTATATGGAAGGAATCGTTCATAACCCCGTTACATAAAAGCGGTAGCAGATCTTCAGTGGAGAACTACCGGGGAATAGCTAAGCTTTCTGCAATTCCTAAATAATTTGAAGCAATTATAACAAATCAGTTGACGCGTTCTATCTCTTCTAGCATTTCATATAGTCAACATGGATTTTGCAAGGGCAAATCAACTTCTACAAATTTACTCGAATTAACATCCTATATCTCAAAAGCATTTAGTGAAAGCAAAACTGTTGATGTTATATATACTGACTTCAGTAAAGCATTTGACAAAGTGTGCCACTCGTTGCTCATCTACAAACTTGATCTTCTTGGTCTTCCACCTAATATTCTACGTTGGATCTCTTCATACCTCTATGATAGATCACAAAGGGTAATGTTTAAAAATACTATCTCTGACGTCATTGATGTTACTTCAGGAGTCCCTCAAGGTAGCCACCTAGGCCCGGTTCTGTTCTTGCTTTTTATAAACGATATTTCTACAGATATACAATTTTCCAAAATTTTAATGTATGCAGATGATGTAAAGCTTTATAAATCGTACGTTTCAATTAAAGAAAGGTCTTTGCTACAATCAGACTTAGACAGCGTGGCTTACTGATGTCAAGTAAATCTTATGCCTCTAAATCTTAAGAAATGTAAAGTAATGAGCTTCTCGCGAAGAGCTGTTCATCCCACTTCTTATACAATAGGTACCCATAACTTGGAACAGGTCTACAATTTTGTGGACCTTGGTATCACAATGGATTCTTAGCTTAATTTTAATCTTCATATTAATGTGACAGTCAACAAGGCTAAAGGTGTACTTGCATTTGTGAAACGATGGTCAAAAGAATTTTGTGACCCTTATATCACTAAAACCCTGTTTACAACATTAGTTAGGCCAATTCTGGAATACGGTTCGGTGGTTTGGAATCCAAGGTATCAAATTTACTCAAACAAGATAGAATCAATTCAAAAACAATTCCTACTTTTTGCTTTAAGAAATTTCCGTTGGGATTCTCAATACCACCTTCCACCTTATACGAGCCGATTAAAACTTATTAATCTTCCTACACTTTCCAGCCGCAGGCAAATGCTTGGTACAATTTTTATAGCTAAATTACTAACAGGCTCAATTTCAAGTCTTCTTGGCGAAGTTAGCCTTAATGTTCCCCCGCGGGTATCAAGACACTTTTGCCCCCTATTTCTGAAAGCTTGTAAAACTAATTTCGAATTGCACGCCCCACTCCGTTGCTTATGCCAGGATTTTAACTCTCATTCCAGCACGTTTGATATATCAGATCCGCTTTTCAGCATTAAGAAATCGATACTGTCCTCTCTCAATAAATGAATCATTAAAATGTAGACATAAAATCGGCTGATGAATTTAGTTCTGTAGCTGAACAGTTTTAGATCTCGACACTTAACAAACTCCTGCCTATCGTGACTCGGCGCAAAAATTGAAAATACTGGTTCCGTACGTCATGCGGACTGCGCCCCTCGTGCGGATGGGCGGGAATGGAGGGTAAAAACCGTTGGGATATTATTATTATACACCTAAAAAGCTACTCAACGTGAGCTCCCCTAATATGTTTGAGATGGAATGACATGGCATAGCAATGTATGAAATTTTTGAAAATGATACTTTAGGATTAAGATGTTTAAATTTATATTTTGTTACCTACTTCACCAATTTGAAATCTGAAAACTGTACCTTTCATGAGCATGAAATGGTATTATAACTTTGGTCCGATATTTGTAAGTACCAGAATAAGAAGAGATAGTCATGAAAATGTGTACTTATGTATGTGACCAAAACATCGAGTTGAGCCGATTTAGGCATATGGCAACCGACTTCAGTTGGGTGGCCACTGGCTGAAATGGTTTTACAGATGGCAACTGCAAGCTGGCAACTGAGTTGCTATATTGGCAACTGCATTTTTGTGGTCGCTGCTGTAATAATCGAAGATTGTATACCTACATATAAGGCAAACTTCAAAGCCCCACATAGCGACACGCATGCGTGGTGGTGCATCTAGCCCTGCAAGTACAATATGGCAGTCCGAGCAAAGGAACGTACTCTCTGTGCAGAGATCAAGGTTTTCTGGGATGAAATTATTTAACTAGCTGGGCGAGCAAATCAGTGCAGAGTTTCAGCCGCGGGTGACTAACGGTTCACAGAGATGCCAATTTTCCCTTTCCTAGAAAGAAATGGCAGGCGATTCTTTGTGCGCAGGTAAGGGGCAGCGCAGTACGCCTTTTCCGAAGGACCACAAACTCCGTGATTTCCGTGTCAAAAGTTTACCCATCGAGCAATTTTGTTGGTCGAGGTTGTGTGGTAAATTCCATAACATTCGATTCCATTTCATTATCGATCCTGGCTTGACGTCTTCAATCCGACCCGTACCTTCTGGCCATAAATAATGAAGTATCAGTTTGGATTGAGTCATAATCGGCGAGAGCCATCCTACCGATTGCGATTGTTGATGAGATTTGCCGCTTCGTTGAAGTGTTTACAGAGGAACGGGAATGATTGAGTAGGAAAATGACTTCGAGAAAGCGCTGCATCTCATACCGTCATTTTTTGTTCCACTAGGGCTCTCAAATTTTAAAAAGTTCAAATCAATGACGACGAAATTTGGGATTTTTTCCAGAATATTGACCATTCGCGGGATTGACCTAACGCTTGCAACTTTGGAAAACTTAACTTGATCGATAATCTAACAACATATTTGCCGCCTGACCTACGATATGTAGTTTTTTTGATCCTCATATGGTATGTATGTGGTTGAATTCCTCTTGCTACCAGAACTATCTTAGTAGTTTGAAATACATTTTCCACGAGCAAGCTTATGCCTGCGAAATACATTTGGTATAAAAATAACAAAAGCAATGATTTGTAGTATGAGAGTGACACACGTGTGCTATAGGTCGCAATATTGATACCATACTACGATGTGTGTCACTAGTATTGCACACATGTTACGATGTATGACATTGAGCATGATCTGAGGGATAAAATCACTTCCAATAGTCATATCGATGTGGGCTTGGTTGAAACAGTTGAGATCTGCTAAGTCTAACATGGCGAGTTGATTTCAATTGTGAAGGTATGAAGAAGTTTAGTCAATTTTAAGAGGACGATTGATTGGGTATCAATCATGGCGAGTGTCAAGAGGTTTTGAACTTTCGACGTGATGAAAGGTTTTTGGGAACCTTGGTCAATAATAGCTCGAACCTTATGCAGTTTTCGCAAATGCTCTATTAAGACGAGAGCTGTTGGAAGTAGGGGTTTCCCTTCGTTTACTGTTTGCATGGATTGGCAGAATTATCTACCTCGTTTGTGGATGTTTTCGGGTGTATTCTGGTGTATTCTGATTTTCTTGAGATATTCGATTTCATGTTTCCTTCGGGATCTGGGCTTCCTAGATCACCTCAGTGCTTGGCGGGTAGATGTTTGAAATATGATTGGTTTTTTTGGCCTTCGTCATTACAGTGCCCCAAAAACTTTAGTTTGACTTATAGTATTTTTATGTTCATTCTAGAGATCTCTGTCGCCACGCCCATTCCTTTGGGCGCTATGAAATCGCACATTTTATATGGAATTATAAATTTTTTACGCATCAACAAATTTTTTCCCATGAAGATATTTCGTTCTCGGTTTTTTTATGATTACTATTAAGAAAGTAATATACTAAGAACGACTTCCTGAGCCAAAAACAGAATTTTTCGCCAATCTTGACGCAGTTTCTTGCTTATATCCAGTGATCGGACTTCTAACACATTGTGGTAGATCTGCCACTTATTTGAGCTTCTACCACATCTACCACACAAGGTCTGAAATCTACCATATATTGGCGTTTTAGAGTAGTTTTATTTTTGCTCGACATAATTTTCTTAATTTTAAGAGCAAAATTTGTCCAGCACTAAACACTAACAACAGGCAGAATGGGAGGATAAAATAAACTGTAAAATTGTAAATTTTCTAAATATTAAATTTTTCGACAAGAAACGTGGTTTTATTGTGTTAAATTGCAAAATATATGATTTATATAAAGAATTAATAGCGAAAATGTTAAAAAAGCGGCGATTTTTGTGAAAGTATTAGCAAATTTTAGTGTATCTAAAGTTTCTAAAGCGTTATTTCTGGAACGTGCCACATTTGTTCGTCACATCCACATAACATCGTCACAACAACAACCACATAATCAAGTATAAGTAGCAGCAGAATAGCTGCCCTTGATTGTTGTTGGGTTTACATATGAAAAAGCGGAAAAAGCAACAATGGTTTTCTTGGCGAACTGGCTTGGCTTTGTAACCCGAGGACACTGGTTAATATCCCAGTCACGGCGGTTGAAGAAGTATAATGAGGAGATGTGGTGATACCCGAAATAGCAGCTATAACTTTTACAAAAATGAAAATTACTGTTGTTTTTCCACAAAAATTTTCATTAATAATGGCCTCAAACTCAAATGAACAAAAAAAAAAAATAGTACACAAAAAAAATTAAAACAGGAAAATTTCATAAAACGAAGCTTCAATGATAATATTTCTAAAATACTCAAATTTAAATATAAATCACACCAAATTATAAATTTCTATAAATGTATGTATGTACAGTAGAGTGGTCGAAAAAATTTTTTTCCAAGATAGGGTTTGGGGCACCTTCCAAAATTTTTCCTTTTGCGAAAGAAGTGTAGGTGTACATTTAGATGTACCTTTTTATAAAAATCACCAATAGTTTTTCCAGTTTCGCAGCGATCCAATTGCGCATTTCAAGGCACTGTATAAGTTGCAGGTGAAAACTGAAAGTTGGTATAGATATGGCCGAGCTTCTCCTCCCATTTTTGGTGTGCGTCTTTATGTTGTCACGGCGATTGTATTTTTATGAGAAGCTGTCATGGCAGAAATACACTCGAAGGTTTGCCATTGCCTGCCGAGGGGCGGCCGCGTTTAAGAAACATCCTTTTTTCTATATTTTTTTGCGATATTGCTTATACCATTCGTGCAAAACTAAAAAAAATCAATAAATTTGCTTACAAGTTGGCATTTTAGTAAAACAAAGTGCCAGTTTGAAGTTAGAAAACAATCGTGTTGATTTTTGGGAATTTCATTGCAGGTAGTTTCGTCCAAACAAAAAAAAAATATCGAACATTATTTGTACTTCACTCATTTTAGCCGGGACGCAAATACAAATTTTGCTTTTGCGAGATGTCTAAATTTGTTCTTGCCAAAAATCAGGACATTTTGCGTCCTTGCAAGTATTGTACCGGAACCAGCACATAGTTCTTAAATCCGGAACAGTCCCACCGAAACGGGACGGATGGCAAGATTTCGGCGAAGGCATTGTCAATACAAGTATCGACACTGAAGAAAATTTGGTACAGAAATGTAATAAATTGTCAGCCTAAAATATAAAAACGATGATGGATAATATTGGCGTTCCTTTTGGTTCCGTGACTCCGTTACGCCCCTTGATTTTCCCAGTGAAGATCCATCTCCGGAGTTCCTGTCGCATCTATTTGCGCGATTAAATCGCCGTGGAGCGAGGTAATTTTTGGGCTTTCTTTCGACAGGCATAATTGAAAAATTGGAGTAGGAGTCCGAAGGGAAATTAAACCGTCAAATCGAATTTTCGAGAAATAAGTGAATTGTTTCTACTTTTATTTAAACGAAATTACCTTATCGGAAAAGGTCATGGGGGTCATAAATATCTAGTTACACGCTATTCCAAATTAAACGTAAGAAGACCTTGCGCGATGGCACGAAGAGATTCATCCTTACAAGAGAGAACGTGGTAGGTATATTAACGACATTCATTCAAGATATCAAAAAATTCCCCTAGCGAATGTACGGGAAAACTTTTAATTCTAACTTGTAAAACAGGGAGGATTCTTGGTTCTTCTATACAACGCTAGAGGTTCACTCATCAGACCAATGTTGTACTTGCAAGGTCATAGAAGAAATTAACTCACGCTTGGCAGAGATATCACAGCGCACTATTCTTGGCCAAGTTAAGCTAAGAATTTTTACTTTAAAACCCGACTCTGCTTTTCAAAACTAAAATTTTTACCAAAATATTTAATTACAACTTTATGAGTTTTATTTTTCAACAAAAATAATCATAATATTTTGAGTTTTATTTGTTTTACCGAACCAAATGCTCCTTTCTTCAGTGTTATTTTATCTTTTTTTTTATAAAAATTACACAAATAAAAATTCAAAATAACAATTTGAAGAGGAGATATCGAGCTCTAACCGCCAAAAGAACGTGTGCGACATTTCTTTCAAAATTTTCTTTTTATAGCAAAAATATTCTTAGAGCATCTAGATGCATTTCTGCATCAAAAAGACAATTTTGAAAAAAATATTATTTGCGGTTTATTGGGCATGAAATGACAATGCTAGAAATATTTTTTGTTTTTTTTTTGTGAATATAACGTAAGTTTTGTACATATATTCGCTGCAAACAAAACTTTTGTAGGCGCATTTTAAGCCTTTGAGCCAAGTTTCTATAAATAAATTGATTTTTGTATCATGCTTTCATCGCGTAGAAAATTAATGAGCCAGATGTATTTTATCACATTCGTAGTGAACACACCGTAAAAAGGTTTTCAAAGCCGTTAAAAAATGTTATATAAAGACCTTCTTTTTTCTACTTCAAATCGAAAATTTTGTGATGGATGGGTGAATACCCCAAATTGTTCGCTTACTGTGCTGTGAACACTTCTCCTCCTCTGCAATGGTAATATCCAAAAAAAAGCGTGGTAAGATCACTTTGACGACTGTTTTTTCTGCTGTGATAATTTCCGTGGTGTTAACGTTAAAAAACTATTTATCCAAATTGGGATCGCTAAAAGATACTTATCAAATTCAGAGTAAGTACCTACTCCAACATTTTGTCCAATTCCTTGACCGATAATTCAAAGAAAGTGGCCCAAAAACATAGAAATACACACACATTTTAATTTGGATGTAAATTCAAAATACAACCACTTTCGGTGTGTAGTAAGGAGCTTCTAGGATGGGGGGGGATGGTCCCAAAACACACCGTAAAACATAAAAACTTTAATTGTATACAAAAATTCAACCCTGTTCAGGGTATAATAAAGGGGTTCTAGGGAGTGAGGGAGGAGTGTTATTAATTTTTGTAGTCAGTTTCAGTCCAAAAGATACACTCTAAAAAATTTGTGTTTAAATTTTCGCATATTAAGATAGGTAACCAGTTTCCTCTCTTAATAAATACAAATTTACACACCGCGTTAATTAAATTAAACACTGCTTGTTTACTTTTACTTATCATACATTTATTGTTCACAATTTCACAATTGACACATAAAATGTTTAAAATTTTATCTAAAAATTGTTTGTTAAATCTACGCATATAAAGAGAAGTAACCAGTTTCCTCTCCTAATGTGTGCAAAATTAAACACCGCCTGTTCACTTTTACATACCTAGTTTGTCGCGTAGAATAAAATTGCATATAAAATGTTTAAAATTGAGTTAATATGAGCACTTAATATTTGTTATTAGTAAAAAATGTATTTTTACCTTCAAAATTTTTACAATTTTAGAGATTTCATGTGAATGTATATGTGTATATTTTAAACACCCTATGTTCAAAATAAAATCGTAAACTTCTTGTGTATATATTTACATATACATATATGGTTGAAAAATAAACACTTTTCAGTAGTAGTTTTCATGCACTTTTTAAAGTGTTTAGAATTACACATCCATCACAACTTTGCATAAAAAATGAAATTTCAATCCCCAGGGGTGGTTGGTATGGGGTGGTAGCGGGAAAATAGTTTAAGTTATTTTTATGGTCATATTCGTTTTCAGCGCCCGAAAAACCTAGAGGTAGTGGAGTCTAACCTATGATTCACACATTTTTTTTGTGTTCCTGTGTAGTTACAGGACAAACCGGTTTCGGCGTTGTACCATCTTCAGTGTCATTTTTCGTTCTCGAAAAACGAAAAATGACACTGAAGATGGTACAACGCCGAAACCGGTTGGTCTCCGAACCAAATTTGATAAGGGATGACGGAAAATCGTTCCACATTACATCACACTCCTACCCTGTCGGAAACACCAACAACGAAAATGAGATATTTTCTGGAGTATGCTCCCAAAAGTCAAGGCCGGAGATATTCTAACCAAATTGCCCAAGAAATTTTTCTGAAGAAACTAACCACATAAAAGTTAGAAACCTGAAATATTTTCATTTAGGGCAAAATTAAAAAAATTATGGAGGCATGCAGAAAACTTAAAAAACTAATGATGCAGTTCGATTCCCGATATCCGAAATAAGATAAAGCCGTACTCTCCGCCCATGTCTTTGAAAATTAAAAAAAATATGACAGTGTTTTCTAAAGAATCGGTTTCTAGGTAAAAAGTAAAAATTTGTTGGCGTCAGGTAAAAAAGTGACATTGTATAGTACTTTGCTACCATTTTTTCATTCCGAAAATGGTATTGTTTTTGTTAAGATTTACAACTTTGAATGTAGTATTTCCATCAAATTGCACTACCTCTCTGATTAAAATTTGGAAATTTTGACGAATATTTTTTTTTTATTTGGATAATTTTTATAATCTATGAAACTTTGAGTTACATGGTTTTCTTTGTGATAAAAACTATATTTTTGGACGAAAATAGATTAAAAATAAATAAAGAAGAATTAAATGGAAAAAAACTTGTAAAGAAATAGTGTCCGTAATTATGTGGCCACCTCTGTTTAAACACATGTATGTATGTATATAGGCATGAATTAATAAAAAAAACGATTGATACATTTTTTGCTATTTTTAAGTGCATATTTTGACAATTCCTGTGTAGAATAGAACCAAGTAATTTGTATTTTTTTTTTTGTAAAGTGGAGAAAATTCAAGTTTTTATATTTAACTATTTTTTCCATACATTTTTGGTACCTTATTATATTTTAATTTTCCTTTATGTCACCTAAAACAAGATAGGAAACGGATAGAATTGCCTAAAAGGGTTTTTTCAAGAATTAGAAAATACAACAAAACTAGCTACATAAATACTATTACTTGGTTCTGTTCTAACTCGAGAGATAAGGGCATGGAAAAAAATATTTACCTCTAAAGGCTTATTAGAAAAGCGCTGTGGTGTTTTGAGTTATTCAATCTGCAAAAAAAAAAATTAATAAAACAAAAATTAATTTGTATTTCTGAAAAATAAAATAACACTCAAGAAATGAGTTTCATTTTCTTTGAAAAAAATTTAGCTGATAAAATTATATGAATCTATGATTATATTTGATTAAAAAGTAATAATTTACAAAATAATTATAATTTCAGGAGAAGAAAATAACATTAGAAAAATTTGTTTTATTGTTTATCAAAAAAAATCCAGCTTGACATATAATTTTATATCTGAATAATGCAACGAAATTCGGAAATGAGCATTCTGTTATTATTGATAGCAAATTTATTTTGATAGGACTCTTAATGATTATAGTCAGTATTTAAGAACATAGGGGTTTCTAATTAATATATGCTTAAATAGATTTATGTTGAACAATGAAGCACTTTATAAGTATAGCACATGTTCCAATTCGTTGTTTCATTTTTGTGTCATCGCCCGTATGCCAGAAGGGCTCGATCACATCCTCGAATTTCATCCTTCTAATTTTATAGGCTTAAAAAAATTAAAAGACTTGTAAATGATCCTTTATTCGTCCTTTTGAACGAAAATTTTGTAATACAGAATTTTCTCTTTCATTTTGTACCCATATTGCTATTCAACATTGCAGATTTTTTTTTAAATCACTTTTGTGATTTTGAAGTCCTTTAAAAAAATCCTGACACCAGAGATAAAACCTAAAGAGCATATTAATTGCTTCGTGTATTTCGAAATATTTTTTTTTGTCGCACGGTGTAGTAAGTCTGTGATTTTTTATTTCGTAGCATATTATTTTTATTATTTTTTAAATAAAAGGAAAACTTTACAAACATAAATTTTTTTCACAGCCACTAAAAATTCTTGGTATTGTAAATGATGCAATTGTAAATGCTTTTTCAAGCAAAAAATCAGCCGAATAGGCCGAATACCGAAGCCAGGCTGAGGCTTCGGTCGGACACTAGTATGCATGTACCTATACATATAAATATATATGTATGTTTCTTGCTCCACTCAGTTTGTGACTTCCCAACTTTTCTACGCGGTACGCAACATCAGGCGTATCGGTTTTCAAGTTTTGCCTTTACTTTCCTCTAATATTTGGGATTACACTTGTGCCGAGTCAGCAAATATGGCTCCTCACACAAGTTCGTTAATTTGATTTTGTTCCACACTATCAATCCGCAGTCCGCATTACATTTTTCGTTCAGCAGTTTATTTGCTGGTTTTCTTATCTTGTGTTGAATTCTTGGGAATTCTATACATGCCTCAGTTTAATTGTACGTGTATGTAAAATAATATCTGGTTAAGTGCTCCGAGTTATCTCCATATGAATGCTGGCATCTAAGTCAAACATACCCTGTGGGGAAAATCTCTAGTTCTGAACTGGGGCGCTTCTAGTACATTTAGACCCAGTACTGGTTCGCTATAAATCTCTTTTGCATGCAAGCAACTGGCGAATTTAACCTGGCGATGTCCTAGGAAGTGTCAATTGCCCCCCGCTGCATCCCTTTTTCGATAGTTCCGAACTAGGCCTAAATTCTATAGTTCCGAACCAGCTCTTAAATCGACAGACGAAAGAAAAAAGTATCATGATTTTTCAATCTTTTCGGTTCTTCCGTGTGCGATTTTACATTATTTTCAAAGAAACGTTTTTTCAATTTGAAATTTAATTTGTTTGAATGATTGTAAGAAATGTACGTTTACTTACCTTACTGTAGCTGACTTTGCAGAGGTGCTCGCTGTTATTGGTTAGATTCCAGATGGTCCCAAGATGTTAATATGTTAACACAAAGCTTTGTTCTGTATTACCAAACTATGAAATAGCATCTGCGAAGCACAGAATAGAAGCGTATTTGAACGAAAAAGCCGCCGAACACATATCTATGCAAAGTAAACAGCCCCCCGCTGCATCCCTTATTCGATAGTTCCAAACTAGTTCTAAATTTGACAAATAAGATATAGTTCGTTCTGCATCCTTTTTCTATAGTTCCGAACCATTTCTAAATTCGTCACATTAGATATAGATTTCTAGCGAAAAAACTGAAAAAATTAGTTTTTTAAAAGTACCACTTTTCGCCGATTTTGGACTGGTGGGGATCTAGTTCCTATCGGCCTAGTTCCTTTTTGGCGATAAAGGCATAGTACGGAACTAGAAATTTGATTCACTAGTCCGTGGTTTCCCTGCAGGGATATTCTTATACATACATGTATATGTATATACATATGCATTTATGTGCATTTGGATTCACATACATATGTGCATTCCAGCTGTGTTACTAAAATTATGTATATGTATATACATGCATAAGTTAGTACATATGTATGTGCGCACACACTCGTCCATGTTTAGAAGCACGAAAAACATGTATCTACATACATACATATCTGTGGTCATAAGCAATAACCGCCTAAGTCGACTTAAGTAAGAATTAAGTTATATATGCTATCGTAATCTGCAACTACTATTCCATGTGAATGTGAAATCCCCATCTGGCCAGCTAGGCTATTTAAAAAGTTATAGACGAACATATTTTGGTTTCCGCATAAGATTAACATTACAATCCAAATGTCTTAAACGTTTTTTCTCGAATTCAGATTTTTCGACTTAGGCGTATATTGCTTATGGGCACAGATATGTATATCAGGGATGAAAAATGGAAATTTCAGATTGTATCTAATATCATAAAATAAATGTACCTAAATGAAACAGATTGTACCTAAAAAATGTACATCATTCATTTGTAGTTTTTTTATAAATTTTATTTAAAACATGAATACAAAGATGGACGTACTTTAAACATGATTAGGTTTTTTTTTTTTAACTAACTAACTATAGTCTAATGGGAATCGAAGAAGCGTTGTTTTTGTTTAATTTTTACTACTGAAAAATATTGGCGAAAAAGACAAAAAACACACTTTGCGAAGTATACTTCTTTATCCAGCTTTTTATAAAACAACAGGAAATGTCTGCTAGAAAATAATCAAATTGCCGTAAGTAACTTTGAAAGCATTTTAAATATATTTCCAGAAATCAAAAAGCGAATATGGGTCAAATAGCTATAGTTCTCATCTAAAGAAAATATTAAATTTGAAGACATCCCAGACACTGGACTGTATGTAGGGATGCAAACGATGCATCGATGTTTTCAAAACATCGATGTTTCGTCTAAAAAAATCGATGTTAATATCGATGTTTTGCTGGACGATACATCGTCGATACATCGACTAGGAAAGTAAAAACATCGACATCGTTCACTCACTCCGTTCGTATTGTGACGAACGACCAGTGGCAAGCGAGCGCTTGTTTTCGGAAGCTGGTGCAACCATCACTCAGGATAGCAGCAGGCTTTTGGGGGCTAGGTAATCAAAGCTTGTTTTCTGAACTCATTTCAAAATGTTTATTCATATTTAAAGAAATAAGGTTTACATATTTAAGATACATCATAATAATAAAACAGGTGCAAGTTTTAAGCAGCTAAAAATCGCTTTGATTTTTAATGATTGGCGGCTTTTGCGTTTTTTTTCATATAAAAGGTTAAAAATCAAGGCGATTTTTTAACGGCTTTTTCTAAAAATTTAGATAAAAAAGTTCAAAATTAAGATAAAAATGTGCGGATATGTGTATCTAGTTCTTTCGAGTTTAAAAAATATTTCAGGCTACATTTTGTTTCGTGTAGTAGATGAGATATTAAAACATCGGTAAAACATGTATCGTTTTTATAACCGATATTTTTAAGAGCGATGTTGCATCCCTAACTGTATGGGCGCATAAAGGCTGGTTTTCATTATATCATATTTTGACAACAAAATTTCTGACATATTTTGACACAACTTTCTTTCCTTTTTCCCTACTTTTTCCGATGATATTATGGGCCAAAAACTTACAAATAGCCACTTTAACAGCGCATGTACACGCCTGAAGGCCTATTATGATCTAAATCAATCAAAAGACCATTTTTTAGTCTCATTTGACAATTTGTTTTCACTTATTTGACCGCAAGTGCCATTGAATTTCACTTAGTGAAAATAAGCGTTAAAATTAATAGAAAAAAATTACGAATTTGAGGATAGCTAAGTAACGTGTTAATTTTTCGTAGTAGCTGCTCTAAATGCGATGTAAGATGTTTAAGATAATACATAATATGACTTTTTTAAATTCTTCCTTTTGACCACTTTTCTTTAGAATTGTTTATTCTTCAAGATGAAAGCGAAGCTTCTCCCGTGCCTACAAGTAAATATATTAACACGGTAAAGGAAAAAGAAAAAAAAACTAAAAATGGATCTGATCAAATGATGATTGTACCTAAAATCTAGCGGCTGTACCTAATGTACCTTTAAGTCATCAAACATCGGAAAAAGGTACAATTGTACCTACTTTTTCATCCCTGATGTATATCATCATAGAGAATAAGAAAGTATCACAGAAGATTCGCGTCGGCTCAAGCCGAAAAAATATTCACGTTCGCTGTATGCATATGTAGGTACATATGTATGTATCTACATGCATTTACATATATGTTTAAAAATACATAAACACATGCATGGATACCAAAGAGGAGATATGTATACTTTTAACTGCTTCTTGCTGCTACAATTAGCCGAACAAAGTCTTGTAATAAACGGAGGATTCAAACACATTTTTTAAATAAAAATGAGTAAGTATGTTTCAAAGTATGTTCATACATAAATCAGCATTTGAGATGAAAAAAGTGCGACAAATTGGACAATATTACTTAGCTAGCTCGGTGATGCTGTCATTAATGCACATTTTTTTAGTAAAAAAAAAAGAATGTAAGTCAGTGAACTTTCAAAGCATACAAATTCCGAATAATAAAAGAATACCAAAAATAGATATCCTGTACGGTACCGAAAAATCCCGAAATGTCTCAATGAAGCACGAAAGATTACGACCTTTTTGATCTTATTGTAAATAAATAAATTCTCAAAAAATATTAGACACACTTTTCTTTTTATAACAATAATTTTAATCACTCACATCATTAACACCAATCAATTGAAATTAAGCTTTGAAATAAAGATAAATATAAAGATGAAGAAATAAATGAGAACGATGAAGTCAAAAAAAGGGCAAAAGTGAAGATAAGAATTAGGGTAACTAAAAGGGTAAGAACATTTCTTGAATAAAAAAAAAGTTAGCCGTTTTTAGCCGATTTTACTATATGCCTAATTTTCAGTTCGAAAGCAATAATGCAGACCCAATGAAGATTTTTAATGAACTCAATGTTTTACTTTCGCATCTATGCTCCCTAGTGGTTATTAGCGCGGACACATTTGATCCTATATGCTCCCCGTTGGAACCATACCTTGCTCCATTTCCTCAGTTTTATCACAGTTTTGAAGAGTATTTAAAAACAAAAGTAGGCTCAAACGCTTTTGACCACGAAGCCGAGAAAATAATTCGAGAATATGGTCGCTATTTTATTATCACTTTAATAAAGGAATTACGCCAACGCCTCCCTACAAATATTGCCACACTAAAAAAAATTGACTTTTTTCGGTTGGAAATGCATTAAGAGTAATTAAACCAAAAGTATTTGTTCAACTACAGCAACAAAAGCACAAATATAATGCCGACGAAATAACATCCATAGAGATGCAATGGCAACGGTTAACGTTACATACCTGGAGTAATTTAGACTCAACTGTAAAATTTTGGGCCGAAGTTTATCAATTTCGAAATGCCCTAGGAGAAAACCCTTTTGCTGACGTTTGCAACCTAGTTTTTAGTTTTCTTGTTTTGCCTATAAGTAATGCAGAAGTAGAGCGAATATTTAGTTCAATGAATATAATAAAAACTAAGCAAAGAAATCCAATGTGCGTTAAAACGTTAAACGCTATTTTATATATAAGATACGGTTTAAAACGTGAAGAAAAATGCTGCCATAATTTTACTGTAGATGACGATCTCTTAAAATTAATGCATTCAGGTGATATATAAAATAGTGATTCATTTGATGATGCGGAATATACACTCGATATAAGTTAATGGTGTTAACTAGTCTTTCGTTTCTTGCGATTTATTTAAATAAAGCATGTGAATTTTCACTAAAACATTTTAGCCGTTTTTTGCCAGAGTCTATGTGAAATTTCACTAAAACATTTTAGCGGTTTTTATCCCCTTTTTTTTGCCAATCTAGCCGGTCGGCCCAAAAAGTTCTGGCAACACTGATCCTATCACGTCATCGCACCTCATCTCATCTACGTGAATAGAAAAAGAAAAGGATATAAGCAAAGATGTGAAAGATAAAAACAAAGATGAAGACCAAGGTAAAGTTGCCGATTTCAAAACCAAAAACACCGTTGGAAAGGTAATTTTCTGTAGATGAGGAGAGTTTTTATAGTTTCGAAATTGGTTGAAAATCGTCGTTTAAAAATTTCCATATTTGTGTATGGTTGTTTTTGCAACCTGTTCAATTTAAGCTGTTTCGCATTTTGTTTTACTCCGTATTTGAAATTAAACTTTGAAATAAAGATAAATATGAAGATGAAGAAACAAGTGATAACGATGAAGACAAAAAAAAAGGCAAAAGTGAAGATAAAGACGAAAATTGAGATAAAGGCGAAAATGGAGACAATGAGAAATACATAAGAATTAGGTTAAAAGATAGGAATCGAAATAAAATCAGCCATAAAGGTTACTGAAATTTATCGAATCATCGAAGTTTATAATTATAGAAATTTATCCATGCTTATTAAGTTATCGCAACGTATCGAATTATTCAAACTGATCAATGTTTACTGAGTTGTCGAAATTTATAGACACAGAAACTTAGTTGTACAAATTTACGGATAGTTATCGAGCTATAAAAACGTGTGAGATTAACGAAATTTGTCAAGTTAAAGAAATGTATCAAGTTATCGATATTTATTGAATTATCATTATTTATCACTGCTTATCGAATTTAATCGTCTTAACAGAGTGTAACGAGTTATCAAAATGTTAAGATAGTCTTCGAAAAATGTGGAGATGTCAAAAGTAAAAAATTTATAAAGTTTTCCAAAGTTTTTACATTTTTGAGTTATCGAAATTTATCGAGCCATCGAATTTCACAGTTATCGAAATTGGTCGAGTTAACGAATTTTGTTAAGTTATCGAATTTTAGTGTTCTTGAAATTCATCGAACTATCGTTATGTATTAAATCATCGAAATTTATAGATAAACTTGAATGTATCGGGTCAATTCCAAGTCCTGCCGAAGTCCTCCAAAGACCTTCTCAGATAAAAAAAAAATTAGTTACGTTTTAGCAGAAGATTTTCCGGTTAGTTAATTTGTATCGCTACGTGTTAAGTTAGAAAACCTCTCCAAGGCTTCTAAAACTAGAAAAACTGTCGAATTTTGACAGTAACTGGAACTCTAGTATAAATAAATACGTAATTAGTTTAAAAGCCTTCAGGTGATTCCTAGAGGTTCCGGGTAATGTTTTTTCGTGCGAAAACTTTCGGTTTTTGAAAATCGACCAAAAAAGGCCACTCTAATATATATACCTATGTATGTACACATATGGTAAACCCACGGTCTGGCCAGACCTTTATATAGAGTGTACAGAAATACAGATATACATAATTTGCTAAGGGCGTACTCCTGTAAGAACAACAATGGCGACCTAGTTACCGATGTTCAGAACGTACTTAAATTATCGAGGGAACATTTCTCCTACTGAATGGTAGAAGCTTGGAAAACTGTGGAGAAGAAGAACCCGATCCCCCAGTCGATGATGACGGAGTTTCCGTCTGACTATGACAATAACGCGGCTGAAAAACCACAAAGCTGCTGGAGCTGACAGCCTGCCAGCTGAGCTTTTCAAGTAAGGTGGCGAGGAGTTGATAAGGTGTATGCATCAACTCTTATGCAGAACATGGACAGATGAACGCATGCGCGACGACTGAAATTTAAGTGTGCTCTGCTCAATCCACAAGAAAGGCGACCTCGCCATTCGCGCCAACTACCGCGGCATCAGCTTTCTAAGAATAGGTTATAAGGGATTATCGAGGGTATTGTGCGAAAGTCTGAAGCCCACCGTCAAGGAACTGATTGGACCTTACCAGTGTGGCTTCAGACCTGGCAAATCCACCATAGACTAGGTATTCGCAATACGCCAAATCTTGGAAAAGACCCACGAGAAAAGGATCGACACTCACCACCTATTTGTCGACTTTAAAGCCGTTTTCGACAGCACTAAAAGGAGTTGCCTATACGGCGCTATGTCTTAATTTGGCATCCTCGTCAAACTGATACGGCCTTGTAAAATGACGTTGAGCACCAGTGCCGTCAGAATTGGGAAAGATCTTTCCGAGCCGTTCGCCACCAAACCGGGCTTCAGACAGGGCGACTCCCTTTCATGTGACTTCTTTAATCTGATGTTGGAGAAGATAATAAGAGCTTCAGAACTGAACCGCGCAGGAACAATTTACTACAAGAGCGTGCAATTGCTGGCATATCGATGGCTGAGTGGAAGATCGACCTATCTTGGCAGCCAGTTCGAAAACGCTCTATCTCAAAAAACTTTTCAAGAACGCCCTATTTCAGAATTTAATTGAAAAACACCGTATCTCAAAATTCGGTTCAAAAATGCCCTATCTCACTTCAAAATGTATTGAAAATATGCTGATATAGGGCGTTTTTGAATCGACAGATGAGATAGGGCGTTTTTGAAACGAATTCTGAAATAGGGCGTTCTTGAAAAGTTTTTTGAGATAGAATGTTTTCGAACTGGCTGCCGAGATAGGTCGATCTTCCACTCAGCCATCGATATGCCGATGACATCGATATCTTCGGTAACAAAAACCGCGAAATCTGTTCAGCCTTCTCCAAGTTGGATAAGGAAGCAAAGCGAATGGGACTGGTGGTAAACGAGGACAAGACGAAGTATCTCCTGTCACCAAACAAACAATCAGCACATTTGAGGCTTGGCACCCCGTCACTGTAGACAGTTATAATGTCGAGAAAGTAGATAATTTCGTTTACTGGGAACCAGCATTAACACCGATAATACTGTCAGCATGGAAATCCAACGCAGAAGCACTCTTGCCAACAAGTGCTACTTTGGACTGAGTAGACATTTCAGGAGTAAACTCCTCTTTCGACGTACGAAAACCACACTCTATAAGTCACTCATCATGCCCGTGCTGGTATATTTCGCAGAAGCATGGACAATGACAACATCCGATGAGGCAGCTCTTGGAGTATTCGAGAGAAATATTTAGCGGAAGTGTACCTTTACGCGTTGGCGACGGCGAGTACCGAAGGCGGTGGAACTATGAGCTGTATGAGCTTTACAACGACATAGTGCAGCGAATTAAGATACAGCGGCTCCGCTGGTTTGGCCATGTCATTCGAATGGACACCGACGCTCCAGTTCTGAAAGTACTCAACTCGGAACCCGCTAGTGGTAGCAGAGGAAGAGGGAGGCCACCACTGAGATGGAAAGACCAGGTGGATAAGGACTTGTCCTCACTTGGCATTTCCAATTAATGTCAGTTGGCACGACACTGACGACACTGACGACACGACGACTGACGTGCTTTGTTGAACTCGGCCAAAATCGCTTAGGCGGTTACAGTGCCAAATAAGAAGAAGATGAAGAAGTGTCTAGGCCCTTTGAGAGCGAAATAGTTACGATTCTGAAATTTCATTCGACATTTTACGCAATTTTTTTTCTAATTTCGGAGTAAAACCTAGCACAGCCATTTCGACAGTTTGGTTTAAAATTGTTATAACTTGGCTCAAATTAAAGGTCTTGAATTGCACTTATTTTTCGAGTGATATAAAATTGAGTTAAGGATGCACTGCTGCATGCAAATAGAAAAAAGAGTATAAATAGTGCATTATTTTAATTAAGGTGTTACATTTTTTTTCCAATTTTGAACAGTGGAATCGAGGTGCTCGTCTCAAAATCTATAATACTAGTATAATAAAAAGTACATAATTTTTTGGTTGAGGAATAAATCCCGTGGATTTTGCATGTTTTTTTTTTGAAGAACACTACTTTCGACCAATTTTTTTTTAGGTCAAGGGGTAATTGTGGCTCAATGGCCACAATTGAGAGGGATTTACTTTAGCTTTCAAAACCATTTTGTTTCGTATCAAAATGCTTCTTCTGTCGAAAGCGCTTCGAGTAATTCGCATGCAGTGTTCAAAATCTGGCCCTGGCGCTTGGTAAACATCCCGTCCCGCCATACTTTTTAATTTAAATTTTCTAGTTGTTATTGTTTCGTCTTTATCAGGCATTTTTAAAAACATTATTGATGTTGTTTTTAAATTTAGCGATATAAAATTATTTAATCCATATTTGCTAGAATATGGAAATAAAACACTGTTTAGCGTTTGTAGTATTTCTTTTATGGTAAAATTTAAAAAAATTACGAAAAATAGGGAATTTCAAAATTTTACCCTATGAAAACTCTCAACAACCTAAGGTATTGATAGATTGGTATACATCATTTTAAAGGTAAAAAATGCACGTTTCAAAACATGTTTGATTTTAAATCGTATGAAAAATAATCAAGCTGTTGATAGACAAGTTTGTCTAGTTCGAATAAAAAATATAGAGATTTCAGGAACTATAAGAAACCTATTTCCCGTCGTACTCCACCCTATCTACAACCTGTATACATATGTACAATAAGTTTTGTTTCGGGTGTATCTCGTGGCTTTGTGTTTTGTAGCACCGTGTTTTACACAGCACACTGTCATAGCATGTCTACATTAACAGGTGTTTCATCGTAAACCTCAAGGATTGCAATTAGATTTGCTCGCTTACATACCTCTTTACATTAATATGTACATATATTTGTAAGAAGGTAAATATGTAGATGCATAACTGTCGATAGTACGTCAGCGTGTTCAAGCAGTTTTCTTATTGAAGTTTTAGTATGTTTGCATGTATGTGCATATGTATGTATAAGGTAACATAGGCAATAAGCCTGCCAATGGAGGCAGGAGAGGCATGTACGCCATTGGTTTGAATTGTATAAAATTTTCTGTGTGTATATGGTTAAGCGTAAGCATGTGGACATACATATGTAGGTACTTACGCATACATATTTACATAGACGAAAAATAATTTGCTAGGCCGAATGTACATATTAAATGCATACATAGATACATATATACATATGTTTGTACAAATTTATGCGCACGTTTAGAGGTACTCATAGGGAGATAGCGTTTGACCCTGAACAACAGTTAACGACGCTGCAAGGCAACTTTTAAGTAAGATGGCAATGAAAGCAACAACAGCAAAAAAACAGTCACTACAAATACAACAAACCTGAAAAATCTCGAACAAATCAGCGTGCGACTGAGTGATTCAAGACTATAAAGAAATATTTACGATGTGTTTGACTACTGTTTGCCTTATTTATTTACTGCGCTCGGTTGAGTTGCCGTCAGTGCTGTGGTTCTTATTGCCATTGGTGTTGCAGTTGTCACTGAGTACTACTGCAACTACTTCCTGTGAGTGCACTGTTTGCATTTCCTCTGGGTTTTGTCTCGCTCGATCAGTTTTGCCTGAAAAGCATACGCAATGAACCTTTGTAAAGCCAGTTGCATGCTCAGTCGTCAGCTTGGTTCGTCATCGGTCCTTTCTTTGAGAAATCTAACATTTATCCAGTCACACGATAGCTCATTACCCGCGTCAACGTTGTCAGTGAGGCGTTGAAAATACAATTCGAAGGAATTGTGGTACGCGTGTATACTTTTTTATAGACTTAAAATAGTTATACCTGATACCCCAATAAACACATGCACGTGTATATACTCATATAACATGTATGTATATGGATAGAATTCGTACATATGAGCGTACACAAGTACATTGTTGTGAATATGCAAAATTAAAAAAAAAGCCATTTGTCTTTCCTCATTGGAAACCTTTTATAACCCTAGTTGGGTATTAGAAGAACACAATGAAAATGTTCACTTAAATTATGCGTTTGACTGGCTAGAAGTTCGCCTTTGCCTTAGATTCAAATATTCCCCTAATTTCAAGAAACAATGAAATTTGTCAAAATTAGTCACTTAGAATATAAGTGTTTATGCTACTTATAAATATCATAATCATATATGTTTGCTGAAAATTACGATTTGCCAATTTATATTTATTTTCATATTGTGGAAATTTTAATATTTGCCCACATAGCTTGTTCTTTGTAGCTACATGTGTAACCTTTGCTGGTCTTATGAATGTTATGATCGACCTGATTCCGATACTTGCGCAAAAAAAACATAACAATTGAAAACCCTTTTTTCGACGTTGTTGTACCAAGCAAGTTCCTTTCGTTTTCAAAAAATTTTGCTTTGTTAAGACTAAATTATTAATTTATTAAAACTTTGGAGATCGTGACTATGACTACGCCTGATGGCTTTTGGCCAATTACTTATAAATCTTGAAAATCCAATTATTACCCATGACTAACGAGTGACGAATATTAACTTATGACTAGCTACCATCGACGCTTGCCTAGTAATTGATTATTGGATTCGGACGTATCACTAAAGAATTATTACATTGAACTCTTGAAGGTGACGCAAGCAATGGCCAGAAACGACTGTGGTAACATTTCTCCGAGTCAGATAAGTTTTAAGTTTGGGTGGGTAACATAGAAAATATGATTAAAATTTTTTTTTCCTAGACAAAGGGGTATGACCAACGAAATATACGTACATGTTTTCATATTTACAGATTTAATATTAATATCATCTGAAAATTGTTATTTTTTTTCTTTTATTAGAGTATTTTATTCAATTAAGAAGAAAAACATATTAGGGCAATTCATGGAAACGCGTAAATGCCTCGTGACCATGTAAACCTCGTAAACTTACTTAATTTTGTATGGAAATTCGGCTTATTTACGATGTTTACGCGGTTACGAGGCATTTACGCGTTTCCATGAATACCCATATTGTTTCATTCAGATATCTACGTACTTTCATAAAAAACCCGTTTTAAAATTTTGGTTAAAAAACTTAGATTTTTGAGTTGTTTTTCAATTGTTAAAAAAATATCTTCTTAATCTCATATAGCATCTCATTCATATTATTAAATAAAATAGAGCTAAAAGTAGAGCAGTCAACTTTTCACAGCCGAAGTGCCATATTAGGAATAAAAACTGACAGATAGAAAATTATTGTGCGAATTAATTTAAACTAAGCCAGATATTTATTTCAACCATTTTATAAAAAAGCAAATGTCAACTTCAGAACGAACACATTCAATTTGTTGCGAAATAATAAATAATGAAGGATATCTATGTGTATTTAGTCTCTTCTGTAGACTATTTAAAAATAAGTACATAATAAATATGTATGTATGTACATATGGACATTTGCTGGGTTACGGACGCGATATTCGTACGACTTTAGAGTTAAATAAATCATACGAAAACTGAAATGACTTGTAAAAAAATTTGCCGTTTTGTAGCTTTTATACCGCACTTTGGTTGTCAAAAAAATTAGGTGCGCTTGGAACACCGTCGAGAAAATCGATGAAAAGCAGGGCATAACGGACGTGACAAAAACAGAAGTGATTTCAGATTACATGTAAAAATAAGCAAAACTCAGCGAATCTGGTACGCTTTTCCTTTATTAAACATTCTTTCAATAACGTCAAATTATGAACCGTTCCAACCAATTCATTTTCATTTAGAAGCAATTCGTTTTCGACTTAATTTTGAGTTAAAAACTGGTAACGGACGTGAAATATCTGACGTGACAAATTTTTCCCCCATACAATATTTTTACGAGCAACACATACTAAATTACATTTTTTATTTAATATTCTTCAGTTCTTCTCTCCACCGTTGCGCGTTTTCAAAACCTTTTTGCGCAATCTGAATACGAAATTTAAAGTTATAAAGCCGCCTGGATTCATTTACTTGCATTTTCGGTTTACATTTTTATGGAAACACCCATATATGTAACAAAATAAAAATTTATTTTTAAAATACGAGTAGGTATATATGATTAATCTGGAAAAAATCTAAAGTTAAACATTGCTATGTTATCGGCCAAGAGGAGGACTAATCCACCAAATTCCACTCTGGCCCCACCACTGGTCTCCGAAAACTGATTTTTAACTCTCAAATTCCCAAAGTAGCCAATTTGTTTAATTAAATATTTTTTATGTAAAAATGTTCGCTTCGCTTCCTTATTCGACTTGGAAAAGGCAGAAAAGACTTCGCGGTTTTTGTTACCGATGATGTCGATGTAATCGGCATATGCAGCAGTTGCACGCTCTTACAGTAAATTGTTCCTGACCGGTTCAGTTCTGCGGCTCTTGTAATCTTCTCCAACACCAGAATAAAGAACTCACACGAAACTGAGTCACCTTGCCTGAAACTTCGTTTGGTGTCAAACGGCTCGGAGAGATCCTTCCCAATTCTGACGGAGCTGGTGGTATTGCTCAATGCCATTTTACACAGCGGAATTAGTTTCACAGGGATGCCAAATTCAGGCATCGCGAAAAAAAGACAACTTCTTTTCGTGCTGTCGAAAGCTGCTTTGAAATAGGCAAATTGATGGCGTGTGTCGATCCTATTATCGCAGGTATTTTCCATAATTTAGCGTATTGTGAATACCTGATCTATGGTGGATTTGCCAGGTCTAAAGCCATACTGATAAGGCCCAACCAGTTCATTAACGGCGGCCTTCCGTCTTTTACACAATATGCTTGATATGACCTTGTAACCTATGCTTAGAAGGCTGATCCCGCGGTAGTTGGCACTAATGGCGAAGTCGCCTTTCTTGTGGATTGCGTTCGTCTGACCATATTCTACATAGGAGTTAATGCAAACACCTTGTCAACTCCTCGCCACCGTACTTGAATAGCTCAGCTGGTAGACTGTCAGCTCCAGCAGCTTTGTTGTTTTTCAGCCGCGTTTTTGCTATTCGTACCTCGTCATAGTCAGGCGGTGGAACATCGACTCCGTCAGCAACGACTGGGGCCGCGGGTTCCTCTTCTCCACTACTTTTAGTGCTGCTACCATTCAGTAGGATGGAAAAGTATTCTCTCCGTAATTTAAGAACGTTCTGGATATCGGTCTCTAGGTCAAAACAGTTGTTCATACATGAGTTCGCCCTGGCCCTGGAACCTTCAGTAAGTCGCCCAACTCTCTGATAAAATTTTCGGACATTTTTCCTGTCGGCCAGCATTTCAAGCTCTTCGCACTCACTTATTTCGGCCTCTCTCTTCTTATTGCGGAAAATACGTCTGTCTTCCCTCTACAGATCCCTATAGCGGTCCCACATAGTGCGCGTTGCGCCCGATCGCAGCATGGCCCTGTAGGCGGCAATTTTTTTCTCTGCAGCTACTTGACACTCTTCATCGTACCAGTTGCTCTTTCGGGCTCGATGAAATCTGAGTATTCCTTCGGCGGCGGTACTTAATGATCGGGAAATGTAGTTACATTGCTCGCGTATGTCGGTTTTTTGAAGAGTGCTCTCAGAGAGAAGATGTGTGAGTTGATTGGCGAATAAATTGGCCGTCTGTGGTGATTGCAGTATATCGACGTTAAGCTTTCCTTGCATTTCTGGGCCCATCTTTTTTGCTGCAGAGAGATGGGTGCATACATTGGCTGCAGAAAAATATTGGTCCGAGTCGATGTTTGACCTCGGAGTGTACGTACGTCTAAAACACTAAAAGCACGCCTTCCGCACAACATGGTCGATTTGGTTTCTCGTTTTTCGATCTGGAGATAGCCATGTAGCTTGGTGGATCTTCTTTTGATGGAACCTAGTAATTCATATTTCCACGTTTCGGGCCAGCCGAAGTCGATCAGCCTCAGTCCGTTATCGGACGTTTCGTCGTGGAGGCTGAATTTTACGACAGTTGTGCCAAAGATCCCTTCCTTTCCCACCTTGTCATTGAAATCGCCAAGCACGAATTTTATATCGTGTCGGGGGTAGCGTTCATATGTTCTCTCCAAGCGCTCATAGAAGAGATCCTTGGACACCTCGTCCATCTCCTCCGTCGGGCATCTGCGCATATGAGCGAGATGTTGAAAAATCTCGCTTTGATGCGGATTGTGGCTATACGTTCGTCCACCGGGGTTAACGCCAGTACTCGGTGACGGATTCTCGCCCCACCACAAATCCAACACTGAATTTGCGCTCCGTTACGTGGCAACTGTAGTAAACGTCGTAAGACTGCACGCTTGTCTTGCGTTGCCCGACCATTGCATATCTTGGATGGAGGTAATGTCAGCCCTAATCTTCCCGAGGACGTCAGCCAGCCAGGCAGAGGCAGCTTCCCCATTAAGGGTCCAATATTCCAGGTGCATACCCTTAAATCATAGTCCTATATACGTTTGCCGTGGTGGTCATCAAAAAATGGGGTCTCATTAGAGGCTTTTTGTTCCTTTTAATTGGGCGGGGTTTTAACGTGGCGGACCTAAACCCAGCGCACTTGAAGTTTTTCGCCTTCTCACTCTCTCAAAGGTGTGTTTGGTCGCTACCCAGAGGATACGTGGATATAAGTATCCGGACGTTGTGAGCTGCGATTTGAACCGTACGCACAAGAATCGCTTCTGACCACTCCCACCCTTTTTTCTCTAGTTTTTTGCGATGTTGCTTTGACCAGGCCTTGATCCCAGGCCCTGCAAAGTGGTATCGCGCACTTCTACATACTGTTTATACTCCTTTGAAAAATCAATACAATCGCTATTTCTTATTAGCAAAACAGATCGTTTCTGCAAAACCCTCGCGTAAATATACCCACAAAGGTAAGGTGAACTTGCCTAAATCACTTGTGCAGAGGTGCCCTAGTCAAAATCTAAAATTTATGTACAAGCGAACCCACTCGAATCACATAAAACACCAACTTGAACCCTTATTTCTTGGCGAAGTTTCACACGTTCCGGTTATCCGGCAGCCGGTACAAATATATGTACCCGGGCACCGGCATGGATGAAAGCTTTACATACACATTGCGCCGGCTACCGGGTAACGGCAAACTGGAGTGTGTGAAATAGCACTTCGGCTAGCTTCATAAGTAAATATTTGCTTAAGCGCTCCACAAAACATTCTAAAAAATCCACGGTAATTTTTAGCGACTTGAAACTTGATTAGACTAAAATTTTCTAAAGATTCTGATTAAACTGTTTGAAATTTGTATGGCAATTTTTTAAAAGTTTTTTTTTTTAACTTCTCATTACTTTAGCTAAATGCATCAAGAGGTATGTATAGTGATGAATCGATACAAGTACATCCAAGTATATACTCGATACTTTTCTCAATTTACAAAGTACTTTTGTACTCGATACTTTTTACTGCGATCTAAGTTGGTATCGAAAGAAGTACTTGTATCAGAAGCGCAAAACTTATTATGATTCAACATCTTCTTTGAAACCCATCCCATTAGATGAGTGGGAAGATATGCGCACTACATTTCCGCAGATATATAAGCAAGCCCGTCTATACATAATAGTTTTGGGACATCTGTCCCTTGCGAGAGGCTTTTCTCAAAAACAGGTACAACTATATCAAAATCTCGAAACCGCCTTTCAGGAAAACATTTGGAAAAGTTGATGTTTTTGGGAAATATGACAAAAAATAGTGCTTTTCTTAAACTCATCTTATATGAAAAACTTTATCTATTAATCTTGTAAAAATGTATTCTATTATTTTTGAAAGCAAATACTATACAAAAATAATTATTGTCTTAAATTTTTGTTTAAAAAAATATTAAAAGATAAATAATCTTGTACAAATTTATATTTTTTTTAAACAAATTCAATAACTAAGTACAAGTACTCGATAGCTTTCCGATACTGAGTAGGTATCGATACCTTGTTCGATGCAAGTACAAGTACTGATTTGAGTATTACCTTATAAAATAAATCTCCATAACAAATTTAAAATACTTCCAGAGATTTTCTATATTAGATATGTATTAAGAAAGTTTTAGTATGTATGGGAGGCAACATGCCTCTTTTTTAATAACTCACACTTTTTCCGTGAGCAATTGATAAATTTTGTATACACAACCCCATACCAAGTTCCAGTATTCTTCCACAAACACTTCCAGGCATATGTGGCATGAAGAATTCAATTTGTACGGGAAGTGCCACGCCCCTTTTCTTATAACCTTTCTTCCAAAAGTTTGGAATTGATTTTATATACCCCAGGACCAAGTCCCAGTACTCTACCATGAGTACCACGTTCCTTTTCGAATAACGCAAATTTTTCTCCATGAGCATGGAATTAATTTTGAATACACATCTAAGTGCCCAGTTCCAGCCCTCAGGAATAAACACCTCCAGAAGAAGAAGAAAATGCGTGACACTGCCAGAAAAAAATTTCAAAAATGAAGGTGTTTGGTTTTTTCACCAACTTGAAACTTGCACATTATTGTACTAAAATTTAATGGGCTACAAAACATAATGCCGATTGTTTTTTGTAACTTTGATGGAACTTTGCAGAATTTGTATAATTTTTTGCAAAATGCTTGAATTTTGGATTTCTATAGCTTTTGGTAGATGAGCTATATTTTTATAAAGAATTAACCAACCTTAATCAAACAAAAGGAAAATAGTCAAAACTTGTCAAAATGTCACGACCCTACTAATTTGTCTGACATTACAAATCCAAAGACTTGAAATAAGTTTTATTTTCTTCCATTTCTGAATACTTTTTATAAATGCATAGTTCAATTCATACAAAAAAATCGATATTTTTTGAGATATTGGGCCTTGAAGTTGATCAGCAATTTCTACAATTTAGCTCAATAATCCATGAAAATTCCACACTAACTTCGAAGCCCAATATCTCAAGGAATGTCGCTGCTAGCGATTTGGTGGTCCGAAATTTTAATTCGTCGTTCACATTTTTTCTGTACCTCTTGATATTTACGAGATAGGGGCAAAAATCCGAGAATTTCATGAAAAAATTTGGTTTAGTGACATGTACTACCTCGCTGGTGGCAGCAGGCCCGTCGAGAGGGAAGCTAGAGGAGGGCACTTGTAGGACAACTAGGCCACGATTGAGAGAAATAGAGATTGCGCCAATCGCGGTACCACTAATCCGCTCTTTGTGCGTGGATTTAAACAATTATTGAGACATTACAAAGCAAAACGAAGTGGGCAGTGGCAAAGTGTAATAGTAAAAACAAAAGGAATGCGTGCGATATAAGTTTTTTTTCGTTTCCTATGGACGCAAACCTGGCAAAAAAGTGGAAGCAGTTCTGCCGGCGAGGAGATGCATTAAACACCAAATCGAGCTTTGTGCTATGTGTGTGAGCTATGAGCTTCTACATGGAACTATGTTGGCCTTTCCTTGGTGAATTGTAGTAGGTATATTTCCATGGTGAATGTAGACAGTTGCCGGTTTAGCTTTCTGGTAATGGCATACATATAAAAGCAGTTTCTACAGTAAATAGATACATGAACTTCACTACCTACTTACTTTTGTTAGTACCTGATTATTTTTAGTGCTGGCATGAGGTAATGCACCAGTGGATAAGGTCGCCAGGCGCTAATTCCAGCGGCATCTTACCGCGCTGTTACGTACCTAATACAAAACAGTGCCCAAATTATTATACATTTAAAAGTTCAGCTTAAATTATGTTTTACTTACATAGAATATTTGTTTCCAAAGAAGCCACACTCATTCATCTTCTCGGAAATGGTACAAAAGTCCTCAAATAAAAGCTGTGGAGTGAACAGCTGTGGAGTTTATGGTGGTTGGCTACCGTCCACAAATATAAATATGCACTCTGCATGGCTTTTTACAATGGCGAGTCCAAAAATTCACATTGCTGCACACCTTCCTTTTGGTCTACATGAAATTGCAAACAATGTTAACACATCCATTTTTTCATGTGCTAAAAATCGTACTTACCTAAAGGGGTACATTTCCAGAATTATTGCTGTGTGTTCCTAATTAATCAATTTTTGTATATTTATTGATTCCTACAAAATTGGGTCATGTAATATAAAAATTAACACATTTCTCCGCATTGTGTACATATTTTTATATGCGTTTTGGCATTTCTCTCTCGCAATTGCACCAAGATGACGTCACGCAAAAATTACGCTCAAAAATCCTCTCTCATTGGCGCAATCTTGTATTCTATCATTCTTGCAACTAGGCTACTTTGGCCACAAATAGATAAGAAAAAGACGAAATAGTTGCTTAGCCTCTCAAGAGAGGGTATTGCAAGGGTCATGGCTTGTGTTACCGGTCGTTGGCTATTTGACAGGCACTCTTCGAGACTAGGAATATTCTTCCACGAATATTGTAGAAGTTGCAGGGATGAGGAAGAGGAAGAAACCGTAAAGCACTTCTTCTGTAGCTGCCCAGCTCTGGCCAGGAGGAGAGCAGGCTTTTTATGTAGGCCCTTCTTTAGCTCTCTTACAGAATTATCATGCATAGGAATAAAGCCAATCCTACGCTTTATAAGAGCTTCGAAATGGTTCTCTGAAGATTAGGCACAGAGGTTCCCGTGTTCTGCAGTGGTACCACAATGGACCTTCATAAGGTCTAAGTGAGTTGGTAATTTGAACCGACTGCCACATCAACCTAACCTAACGTACATATATGCTTTAATTATAAATATTATAAATATATTCCGATTCGTGGTGATTGTTTCTACGTTACCTGTGCGACATACATACGTGTAGATTATAATTAGCTTTTTAAATGGCTTGTAGACTGTTTTATGCAATAAGTAGCATGAATTCAGTAAACTTGCGACTTCACATGTAATCAAAAGAAATTAAGAACATGATAATTATGAATACAGATTTGAAAGTTTCTGTTGCTGTGCAGCTGTAGGTCATTTCAGAAGTAGTTTTCTGCGTAGAACTCGAGCTTGATCTTAGAACTGCGCCGAGGTATTAAGGTTTTTCGCAGTTAAGGACAGGAAAAATGCTTTAGTGGCCACTTCTGTTTGCTCTATGCCATTTAGTACTATTATTATCCTTCAAAAAAAGGAACGAGACCAAAAGAAGCAGAATAAGAAGGTTAACGAAGAAGAAGATTTTTTGATTAAATAATATAAATCAGTTGAAATTATTTCAAATTTTGTTTTAGTACTAGTATTATCCTTCAAAATGCACCCTCGAATGGCAATTTACGATTTTTCCTTAAGAAACTGTGGCCATTAGAAGATGACGTAATGAGCTAGAAAGCATACGCTTGGTTTGGCGATGTTAGATTCGAGGCCATGGCAATTTAAGTGGCCGTAACACTTGAGAGTGTATTTTGAAGGATAATAATAGTACTAGAAAAATACTTGAAACAATTTCAATAGATTTTTGTTATTTATTCATAAAATCTTCTTCTTGGTTTACCTTCTTATTCTGCTTCTTTTGGTCTCGTTCCTTTTTGAAATAATATAATTCTCGCGTTTTTTTATTTTTCTACATAATTTTTTTTTTTCTGAGCCTATTTGAGTTAGAAAGAATCTAAATTTTAACTATGGTTCAATAGCACGTTGAATAGCTTACAAAATTGCTTTCAAAATGAGTCCTGTCTCTAACTAAATACAAAATAATTTTACGTGAAAATTCAATTAGTAGAAAATACTCTTACGTTACAAATAGTTTTGCACCGAAAACATATGAATAATGAATAGTATAGGAAACTTCTATATTTTATTGTGAAGAAGGCCGAAAATACTTGAAGAAAACCAGATTTCTCTATTTTTGAGCCTGGTGGATTCCGCGCCGAAAAACTGCCGACTTCATTTTCATATAGAAAGCTAATCGCTGATTTTTTTGTCGAGTACTTTTTATTAACTTCAAAGTAATACAAAGCAAGCGAAGAGAAGCAAATATATCGCAGAAAAGTGTCGGTCTTTAAATATAAACTACCCTTTAGTTTCGTGTGGTGCTTTTTTAATTTTCATTAATTTAAAAGTGTCTCAGGATTAAGGGAATTTTCATATTTGAGAGAAGGAGATTCGTGTTAATATTTATATTCTCTGATACCTCAGGATATGTATGACCCAGATATAATTAAAAATTTGCGAAACCTGAGAAAAAATTGATCCCCTCGATTTCGTTTTCGATTATTTGGGCCATATGCTTTTAAATTAATACCAGTTATATATAAGGGCCCGTGATTTTTTAGGCCCAGGGCCGAGTTTTCTCTCGACGGCCCTGGGTGGGAGTTAGGATTACGCCGAAAAGACTCTTTTGTAGAGCATTCAATGCTGAAGAAACCCTGTCATTGACCAAGATTATACAAAAATATTCCTCTGAGCTGTAGAATTTTGAAGAAAAAAACATAGTTTACGTGTATTTTAAACGGGAAGTCTTGGCATTTTATAGGCTCTAATTTTCAGGGGTCTTTTTTAGGCATTTCCCACAAAATATAGAGGTGGGAATGAAAAAAATAGTGGCGAAAAAGCACCTATACAATTTAAATGGTAATGAATATTTTTTCTTCATAGAAATGGTCCTGTTTTGATTTAGTTTGGGCCCGAATGTTCAAGTGGCAACCGTGAGTACATGTTTCAAATGGCTAAATATTACGGTTGATTTTTTAGAATTTTTAAAAAAGCTCGAAATTTGTACGAAAGTTTTGAATTTTTTAATATTGCACAAAGTTGGAAACTTCGATTTACAAGGGTCAGAACACCTAAATGTACATAGGGATCTGGAGGTTAATCCTCAGCAAGTGCTAGATGAGCTAGCAAAAAAACATATTTTCAATTTAAAAATAATATATAAAATAAAAATACATACTTAATACAATAAAAATAAAAACTTTCCTAAACACGCAGGAAATTTTTTTCTGGATGCGCCCCTGATGGCTTGCTTTCTTATCCGGCTCGCGTAAAATGGGAATGTCAATGTTTTGCTCTATAACTGTTTGACAGAGTAGCTCCTGAGCAGCTGAACTGTGGTTAAGATTTAATACTTTAGCACTTTATGGCACTTACAGGGCTCTTACACATATCATTTACATATGGCTTGACCACTAGACTTGTAGAGTACACAAGAGGCTTCCTTGCCATACTATTTAACATTATGGCCTTTCTTTCCTCATTTAAAGCAGCAACCGCTGCGATCTTCATATTTGCAGGACCGCGCTTGATGTCCATAATCTAAGCACCTAAAGCATCTGGAGACAAGATTTTTTAACGGACGCGGCAAACTGACCAGCTAATCTTCATTTTTTTTGGTATGTTAAAATCTGCTGCGCGATAGGCTGTGGTACAAAAAGTGAAGCTATCTGTGTGCCTGGGTATCCTTTTCGGATGTTTTTAACCTAGTTTACATCAAAATAATCTCCCACATGATCTTCAAAAGTGGCACAACCCAAAATTGGGCATTTTTTAGATCATGCACTAAAAATTTACACTGAGCTTTTATTTACCTTTCAGCAAAATCTGGAGCCATTTTTGTTATAATTTGTTGAAAAACCTAAAGTAAAGTCTCCCTTGCCCATATGATTAGCATGTGCTACGAAATAGTTTTTCGCATTTTCTGATGAACTTGTAATTTGGAGTTGTGTCTTTCTTGAAGATCGTGTGCTATCTATTGACGATATTTGCTCAGCCACATACTTATCTATATACATCCTATTGTGTAACCCATTCATTTGGTTCCAATTTCGCTATGCATCAATTTCCTATTTTCCAACAATTTTTTTGAAATAGTATTCTCATATATATTTACATATGGCTCATTCCACGGAGATGGGTGTGACATTTCAACTCTTATTTTAAGGCTTAATTCTTAAACTGTAATATAAAACTCTTTAAAATGAGTATTTCTTAATAGGTTTCCGAGGTATACACAATGCCTAGAAAAAAAATTATCAAAAATAATTTAATCCAAACGAGGTATATGAACTTTAGTCACTGTGACGGGTGTGACGAGTACGCAAACCAAATTAGGTACTAATTACTTGTATCAGAGTTTTTCTGCTAATTATGTCTTCGGCTTTTCATTTTTCACATTTTCAACATTTACGCCAAAGTTGCTTACCTCTATAGGAAATTATAGATTATATGCTCCAAATTCAACTGTGACGGGTGTGACAAGTTGAGTATGAATACACAAATACACATTATTAGACAACTAAACTAACTTTATTTCTCAAAAAATCGGATTTTACGAACACATAAAAGATTCTGCCACCTAAAGACGGGATAATTCTTGATCGGACTCTTCATCTCCACTGTCTGTCTGAGTCATTGTAGAGTCACTTATTTTTTTTTAGTACTACACTTTTAATGAGGCTCTTACCTGTCAAACCGTATGAGATACTGTTTTTGCCCTGACCAGTGAAGTAATGGTTTCTTTTTATCCGTGACAGCATAGCTTAAGTTTTCCCACGCTCGAGCAACATATCTTTCTGATTAACTTTATCATCGGTTATCACAAACAGATATATGATACATTTCAGATTAGCAGATAAGTAACGGTAGCAGTCCCTGGCCGAATTTATTGAAATTTGTATAAATTTATATTTTAACGGGTGTAACATGTGACGGGCGTGAACTGAAAGCATATAAATACTTAAAATCAATTCGCACATATTAGTCTGTGTCATAGCGTTACTTTCGTCAGCTTTTTTACACTGTCCAAGATGTGGTTTACTTCAAAAAATAACTATTTTGTGTATTTTGTGACGGGCGTGATTCAATATATAATAAAATATTTAGTACTTTCCCGAAAAACCTGAAAATGAAACTGTTACAATGCTGACGAATTGTTCTCTCCATTGGCCGTTTAAATAGTGCAAAAAAGACAATAGACTACGAAAATCAGTCTGGCCAATTTTGAAGAAAATTAACCTCTCATATGAGTTTGTAAACTGTACAACCTAAAGTAAAAAAATATCCGATTTTGAGATAAATTTCGAAATTTCGGCATTTAGTCTTGAAAGTTAGATTTATTTACTCTTCCTTACTAGAAATAATTAACTCAATCCTTAAGTTTATTTTCGTCTCATTCGGTATCGATTATCGTGGAATGAGTGTATGTTTCTACAAATCAATCAATTTTTGGACCGTGTTAATGTTGCGTGTATAATAAATATATTAGAATAGATATACTATGTATTGTTTTTACATAAACATGTATGTATATTCAATACCAATTTTGTGACAGTGGGTTTATCTATAAATGTACATAATATATGTAATGTATATTCGCAGAAAGATACCCTGCAGCAAAATTTAGGGACAGTCTGTCAAAGCGCTAGTTCCGCCCTACAAATTTCAGAACTGTCTCTGAACTACTGAAAAAGGGATGCTGAGTTGGACGGTTGAAACTCATATGTTGCTAGTTGCGCTGTCATCAATGTTACTCATCCTGGTCATGTGAAAGCTGACAAAAGATGCACAAATGTAATATACTATATTTTTTCGATTTTCTTAGACCCTAAAACTAATAACAAACTGTTTTCGTTTATTTAATATGTAATTCTCTACATAGTTTATGGGGCAACTGCTAAAATATTTCCAAAAAAGTCGTTATTGGTAACATTAATGTAATTTTTATACATATCTACGTACGTATAAAATTTAATGCAAAATATAAAATTTAGTTAAGCCACACTTGACAGGAAAGGTCTGCGTACACCATTTCTTTTTTAAATATTCACAATATATTGAGAGTTAAAATTTGTTATTATTTAAATGATCATGCTTAAAATAAAATAATATTAACCGTGTTTTAAAACTTTATACAAAACGAAAGTAAACTTAACGATTTTTCATCAATAGATACGTAAATATATCACTAAGCACCCGAAACAAGGCGAATTCATATAAGGTGATATCGATTCAACAAATACAACAATTACCTGTATTTTGTTTTTTTGTTTTAGCTGGTGATTATCAAATTTCAGCTATTCTTCTCCGAATGAAAAAGGGCGACAGAAAATACAAACACTTTCACGTTTTCACTCACTCACTAGCAAATTAAAAAATTTTGACAATCAAACGCTACACACAGCTGATTAAACAACACCACCTTATATAAATTCGCCTTGACCCGAAATGTGTAGTTATACAGTGATTTTTTTTTAATTTCCAATGTTTTTCATCTTAAATATTTTTCGTTTAGTTTTTATTTAAGTACTATGTCTCATACTCCATAAACCATTTAAATCCAAATTCCTAACTGTGCTGCAAACTTGATAGAACTATTTCGAGTATTCTGTTTTGTAGCCCATCAAATTTTAGTTTAGTAAAGTGTAATTTTGCATCTTAAGCGAAAATATTTAAATATGAGAATGCCTTCAAGAGCGCGCATAAAAAGAGTTATAAAAAATCAGCGCGATTAATTATACCAAAATTTAATGGGCTATAGAACTGCATACTCATAAACTGATTTAAAATATTGAAGTTTTTATAACAGTTTCTACAATTCTACTAAATTTCCAACACAGTTAGAAACGTGGATTTATTTGTTGATATTATAATACTTATGAGCCATCCTTAAATAAAAAATTTACGAAAAATATTTAGCATGAAAACTATTGTAAATATTCAAAATTCTATATTTCTTATGAGATGCCGGAAATTCTATGTATTACATTTCAATAAATTTAATCCAATTTAACGCTGAGTTATCACAAATAATCGTTCAATATATCATTGTTTTTCTCATTTTTTGACACGACTTAGTTCAGATTTTTAATTATAGGTATCCCAGAAATACCCATTATACGTAACAAATATAAATTATTTTTAAGAATAACGGTTTTAGAAAATAAAGGAATAATTGACACACAGTATGCTTAAAAAGTAAATTAGTTCAAAACAAATAGCTCTTTAAACATAAAATGAAGTATTTTTATTTACAAAATTGTGTGCGTGCTTATTTAAAGAAAAGGCCCTATACTACACTTATTAGAACCAGTTCAAAACTAACCACATTTTTTCTATCCCGGAGGTGACCCTTTTTGAACTATCTAAGAACTGTTGTTATATGAACTGTACCAGAACCATCTAAGCCAGAGTCAGCTCAGAACAAGTTCAAAAGTTCTGCAGAGGGCGACAATTGTCACTTCGTAGGACATCGCCATGTTAAAAAAGACAGTTGCAAGCATTGAGTTGGGATAGATGAAGAACCAGTACCGTCCCTTTTCAGGCTAGCTCAGCGCAAGTTCTGAACCAGTTTGATTTGCTGCAGGGTATGTACATAAATATATGCATGTATGGATATGTGTATGTACATATGTATGTATACATACATATATGCCCGAGAATTTGGAGTACATTTGTATGGCATATTTATTCGTATTGTCGGAACATAAACCGCTACTGTGCACTACTCTGGTTGGGTTGGGAGCATGCTGCGAACTTTTAAATACAGATGGAGCCCTTATGAGAATTAGTTCGTACAGTTTTTTAAAGGCCCATGACTCAACATAGCTGCTCGCAATCAAGTTACTCTCCCATGATGAGAGGTTTATATAGAGAATTGATAAAGCGCATGCACTTTGCTTTTTTTCGTTCAGTGCCTGGTTTGTGTATATTCACTTGCGATTAGGCTCCCACAAAATTCTAATGAATTGTATACTCAGAGATAGATGTACAATTTCCGTATGTCTGCGTTCCTTGTTGGTTTTGAATTCAGTTTCCGAATTAAATTGATTGCAAATTATATTTTTTCACATCAACTTACATAATTCTACGTCAGGGATTATGATAAATCATCTATAATCTATATTTCTCAATAGTTATGGACTGCTTTTTCGATTTTATTTTCGTTCGGAATGTTTTGAACTTTGTTTTTTTTTTAGATTATAGAGTACTTTTCAAACCGTAGGAGTACATACATACATATACAAGTGTCTGCCGTACTGTAAAATGAAAAGAGTTAAAATCCATGCTCTTTTTGGTCGAGAGAATGTACAGGGAGAACGACTTGCAGTATTAACCACTTTCTGAATATGTTTATGTATGTATTAAGTGTATTTAAATAGGAAATATCAAGTGAAGGAAGTACGCGCAATCAACATCAACACACACGCAAATAAACGTGCATGTACACAGCATATACGTATACCCTGTACGTGTGAATCGAAGCGACAGCGCGTAACTGCTGAAAGCAAATGTGGCCCCGCAGTACACAACTCAATATGAGCTGGGGCGGATATGCCTACTCCGCCACAATTTCCATACATACGCTCAATTTATTCCTTTATTCTCAAAATAGTCTACTTCACTCCTATCGCATGCATATGTTTATCGAATCAAAATTTTTCTCTTTACTCCTCACCACTCTCGTCTCTGCTGCTTACAAAATAAAAGCAGCCACCTATTCAAGGTTTATATATATATATATATATATATATATCTATGTATAGATCTTGCCACCTATTATTATTTCTACACTGATGGAGCATTCGGTACAACCGTCTGCTAAGAGCAACAAAGCCATGTTAGGAAAATTCACTATTTATTCACAAGTACGGCGAGTATCAAAAATTTGGATTCCAATTGCATGGCGTGTGTGTTTGTATGAATGCGAAAGTGTCCTGTTGTGCATTCTACGGTGCACGTACATGTTTACTTACGACATGGAAGCGCATACAAGTGCGATAGCACATGCACGCGAGTATACTTACGTAAATTTTGGGAGCTTGCTCACTGCCAGCGACAATGAATTTCCTCGCTAGTTGCTGTTGCTCCCGTTTGCTTTTGTTCGCACTTCGAGTGCGCCGCCTTTGAAACAGCGTGGCTTTGTTACTGCGCTGGCGCTGTTTCGGAATATGCTTGCCAGCCGGGGGCTGACACACGCTCCGTGAACGACGTGAGTAAGTGTGTTGAGGCGCGAGCGATGAGAAGTGGCACGGTGCTGCGCGGAGGAATGTCGTAGGCAGGCAGTCATTTCAATTCGATTGTGTGTTGTGTGTTGACAAAAGAATCTCTGTTTTTAGTGTAGATTTGTGCTCCGCATCGCATGGTACGAAAAATACGGCGCTTAAACGTGCAACCTAACGCCACACAACGCTGCTATAGCCATTCGAAATTCAACAAAAAAGTTTCGAAAAAAACTCGATGTAATTCAAGTGAAGGGCGCGCGGTCTCGCTCACAGTTAGTTTCCTTGTGTTGTGATTTTTAGAGCGTTGTGGACTTCGGATTTCCAATAAGGCTGCTAATCAGACATAAGGGCTAAAAGTCTGGCTGTTTAACGTTTTCATATTGTAACGTGAAATACAGTTTATAACGAATATTTACTCAACGGAAAGTATGGAGATTTAAGTCTATCATGTTTTTTTCATTGAATTGACCTGTTATAAGAGTTCATAGGTGGTTCTCTCCAATCAGAAAACGAAAAAGCACATGCAATGCAGACCACTGAGAAAATATCATGGAGTTTTTAATGAAATTATACAAATTAGTGTGTCAAGTGTTCTGATGAATTCGGTATTTTTGGTGTCAAAACTAACATATTAGAAAGTAGTAATATAAACTAGTAAACATCAAACTTCAGGTATTCGAGAAACTAAACAAAACGCTTTTTCTCTTTCACAAAATGTGATGCCATCCACAATCAAAACCAACCTGCAACTTGTGTCTCTTCCACAACTAATTAAACATCACAAAAATAATACTATCAAAACGACATTAATCTGTACTCGGTAAAAATGACAAATACAAAAAAAATAATTAAAAATTTGTGTTTGTTTTGATCGTAAAATGGAATTTTATTATCGACACCGGCTACAATAACAACACATAATATATGGCCATAAACGCCACTTGAACACATGCTCTCCCGACCACATTAATTTACAACGAATACAAACATACAAAATATATAAAAAAAATTTATTACAATAATAAATACAAAATATACATAACCACGCACTTTAAATTGTTTCGTGGGTCTGTTTCAATCCGCGAATTTATGTACTACTTCTTCACTACAAATCGTAAACTCACGCGTTACGCCTGTTCGTACGTCTGTTCATGTGTCATTTTATGGACACTGCACCGGAATACCGCCAATAAAAATATTGTCTACACTGCAAAACCAAAAACAACATCATCAACGACTACGACTATTCATTCGGAACGATAATAAAATGACGTCAAAATGCTAAACTGTCGTTTGTTAACTATTTTTGATTTAAATGGTAAAAATCAAAATGAAAACAAATCTTAAAAAATATGAATATAAATTATTCAACTCATTAACATGAAAATCAACTGATTTGATAAATGACCTAACGGAATATCGCTGATTGCTAATGAAACATTAAAAATGTGCAAATGAAACAAATTATTACAAATTCTCAAATTAAATTTAACTAAATTAACTTCGGATAATTTATATGTAATATGCTTGAATTTGATACATGTTCCGTGTAATGACAATTTTTTCTCCTCCTGTTCGACCATACGAAACGAACACTCGTTCTACTATTACGGAATAATTCCACCACCGTCATAACTGGTTGCTCTTCGATTGCTCTCTTCATTGAAATCTTTATTTGTATGTGTGCCTGATTGTTACGGAAAAAATTAAACGTTTTCTCTCTGACTTAACAAATATCCGCTCAACCGCTCTCAATGTATATTTTGCACTCTTTGATTCCGGTCGCCGGTTTTGCGATATGTACATATATGTAAATATGGAAAAAATATACTGATCGCAAACAAACAATAAATCATAAAAATCGACTCCAATATTAAACATCAATCGGGACTGCGACAACACTGAATTGTTTTCAATTTGTACGTTATTTAATCGCATCGCCTCTTACATCTGCGCTCGCGCTGTAATCATTCCTGTCATATTCTCGCCATTCGATTAAAACACTCGGTATTGCATTTGTATAAACCGCGTTCAAAATAACCGTAATTATTCCACCCCTCCCCCAAACCCCAACCATCCCGCTGGCGTGCGCTCTCTACGACCCCCACGATGTCTCGGCAGTCGGGTCGCACGCCGCTGCCGGGGCTTGGTGGGGGCCACATCATCACGCTCCCCATCCAACCGCTACCGCTTCCGCCTCCATCATCCACCAACAACCCGCCGCCAACACCATCAATCAATTGCATCATCACCCGCATCACCACCACCACCACCACCATCATCCGCACCTGCAACACCATCATCACCTGCAACATACTGTGCCAACTGTTACGGCGAACTCCTCTTCTCTTATCCCAACGGCCGCCGTACTTCCTCAACAACAACAACAAACGACACCAACGTCGCATTCCACGCCCACACATGCGGTTATGTATGAAGAGCCCCCTTCAGTGCCAATCGTCTCCGCACAACAGCAACAACAACAGCAGCAACAGCCACTTCACCTGCCCCCTCAACAGCAACAGCTCGCTACCACACCAGTCGGCGGTGGGCACAGTCCCTCCCAAACGCCTTCAGGCATCGTCTCACAAACGCAGCAGCATCTCACATCACCTCACCACCAACAGCAGCAACAAACGAATAGTGTGCCTCCTGGTGCGTCAACAAGTCTCCAGCAGCAACAACAACAGCAGCAGCAGCAGCAGCAACAACAACAACAACAACAACAACAACAAAACACAGCAGTGGCGTCCGGCCAAACTCAGATTGTTGCGCCGTCAACGGCGAGTGTTTCCCCCTCCAGTGTTAGTTCCCAACCACCAGGTAAGTTACTCTGCAAAATAATTTGGTAGGAAGTAATTCTATCTGTGGTTTGAAATTATTTCTATGTAATTTATTTAAGCATAGTTATTTTTTTCTAAGTACGTATGGGTTGTATGCAAAAGTTTATGTAAAAATGTTAGGGCTTTCCGATAGAAAAGTATAGGCAATCGAATACTACGACTATGACCTGATTTTTTCGCTATTAATTTTCCGGTTCTAATGACATAGGTAATAATATAGGGAAAAGGGTTATTACATATCGTCACTAGACACGACTAAAAACGTTAGCTCGAAAGTTGACCGCGAAGAAAGACACACTTCAACGAAGAAAGACTTTTAACATAGAGTTAAGTTTTCTCAAGTGGGCTACCCAAAGTTGACTTTTTGATAGTTTATATTTCATTGACTGATTTTGAAAGTTAACATGGTGTGCAATATTGACACCAAAACTTTTGCACTAATTTAATTTTTTTGACGAGTTATTTGCAAACAAATCTTTACACTTTTTGCAATAATTCAGCAACCATTCATTCGAATCTTATGATTTTTTGACAGCAATTAGAGAACTTATTGGGCAATAATGGGTTAGTTTGTAAGACTTCGATTCCTGTTTTGTACAAATTTGTATTATTTTAATCAATTGAATTTTTGACCAACTTCTCATATACATACCTAGGACAAAAATTCAAAAAGCATTATTAGCGCTAAACATTCAATTTCACTTTCATAAAAAAAAATACTATACCTTTGATAGACTTAAAGTTTTTTACCAAAAAAAAAAAATGAATACAGATGAACAAAAAAGTGAAAAATAAATTAAAAATAATTATAAAATTATGCAATAAACCGCTTATATACAACTATATTTGAAGTCATTCGGGCGGTAATAGGGGAAAGGGGGCGAGGTTAAGAACCTGCCTTAGCGGCCATGCACAAATTCTTCTTGCTCACACTTCTGGTGAATACTATGTACTAGGGATGTTGCGAATGTGGAATTTTAGACATCCGCGTATGCGAATGCGGATGCGAATATCTAACAGCTAGCATCCGCGGATGCGGATGTCAAGTATTTTTGAGAAATAATTAGAATCCAGCATAACCAAACCAGATATGTCGGGTTTTTCTAAAGCCTTTTAAAAAGAATTATTCATTCTCATTCCTTTGGCTGTTTCAGATTTTGGGAAATCTGTAACTTCATCAGCGACAAGTAAACAAAATTATTGTTTTTAAAATGTTTGTTAAAAATAAATTCCCCAAAGAGCCCCATTTGAAATTATTGAAACGAAGATATCGTCCCTGAAATGCAAAAAGACGTAACAACATCGTAAGTGAAGGCGAAAAAGTCGTGACTAATATTTTAATTTTCTTTTTTATAAAATAATGTGGGGAATTGTAATTCGATGAAATCCTTCATATAAATCAAAACGTGAATATTGACTTTTTGCATTTCAACGATGATGTTTGTTACATCTTTTTTCATTTCAAGTGACGATATGTAACATCAAAAGCAAATCACGAAAATTTTGTTAAGAATTATAGTGCATACTTTCCTCTTTTGTGTCTAGTAGTTTTTTTTGAGATTGGACCAAAATAATCATAATAAATAAAGAAACAAATGTAGGTAGGTATTTAACCCTCTAGTAGGCCAATTTTTTTATGAGTTGAAAAATTCAGAAATGGGTGATTTTAACACGAGATATCCAAAACTGATGTCCATTTCAAGCTGTGACAGTAACTTTTTCCTACAGGGGAGAAAAACCAAGACCGTCTGGAGACGGGCTCGCCGATATACTTACACATATTTTCAGCTTTCTCTTACACAATGTTGACCTACGAACCGGCAATGCCGTCTGCAGACGGTCAAAAATGCAAAACTGGGGTTTTATATGTCGGCAAGCCGGTCTGTAGACGGTCTGTGTTCGAAAGCAATTTTCTCCATTTCGAATGGTGACATAATTATAAAACTTATATTAAAATACGGTGCTTTTAACAACGTAACCCACCGAATTTTTTTATATCAAAAAATTTTTCAAAAGAAAAAATTTCTTTAATTACGAAATTACTAAATAGCAAGAAATAATTAATTTTAACCGTGTTTTCAAAATCTGTAATTCAACTGTCGATTAAAATAAAACGGATTGACATAACGGATTAAAATTTACTAGTAAGGGTACGATTTTTGTCTAAAGATCGTGCCTTGCGAATATAGAAAAAAATTATTATAGGTGCACTAAAAAGGTGTTTAGTTAACGATCGTCTGGAGTCGTTTCTGCCTACTAGAGGGTTAAAGCACAGGAAAAAAATATATTATTAAAAGGACTATGTTCTCTTTGACATACGTCAAAGGTCAAGTAGAAGTGAGAACTTGTATCACTGCCCATTGATAGCTTGGTTATCTAGCTGAGCAAATAATATGGTTAAAGACATTTTTATCAAAGTTAATATATATGACATTTGACCAGTTTTGTTACACAAATACTCCCACGACCACAGACAAAAATATTGGCTACAATTTGTCATTTTGTTTGCCATACATATATACGATGCTCAACATTCGCATTCGCAAAAGCTCCGCATTGATTATTGCGAATGCGAAAGCGAATCCGAATGTTAAAATTAATGCGGAAGCTCCGCGGTTGCGAATGCGAATGCGAATATTCGCAACAACCCTGCTATGTACATACGCATGAGCTTGTGTAAAGTTAGCAAGCGTTTTTTGTTAAAGTTATTTTTTAATTAGAGTTCCTGACAGCAAGGCAATAGTTCCATAGTTAAATAATCAAATTTTCAATAGTTCTGTTAATTAAAGTCAAAAAAGTTAAAAAACGAAAAACAGTTCTGATACCTAGGGACACGATATCGAACCGAAAGTATCGATGTAGTACTCATTGGAAATATCGCTGTAAAAGTATCGGGTGCCCATTAATATCGGGATAAAAAGACTCGATATTCCAAATATCGATACCATTAATATCGGGATAAAAAGACTCGATATTCCAAATATCGATACCAAATTAAAAAAATAAAATCTGAATAATGGTCTCATTTTCTAATAAAGAATTATCACTTTGCACTTAAATAAGTGTTTGCTTATGTAGAGGTAAGCGTGTTAATTGACATCACCGAGTCCGCGGGTGGAAATCCCGCCACATACCGAGCTAAGATGGTACACAATTGTGCTCCTTAAAGCCCAAAATATATCCACATTGTTTTACACATAAATTACAAAGTAACGGCATATGGTCCTTTCCAGCAGAAGATCAGAGTACGACATAGATTTGCAAAAAAGGGAACCGCTAGATAAAAAATTCCATCAAAAATTAGTTCACAAATAATATTAACAAAAAAACTTTCAATGCAAATTTTAGTAACGTAACGTCACTTTGGCTGATAAAAAAAGCAGCAAAGATTTTTACATTTTGGAACTTCCAAAATTAACCTTAAATATTTTAATTATAACTACGAAAAATTTTTACAAATAGTCTTGCCTTATTACCAGAGTTTTAAAAGTTTGACGCTTTCAATTTATTTTGTAACATTTCGTTACGGCACGCCGGATTGGAAATGCACACATCGTCGTTTAAAGTACAAAACCGCGTATCGTCATTCTGCAAAACCGCGTAACTGACATTTGCTGCCAAAAATTGGATTTGCTCACACAAGCTCTTGGCTCAATCCTTGTTCATTCGTCCTAAAATATGCTAGCCAGAAATGCGATTGCTTTATAAAAAAAGAGAATCATTTTGAAATATGAGAAAATAATTTATGCAGCCTTACGTACTCGGTTTTGTATTATCTTGATACGCGGTTCTGCATTTTGTTGATACGCGATTTTTTACTTTAAACGACGATATGTACTTTTCCTTAAGCACATCAAAAAGAATTTAATGAAAGACAATTATTTTTAATATAATGTAAAATATTTTATTAATTAAGTACGTTAAAATTATAATGTAGATTTACGATTCGATACGATACAAGGGCTCTGGTACTCGAATCCAAAAAAATATCGTTTGAAAACTATCGAGTAAAAAGTATCGGTATAGAATGACAAAAATATCGATATGGTATCATATCGTATCGAAATTCGTGTCCTCACTGATACCATCAACTTACGAGAAATAAAGAAGTCTGCAGTTCCCTAATAGTCTCGAAAAAACCAAAAACAATTTCTTACACAAATTTTTTTTATTTTTTTTTAAATTACTTTTTAATCAGAGTTCCTCACAGCAAGGCAATAGTCCTACGATTCCCTAACCAAATTTTCAATAGTTTTGTTAATTTAACACAACAAAGCTAAAAAACAAAAATCGCTTGTTAACTTCACGCGCAAGCCTTTATTCAGAAAAAAACAGTTCTGATACGACCAACTTACAAGAAATAAAGAGTTCTACAGTTCCCTAATAGTCCCGAAAACAGTTCCGCGAAGTCCTGAAAAAAACACAAAAAAAAAATTTTTAAATACATTTTTTTTTGTAATTACTTTTTAATCAGAGTTTCTATAAAACTGCATACTCAAAATCTTTCTAAGGGCCGTTTTCTGAAGTAGTTCTAAAAATTTTTCTGCCCTTTAAAAACAAATTTTGTTCTCAAAAAATGTGTTCGAAGGGCAGATAAATTCTAAAAGGTACTTGCTCGTAGTTTCTACCAGTTTGTTTAATTATTATGTGTTTTTTTTTAATATTGCTAAATGGTAGAACCTTTGATTTGTATTGTTTTGGTTAAAGTATGGACTATATTTATGTAAAAAAAATTACAAAAATTAAACAAAGAAAAAATTGTGAAAACTTCTCAGTATGTGGGGTGGCTGTAATTTTTTTGGACTACTGTATTATAATGTAGGTATGTCAATGCCATCCTATAGGTAACGAGTTTTAAGCACAAGCCAATCAGGTGATCGCTTCTATTATAAAATGACGCGGCCACCTGGCGGCTAAATACTTAATAAAATCCTTGTAGAAATAAATATTATTATAAATATGGCAGCACCACTACACGAGTAACGAGTTAAGAGTTAGCCAATCAGGTGATCGCTTCTATTACACTAGTCGACAAATTTTGACGAAATCGTTTTAACCTAAGAAAAAAAATGTTTTTGAAGCTAATTTTGGGTCGCTGAACACGAAAACAATACACATTCTTTGTTTGCAAAAAGCGTTTTCGAGATTTTTTCGAAAAACGTGTAAAAATTCTAACTTTGCATTTTTCACACAATTTTTTCGTTTGTGTTGGGTAGAATCTTCTCGAATTTGCGTCCAACAATAAGAAAAAAAACAATAAAATAAAGAAGTAATAAACAGAGAAAAAAAAAAAATAAAAATAAAATAAAGAAATAATAAAAAATTTAAAATTTTTTTTTTGTTAAAAATAAACACCTAAAAATGTGTAATTTTCAAAAATGATTGAAAATTCCACCTTTTGTCGATTTTGCCCGCTAGTAAGAATAATAATTTTTAATTAAATCTGCACAAATTATATATTTTAGCAAAGGGCACATCAATACCTTTTGAACGGTAGACTGCTTGTGTCGATTAAGTGATTTGTTCAGAATATATTGACAAATAACTGCGAAAGGTACCAAAAAGCACGTTTTCCAAAAAAATCCCGAAAACGCTTCTTTCAAAAAAAGAATGGGTATTGTTTTCGAGTTCAGCGACCTAAAATAAGCTTCAAAAAAATTTTTTTTTCTTAGGTTAAAACGATTTCGTCAAAATTTGTCGACTAGTGTAATAGAAGCGATCACCTGATTGGCTAACTCTTAACTCGTTAGTCGTGTAGTGGTGCGACTATATTTATAATAATATTTATTCCTACAAGGGTTTTATTAAGTATTTAACCGCCAGGTGGCCGCGTCATTTTATAATAGAAGCGATCACCTGATTGGCTTGTGCTTAAAACTCGTTACCTATAGGATGGCATTGCCATACCTACATTATAATACAGTAGTCTAAAAAAATTACAGCCACCCCATATACTGAGAAGTTTTCACAATTTTTTCTTTATTTAATTTTTGCTATTTTTTTTAATATAAATATCAAATCAAAGGTTCAACCATTGAGCAATATAAAAAAAAAGAGAGAAAGTCTAAGTTCGGGCGGAGCCGAACATTAAATACCCGGCGCAAGTATTAAATATATGTTTTCCACCTTTCCGAAAACTACCTCTACATTGTAAGCCAGGGAGCTTTTACCCCTATTTTACACATTTTCGATAGAACTTTCAGTTAGACATAATGAGATAAACTTATATAGTCATATGTGGGCGGTATCACACCCATTTTCCAAAATTCCAAACAATGTTACTTATTTTCAAAGGATTGTTTTTAGTATCAATTTTGATTAAATTAGCGTCCTTAAATTTCGAAATATTGAAGTTTCAAGCATTTCTGAAATTGACCGTTATATGAAAAGCGGCCGTAATTTTAGTCCGACTTCAATAATTTTCAACGTTATGCTTTTGTCTGGATAGCGCAATAACCATACCGAGTTTGGTACAAATTGGTACGACGGTTACCGAGATACATATATCTGATCATAAGTGGGCGGTGCCGCGCCCATTTTCCAAAATTTCACCACAAATGCATTTCCTGGTAAAGAATTGTTGCAAGCATTAATTTTGAATAAATTAGCTTTAATATTTACTGATTTATCGAAGATTTCGTATTTCTCTAAATTACCCTTATATGGAATGTGGGCGTGGTTTTTGTCCGATTTAAAAATTTTCGGCCATTTGGTATGGTGTATCAAGGCCAACAACTGCGCCAAGCTTGGAAGAAATTGGTGCAGCGGCTACCAAGATATACATATGTAACCAGAAGTGGGCGTGGCCACGTCCGTTTTCCAAAAATTTATAATATTCTTATTTTTCATCTAAAAATTATTGTAAATATCAATTTTGAGTGAATAATCTTCAGTAGTTACTAAAATATCGCAGTTTTCGTATTTCTGAAAATTACCGTTATGTGGGAGGTAGGCGTGGTTATTGTCCGATTTTGCCCATTTTCAATACCATCCGTCCTACGCCCGAAAGAAGTGCATACCAAGTTTCGTTAAGATATCTAAATTTTAACTCGAGTTATCGTGTACACAGACGGACGGACAGACGGACAGACAGTCACCGCTTAATCGATTTCTCTTTTCATTCTGATCATTTATGTATACATTTGTCTATATCTATCTCGATTCGTTTTGCCTGTTACAAACAACCGTTATGTGAACAAAGTTATAATTCCCTTGTGCACAAGTGCGCTCGGGTATAAAAATTAGACAAACTGGTAGAAATTACGAGCCTTGTTTACCTTTTGGAATTTATCTGCCCTTCGAACACATTTTTTGTGAACAAAATTTGTTTTTGAAGGGCAGATAAGTTTTTAGAACCACTTGAGAAAACGGCCCTTAGAAAGATTTTGAGTATGCAGTTTTTTAGGAACTCCGATTAAAAAGTAATTCCAAAAAAAAAACGTATGTAACATTTTTTTGTGTTTTTTTTTTTCAGGATTTCGTGGAACTTTTTTCGGGAGTATTAGGGAACTGTAGAACTCTTTATTTCTTGTAAGTTGGTCGTATCAGAACTGTTTTTGCTGAAAAAAGGCTTGCTGCGTAAAGTTAGCAAGCGATTTTTTTTTTAACTTTTTTGGCTTTAATTAACAGAGCTATTGAAAATTTGATTATGGAACTATAGAACTATTGCCTTGCTGTCTGGAACTCTGAATGAAAAGTAACTTTAACAAAAAACGCTTGCTAACTTTACACGAGCTACACAAGATTAAAAATAAGTTAATATGAACGACTGTAATAAATTTGATTCAAATAATCATTTGAAAATATATTTATATGTTGTAGTTGTAGCGGAGTGCGTAGAGATGTTTGCTACTATTTGATAGCTTTCAAGAGAGCCCCAGATCGAATACCGTTTGACCCAACATATAATTTTTAATTTTTGTTATGAGTTTTTTTTTAATTACGCAGAAGTATTTGTGAAAAGCGGAAACGCAATGCCTGGCAATTCGGCCCATTTCATACAAAAAAAAAATAAGGAAATCATGCAGATGGTAGGGCCCTCTACATTCCCGAGAAGGCCATCTGTAATTGCTTTTAACTCCTTCTTTTTTCTACTGGGAGTATCCACAAATAATTATGTTTGGAATACAGATAGAGACTGAATGTAAACATGTTAACTAAAAGTATTACTTTATATACATATGTTTAAGTGAACCTAGACTAAGGTAAATATATAATATGTACTAATCTGATAATTCTTGATTTGATACTTAAGTTTTAAAATTTAATTTTTTGCTTTTCAGTTCATTTGTATTATATATTTTTTAAACTTGGTTCATTGTTTTAGTAAAAAACTTTAAGTCAAGTAAAGGCACAGTAATTTTTCTTATTAAAGTATAATTGAATGTTTAGAGCAAATAATGCTTTTTGAATTTTTTTCCTAGGTATGTATATAAGAAGTTGGTCAAAAATTCAATTGATTAAAAAATAAAACAAGAATCGAAATTTTACAAACTTACCTCTTTATTTTGTTGCCCAGTAAATTCTCTAATTGCTGTAAAAAAATCATAAGATTCGAATGAGTGGTTGCTGAAATATTGAAAAAAGTGTAAAAGCCAGCATAAAAATTTGTTTGCGAATAACTCGTCAAAAAAATTCAATTAGCGCAAAATCGTTGATGTCAATATTGCACGCCATGTTAGCTTTTAAAATCGAAAAGTCAACTTTGGGTGGCCCACTTGAGAAAACTTGACCCATAGTTGACGACGTAGAAAGGACGCGTAAACTTATTTTCGCTGCCAACTATTTTTGCGGGTGGAAGAGTATGTAAAATCCTCAAGTAGTTTTCGGGGAATGATGTGAAATGACAGTCCTTGGCCAGGTATAAATTTGTGTTTATGCGTATTTCTTCGCCGTCAACTAGGTTTACGCGTCTTACTTCGCCGGAGTCGTTTTTCGTATTTATTTATTTTATGCGTCCTTTTTTGCCACCAAAACGCTATCACGGTTTGCCTTAACTTACTTTTAATTAAAGGTGCTCTCACTGTAAATTTTTTTCATATCTTTAGTATGGATCATTTTCTGTGTAATTTGCAAGAAACTCAAAATCTTTTGCCGAGCGGTTTTTGAGTAATTCGAACTCTTAGGTTAAAAAATTCTCTTTTTTGTTTTTCTTTTTTTTTGTTATAATTGCGCCAAAAATTAATAATAGCAATATATAATTAAAAAAATATATAAATATAAAACTATTTATGTATATGTACATTAGGGTGCTTTATTTTTGCGACTATTGTTTTTTTACACTTAAAAAAGAACTCCCTGAAAATTTGAACCCTTAATATTAACATTAAGTACTCGCTCAAGGCGCGCAAAGATTTGCCATATAAAATACACGTAAACTTTCATTGTTTTTCTTAAAAATTCTAATTTTGAAGGTATTTTCAAATCGGTCCAGCTCACGTAAATCTTAATATTTTTCTGAAATATTTTTGTGGAGATCTTAAAATATAATAGATTTTATAGTTCCAATTGAAATACAGTACCGATATTTTTTTTTTGGATGGGAAGTGACGCAGTCTAATGTACATCTATTGCTTTAATAAACACAATGTACAATTCTGTATCTTGTTATTGTTAAAAAAGATTATATAATATTTTGTCCTTTAAAGTACAAAACCTCGTATAGTCGATGTGCAAAACCGCGTAACTGAATTTTTTTTACCCCAAATAGGATTTGCTTACAGAAGCTCTTGGCTCAAGCCTTATCCATTCGTCCTGAAATATATTAGTCAGATGCGAAATATGAGTGCTTTTACTCTCTACAAAATAATTTATGCAACCTCACATACGCGTTTTTGCATTATGTTGATACGCGGTTCTGTACTTTAGAACACGATTTATATTAATGATTGGAAGCTTGTAGCATATAGCTTGAACTTTGAGACGTGAACTCTGAAACGTGTTAGGCGTCTTTTTAAGGTCGTTGTATTTGACAAGTTGATCCCAATCCATAGTGATTCAAAACTGGAATTTAGTGTCCTCAATTCACTGGAGCCATCATTTTCCACTCAAATTGATGTATTTATTTTTTAATTAAAGCTAATAAAATTTGCAAGAGAGTAGTTGAGCCCGATTTTTTAAATTTTATTTGTTTGTATTAAATTTTCTAGTGCAAAGTGCAGAAAAATTAGCAATTTTGAAGAAAACATAATCTCCTGTTAATAAATTTTACATAATGAAAACGAGTTGAAAACAGTTGTAGGGTGCCCTCGAAATGAAAAAAAATTAAAAAAATTAATTTGGAATGTTTTATAAAAAATGTTCACCAAAATTAAAACAAAACTGTTGAGTTTCTAGAAAAATGTTGAGTATGCAGTTTTATATATCACAAAATTTTAGTACAATAAATTGCAATTTGCAAGTGGCTAAAAGGTCGCTCGCGCTGATTTTAAATAATATTTTCGCTAAATTTCGAGCACATCTGCATGCTAAATGGGAAATAAATGCGTTTGTTACAGATATTAAAAAAAAAATTCAACGCAAGCTTTTGACCACTTTCAACTTGCACTTTGTTATACTAAAATTTAGTGACCTATAAAACTACATACCCAAAACTTTATAAACCAAAAACAAAAAAAAAGTCGGTTATAATTTTTTTATAACGTTTTAAATTATTATTTTTTTTGGTTTGGGAGAACCTTGCAATTGTTTTCAACGGTGACAGGTAACAAGATCAATCGCACCCTGGTGCGAAATGAAGTCAATTGACATTATTACCTTTTCAACAGTGAAATAAAGTCAACAAAAGTTTGGAAATAAAGTCATTGAAGCTATTTCCTCATTGAAATGGAAATAGCGTCAACAATGCTTAAAGTATGTCGATTCATAGAAAAATTTGTTCTTACAATAGGCATTGCCCCGTAAGTGTTGTTTTTAATAGATGAAAAAGGTTATTGCCAAGTCCTCAGTGTGGTGCTATTAATCCACACACAATCATGAACTAGCACCAATTGATTTTATAAAAAAATTTAAAATTACGAATATAGTAAAAACTTGAAGCGAAAAACCAAACGTAAAACGCAGAAGGAATAAATACGAGAAATATTTGAAGAAAGAGTGTAGAAATGATCCAGAACTTGTAAAACATGTTTCGTTTCCACAAAAATAAAGTGAACCCCATTAAATTGAAGAAACAGTCCGTGTCCAAAAACCCCGTAGGACCACTGAAAGAATTCTGTGTTTTTAATTAGCATATTTTGAACGAATTCGGAACGTCTACGATGGAAAAGAAAACATAATAATAAGGAAACAATTATAAAAAAGGAATTTTCTTACACTGTATTCATGTCTCCGCCAGCCATTTGTGACGACATCATTTAAAAGCATCTAAGGAGAACGACGACACTATTTATTAGATCGCACATTCAAGACAATGTGCCAAAATGCGGGTATAAACAATTATTGATTATTTAATATCAGAACCGAGATTATGTAAGTTAATTTATTGGTTTTCACACACTTTTGAAACACAAATTATATGCTTTTTTACTGCAGACAAGTTGTTGCCAAAACACAGCAGAAATCTTCTGATAAATTACAAATATAAAAATGTGAGATATCGAGGGCTTAGATTCATTAGTACCCCCTATCTGCAATTTCAACAAAAACTAATTTGTGATTTTAGAAACAATCTGGGACTTATTACCTGTCATCACTGATATATTACTTCTGATTTCCAATTTAAAACAGTGTAAATTCTTCTGTCAAGCGTTATATAAGGTAGCATTAATATCACCGATGACAGTTAAATCTTACACTGAAAATAAAATGTGCGTAAATATAACGAACACTTGAGTAAATCGTACGAACTTTTTCGTCATTTTGAGCCACGAAAGTTTTCGTTGATTGTACAAAACAGGGATGTTGCGAATGTGGAATTTTAGACCCGCGGATGCGAATGCGGATGCGGATGTTTACACGCCAACGGATGCGAATGCGCATTTCAAGTATTTTTATACCCGAGCGCACTTGTACACAAGGGTATTATAACTTTGTTCATATAAAGGTTGTTTGTAACAAGCAAAACTAATCAAGACAGATATAAACAAATGTATACATAAATGATCAGGATGAAAAGGGAAATCGATTAAGCGGTGACTGTCTGTCCGTCCGTCCGTCCGTCTGTGCACACGATAACTTTTGAGCGTAGGACGGATGGTGTCGAAAATGGGCAAAATAGGACTACCTCCCATATAACGGTAGTTTTCAGAAATACTAAAACTGCGATATTTTAGTAACTACTGAAGCTTACTCACTCAAAATTAATATGAACAATCATTTTTAGGCGAAAAATAAGAATAAAATAAATTTTTGGAAAATGGGCGTAGGCACGCCCACTTATGATTACATGTATATATCTTGGGAACCGCTCCACCAATTTCTTCCAAACTTGGCACAGTTGTTCACAAAACATACCAAACGGCTGAAAATTTTAAAAAATCGGATAATAACCCCATCCCACATAACGGTAATTTAGAGATATACGAAAGCTTCGATAAATCAGTAAATACTGAAGCTAATTTATTCAAAATTGATGTTTGCAATGACTATCGACTACACTGAGAAAAAGGATTAGTTTCGACAACTAAATATATTTAGTTCCCGAATTTTGACAATATTTGGGAACTGTTACCAAGGATTGGGAACTATTACCATCGATTGGTTATTATAACTAAATATATTAAAGCTTCTAATGTTCATCTAGGTTGTAACAAATCGTGAATTTAGTTGAAGGGTTTGGTTAATACTAATAAATATTTCTTTGAAGCATATTTCTACAAATTCCATTCAACTTAACGTATGGTTCATAAAAGGATGTTATTAAGCTCTGCTAATGCAGATAAGCTTTCTTTCAACACGTGGTTTAGTCATAGTTACCAAATCTTAGTTGAGGCAACCACGATTTGGTTTGAGAGTGGAACATATTCATGCTTGTGAGCCACCCCTAAAGAATGCTGAGCGCTCTCTGAGCACATACGAAGAGCGCCAGCTGAGCAATGCACACAGTCCCACTTATTGAATCGTTTGAATGCGCTAGTATGCCGACCATTGCATTGTGCGTGGAAATCATTGCTCCGCTACCGCTGTTCGTATATGGGTGAAACACGCATGTGGTCCCAGAGCGCTCAGTAAGCTATGGCATGTCGATCGCTGCGCCATGTGTGCTATGACATGCCCATACTTGTTTGTCACAGTTTCAGTTTTGCTATCATCGCGGGTTGTTTCGGTGCGCGCATAGTTTAAAGTTTAATTAAAAATATAAAGTTCGATGCCAACCGGGGTTTTTCAGTGGATATATAATTTATGTGAATTATAATTTGAAAGTGTCTATTTAGCTAAGGAAAAAGCAAAGCTGTATACTTCCAGCAGATATTGACCTGGGTTTTCGCACGACTGTTCCTGTTTCATCGTTGTTTTTTAGGAAATTCTTACCACCATATACATATGTATTATTTACTTTAGTAACTAACTTATGTAAATATGTACGTATTTTTATGCTTAATATATGCAAATAAAAGAAGAAAGTAAACACAACAAACATCGAGTAAATTATTATTTGTGTCAAACTGAAACTTTTTTCCCAATAATAAACGGTTAGCTGATTCAAGTCTACGGCAAGTTCACAAGATTAATTGAAAACTTGTATCAACCAAAGCATTGTTTATATTTGCTCAACAATGATTTTATTCAACTAACAATATTGTCCAATCAAGGTAGTCGTTTTGTAATTATTAACAAATATACATTTGTCCCAACTAGAAGTCTTAAGTAAATTGCAGACTTTCGTGAACTATATATTTATTTCGCCATATCCAACTATGCCACTTGATCACTATAACCAAATCTTGGTTATTATAACTAAACCTTTTTCTGGGTGTAGGTGTATGGTGTCAAGTTAGCACTACATACCATTTTTTCTTAAAAAACGAGAGCTACAAATTTTTTCTTTCCACAACAAATTTTAAAGTTAAAAGCTACAATTAATGCCGTTATAACATTTTCAATATCTCAATTCTATCGACTAGGTGTATGGTGTCAAGTTAGCACTACATACCATTTTTTCTTAAAAAACGAAAGCTACAAATTTTTTCTTTCCACAACAAATTTACAACAAAAGAGCTACAATTAATGCCGTTGTAACCTTTTCAATATCTCAATTCTGTCGTCAATGGGGCATGGTGTCAAGTTAGCACTACATACCAAATTTTGTTCGAAAAAGGTTCAACTCAATTTTTTCCAGAAAAACAAAAGCTACAAATTTTTTCTTTTCACAACAAATTTTAAAGTTAAAAGCTACAATTAATGGCATAGTAACATATTGGATATCTCAATTCTATCGACTAGGTGTATGGTGTCAAGTTAGCACTAC
>NW_023458558.1:83011769-83023754 GCF_013731165.1 Rhagoletis pomonella | reverse complement strand
TTCTTAAAAAACGAGAGCTACAAATTTTTTCTTTCCACAACAAATTTACAACAAAAACACTACAATTAATGCCGTAGTTAACTTTTCCAAATTCGAAAAGTGTAGTGCTAACTTGACACACGTGGTTTATCGCCAGGTTGAATGGCTGTGCCTCGACTCACAGCCGTATCGCTGCTGCCTTCAACAATCCTATCTTCCGTTAACTGCCAAGGGTCCAAATTAGGTAGAAAACAAATTTTACGTATTGGCCGCTTGAAAAATTTTCCTTTGCATTTCAAAGTGACTACGCGGGTTAGTCCATCAGGGCCTGGATGTATCTGAGCTATGTGCGCTAGAGGCCACTTGCCGGGTGGACATCTGTCGTCATACAGCAAAACTAGGGCACCGATTTTGGCATTGGTACGAGTTGTGGTCCATTTCGGACGACTTTGAAGTCGGCTGAGGTACTCCGAAAACCAGCGACGCCAAAAGTGTTGTTTTAAGCGTTCAACCATACGCCACCGACTTCGTCCAGTAGTAGCGAAATCAAGTAGCTTCTCATCTGGAATATTAAGAGTTGCTTCTCCAATTAAAAAATGTCCTGGAGTAAGTGCGTCGCAGTTTTCCTCATCTTCATTGAGCGGACAAAGAGGGCGCGAATTAAGGCAGGCTTCTATTTCATATAAAAGTGTGGTCAACTCTTCGAAATTCAACACACGGTCTTGAACAACACGCCTAAGGTGAAACTTAGTGGATTTTACCCCAGCTTCCCATAAGCCACCGAAGTGTGGGGAAGCTGGCGGAACAAAATTCCAAGTTGTGCCTTCGCTAGCAAGGAATTCTCTGAGCTCCTCCGGTATTGATGCTGTGTTACGGTGGTGCATGGTTTGCAGAAAGCTGCTCGCGCCAACGAAGTTTGTTCCACAATCGGAATATAGTTGCGTACATTTTCCTCTACGGGAAACGAAACGCCGATAGGCTGCGATGAAGGCCTCTGTGGATAAACTTGATACGGGCTCCAAGTGGATTGCTTTGGTCACCATGCACAGGAATACACAAATATACCCTTTTGAAATTTTAGCATTTCGGAGAGCCGACTGGCGGACGTCAATTGGACCAGCACAGTCGACCCCGCTATGCAAGAATGGTCGCGCCGGAGTCAGTCGAACAGCTGGAAGTTGTCCCATAAGTTGTTCTGCCACTCTCGCTGTATATTTAAAGCATACCAAACAACGTTTCAATACAGTTTCCGCAATTCTGCGCGCATTTGGTATCCAATAATTTCGCCTAATGAAAGTAGTCATTAATTGTATGCCACCATGTAGCGTTCTTGTATGTGCATCTGTAAATAAAAGTAGAGTTAGAGGATTTTTCTTAGATAATAAAATAGGATGTTTCATATTTGCGGGTATATCAGCAAGTTGTAGTCTTCCTCCTACGCGTAGAAATCCTTCGCCACAAATGAATGGGTTCAGCTTCTTGATCGGATTGCTCTTATGTAGCTCTCCTGCGAGTAACAATTGCTTTATTTCGTCATGATATTCGTAGCGTTGAGACAAATATAGCAAACGATTGAACGCTGTTTTTAACTCTGCGGCTGTTAGGCTTCCAAAGCGCCGCGGTTGAGTAGTTGCATTGTAACAAAAACGAAAAATATATGCTGTCACAGAAATTGTTTTACCTAAAGTCGAAAATTTGTACAAAATTTGCGGAGAGCTTGCCGAGGTTATACACCCAGAAAAAGGTTTAGTTATAATAACCAAGATTTGGTTATAGTGATCAAGTGGCATAGTTGGATATGGCGAAATAAATATATAGTTCACGAAAGTCTGCAATTTACTTAAGACTTTTAGTTGGGACAAATGTATATTTGTTAATAATTACAAAACGACTACCTTGATTGTTAGTTGAATAAAGTCATTGTTGAGCAAATATAAACAATGCTTTGGTTGATACAAGTTTTCAATTAATTTTGTGAACTTGCTGTAGACTTGAATCAGCTAACCGTTTATTATTGGAAAAAAAAGTTTCAGTTTGACACAAATAAAAATTTGCTCGATGTTTGTTGTGTTTACTTTCTTCTTTTATTTGCATATACATATTAAGCATAAAAAATACGTACATATTTACATAAGTTAGTTACTAAAGTAAATAATACATATGTATATGGTGGTAAGAATTTCCTAAAAAACAACGATGATACAGGAACAGTCGTGCGAAAACCCAGGTCAATGTCTGCTGGAAGTATACTACTTTGCTTTTTCCTTGGCTAAATAGACACTTTCAAATTATAATTCACATGAATTATATATCCACTGAAAAACCTCGGTTGGCATCAAACGTTATATTTTTAAATAACTATGCGCGCACCGAAACAACTCGCGGTGATAGAAAAACTGAGACAAACAATTCTGTGCATGTCATAGCACACTATTTTCTTTCTCTACCTAGCGCAGCGATCGACATACCATAGCTCTGGGACCACATGCGTGTTTCACCCATGTACGAACAGCGGTAGCGGAACAATGATTTCCACGCACAATGCAATGGTCGGCATACTAGCACATTCAAACGATTCAATAAGTGGGACTGTGTGCGTTGCTCAGCTCTTCGTATGTGAAATACATATGTGCTCAGAGAGCGCTCAGCATTCTTTAGGGGTGGCTCACAAGCATGAATATGTTCCACTCTCAAACCAAATCGTGGTTGCCTCAACCAAGATTTGGTAACTATGACTAAACCATGTGTTGAAAGAAAGCTTATCTGCATTAGCAGAGCTTAATAACATCCTTTTATGAACCATACGTTCAAGTTCAATGGAATTTGTAGAAATATGCTTCAAAGAAATATTTATTAGTATTAACCAAACCCTTCAACTAAATTAACGATTTGTTACAACCTAGATGAATATTAGAAGCTTTAATATATTTAGTTATAATTACAAACCCATGGTAATAGTTCCCAATCCTTGGTAACAGTTCCCAAATATTGTCAAAATTCGGAAACTAAATATCTTTAGTTGTCGAAACTAATCCTTTTTCTCAGTGTATGTAAGAGGTTGACCACATTTCGTTTTTCAAGAGTAGTGTCCTTTCTATAATCAATATCATTTGGCCATGCACTCTCGTTTTGAAGGAGCCACGCTGGGCCGTGCCACCAGAGAGGATGAAATGATAGATTGTCCGGTAGAACGCCTTTCGTTGTACAATCTGCTGGGTTGTCTAGTGTAGGAACATATCGCCACAGGCTGACGTTTGTAAGACGCTGAATCTCGGCTACGCGATTTGCTACAAACACGGTCCAACGAATAGGCTCAGCTCTAATCCACGCTAGTACCGTCGTACTATCACTCCATAAGACAATATCTTCAACAGACCCTTGCAAGGAACGCACTACTTTATCTATCAGTTTGGCAAGCAAATGAGATGCGCAGAGTTCCAACTTAGGTATTGTGAGTAATTTGACCGGAGCCACCCTTGTTTTACTCTGTAGCAGCTGCACAACTACTTCTCCATTTTCCATAGTTGTTCTCGAGTAAACCACGGCTGCATACGCAGCTTGCGATGCATCGCAAAAGCCATGTAAACAGCAACGCTTTGATTTTGATGTACCTATAAACCTATTAATTTTAATATTTTCTAAACAATGAAGCGCGTTGCGATATTCAAGCCATTCGCGTCGTATGCAACTGGGTAATTCATCATCCCAACTAATACCAAGACGCCACAACTTTTGAAACATAATTTTAGCTATTATGGTTGTCGGTGCTAACCATCCAAGAGGGTCAAATAATTTTGACGCGTCAGAGAGTAAACTTCGTTTTGTAGGCTTATCAGACATCGGGAAGGAAACAACGAATGAAAAGCAGTCGCTCACTGGATGCCATTGTAATCCTAAAGCTTTAATAAAGTCTTCATCATTAATTGATACTGCATTGGAAAATTCCTTCATTTCTTCAGGAATCGAACGAAGTAGGTCAGCGCAATTTGAAGACCATTTCCTCAAACTAAATCCCCCGGCCTTTAGTAGAGCGCAAAACTCTTGTTGCAGATGCAATGCCTCGGATGGACTATCAGCCCCTGTTATAACGTCATCAACATATATATCACGTAAAAGCACTTCTGAGGCCAGTGGGTAGGTGTCACACTCATCTCTAGCAAGCTGCTGTAGTGTCCTGATAGAGAGAAAGGGCGCGGAAGTGGTGCCATAGGTCACAGTTTTTAGTTTATAAATTTTTATAGGATCCTTTGTAGATTCTCTCCAGAGGATATTTTGAAAACGTTGATGAGCAGGGTGTACAACGATTTGTCTGAACATTTTCTCTATGTCAGAACACATAGCTACTTTATGCATGCGCCAACGAAGTATTATTTGGTATAAATCGCAATGTAATGCCGGTCCTGCCACCAGTTCCTCGTTAAGTGAGCAATTATTTTGGTACTTGCTAGAACCGTCAAATACAACGCGCAACTTTGTGGTTGTACTACTAGGCTTTTCTACGCCATGGTGTGGCAAAAAGTATGAGAGTGGTGTAAAATTTTTGGGGTATTCTCCAACCAACTCCATATGGCCTAACTCTTCATATTCTCTCATAAATTTTGAGTAAGCAATATGTAGGTTTGGCTTTCTGGCAAACACCTGTTCCATATTTTTTAATCTACTTAGAGCACCTAAGTGAGTGTTGTGAAATTTTGGTAATGGTTTCCCCTGAAGCTCGGACCGAAAGGGAAGCGATACAATATACCGACCCGTGTTATCCCTTAAGTGTGTAGAAATGAAGTGTTGTTCAGTGGCCATATCTTCAGCAGAGTGCGGTCTTGTCTTTGACAATTCCTCCTGCTCCCAAAAGCGCGATATGGCAAAGATGCGTATGAATTGTTTTGAGGTCAACGGACGTTGATATAGGCCCAGAGATAACCCATCCAAAATGAGTATCTTGTTAAATAAGTCCACAATCAGCTCTTATTTGAGCTTCTTTTATTAGATAACCATACACATCAGCACCCAAGATGATATCTATGGAACGTGATCTGAAATATTCAGGATCCGCTAGAGTAATATCCACTGAATTAAACTGTGATGGGATAAAACTTCGTTGTGGCAGATATGAACGAAACTTGGGTAGGACATATGCTTTCACATCTAGTGAATAATCGTTTTCTGCACGTGAATGCAGTTTAAGATTCGCTAATCTCTTAACAGAAGTTTTCTGCTGCGTGTTTACCCAACACACTTGTAAGGATGGAATTTTATATAATTGTATAAATTGCTCTGTCACGAATGAACCTTGAGAGCCCTGATCTAATAAAGCACGCGCGGATGCAGTACCATAAGGTGTATCGACGTTTAAGATAATAGTTGCGAGTAGAACTTCACGTTTGCACTCCGGCAAAGAGAAAGGAGCGGCTACATGGAGTCCTTGTATCTCCTTAAAACGAGGTTGAGAAGCTAACTCAGCAGGTTGTGAGTCTGAAAAAACTTCATGTAGTAGAGTATGATGATTGTGATTACATACGTTGCACTTATGATGAGAAGTACAGTCGCCTGCCGAATGTCCAGGAGAGAGACAGTTGCGACATAACGAATTACGACCAACGAATTGTTTCCTTTCTGTAGGCGAATAAGCTCTAAATACCCAACATTTAAATAGACGATGCGGTTTCTTACAACATATGCAGGCGTTAGTTTTTTCACACTTGCTTGAGTTTGTTATGTTGAAATTTCGAACAATTTGACGTTGGGGAATATTCGGCGATTTTGATTTTTGAGCATTGTCAACGTTGAGGGTTTCCAAGGTACGAAAACAGGTTTCTAAAAAACTAGTGAGCTGTCCCAATGTAGGAAGCTCCCTGGAGGCCTTTAATGACTGTTCCCAGTCCTTTCTCGTCTCAGGATCTAGCTTTTGAGTTGTCAGATGGACTATAAGGGGATCCCAATTAGTGGTAGAAACATTAAGGTTTGCTAACGAAGCAAGGCACTCCTTAGTGGTATCCAAAAGTGTTCGAACTGCTAAGTGCGAAGTTACATTGCACTTTGGTATCGCGAATAGCTTTTTTAACAATGTGTCAACTATCGCACGTTTATTATGGAACCTATCTTCTAATGTACTCCAAGCAAGATCATAGTTTGCTTCTGTTGCGAAAATGTGTTTGATAAGACGTGCAGCCTCTCCAGTAACGCAATGTTTCAGGTAATACATTTTCTGAATTTTACTAAGTGTATTGTTATTATGCACAAGAGAAGTATATAAATCCCGAAACGAAAACCATTCTAAGTAGTCACCTGAAAAGTTTGGAACTGAAATTTTCGGTAATTTGGCGTCACTGGAAAATGTGTCGTTTCGATGTGAAGGAGCAGCTATTGTACTGTTGAATGCAACTGGGGAAGCAGTCGAACAGGTTGGCATGAAACCATACAGAAAGCCTTTGAAAATGAAATATAAATCTTCGAAGTTGTCAAAGGTCGCACATGTCATATATGGAAGGTCATCAAATTCCCCGCCATCATCCTTTATTAACGTAACTATTTGATCGTGGTTTTTACTAAAAGAAGTATATAAATTATCTACTCTTTCACTCATAGCCCTTATATATCCCGGTGACAGCGTTTCCGGGCGCAGCCCGTGTGCCTTTTCCTTAAGCCTCGTCAGCTCGCACAGCAGATGCGTCTGATTCTCGGTAAGTAGCTTTACCTGATCCATTTTAAGTGAATGGGAAAAAATACTTTAAGTTGAGATGTTTGTGTTCTATTTATGAACGACAAGAAATTAGACCGAAGGTCCCTGCTCGGGCGCCAAAAAATGTATAATCAAAAGGCAATGCTAAAGGTTAGTAAAAGGTTATTTGAACCTTACTCAATCAGCTATACAAACCAAAAAGAAAAAGAAATTCAATTTTTACATGCTCCAAGCAATAAAGTTAAAAAGGCGAGAGAATTAAAAACAGCACTTTTCTAGTAGTTACTTATTTCGTTTTGCTTGCGCCTCGTTCTTACAACAGGGCTGCATTTACAGTATGGTGGGTTACAAAAATTTTAAATGCTACAATTAAATAAGTATGTTGAATATGTTTAACACGAACAGTTGGTAATTTTTAATAATTTTTTTTTAGTACTTGAATTTAAAAATTTGAACATTGTATTCAATAAAATGTTTTTAAAAAGCTGCGAAAAACTTGAAAAATTTCAAACTTGACAAAATTGTAAATTCTTTTCGATTGACGCTGCACCAGTCGAGGGGACTTTCAGTTATGTAAATTTCTTTTTATTGAGGTGAAATAATTCTTTTTTGGGAATTGCATCGGTCTGCAAATGTCGCATGCATCTTCACAATCTAGTATCATGGCAAAGAATTCTTCATTCTCATTCTTTTGGTTGTTTCTGAATATGGAGAACCAGTAACGTCACAGCGTTTTTCGATTTTAGTTTTTGTAATTCATTTTTGATCCTTTCTTCTGTGACTGGCCAGATATACGTTTTATGATTGCACTCGCATAATATTCCAGGGTCCGAAAATAACAGTTATTTTTTTAAGTTAAACTTGGTCTAATATTTTTTATTCCGAACGTTTTTTTTTTATAATAAACAAACAGCTATCAAAATTAAACCAATTTGGTATCATGTGAAAGACGACTAAAATAGCTTTCAAACAGAAATAATGAACGAAGGTTACCACTTCTATTTATATATATTTTTATTTGTTTTTGTTATTTTTATGGCCTTATAACAATTATATATATTCCCGATTATATATATTTCCGAAATAGCTATCACTTCTACAATTTTTTCAAATTATTGTTGCTTTTCCACAATAAGTTTGCACTTAATACGGCCTCGAGCTCATAAAAATAGTTGAATATATATATTTTTATATCATTTAATACTAAAGAAATTCAGGTTTGTTCTATGGTAATTAATTAACATTTTTTATTGAAACATTTTTCAATAGGTGACTTTGCTCGTTTGGACATTTCAGTTTTAAAGCTATTTAAGTCCTCTTTCATTTGATACCAAACTTGTTTAATTTGGATAAGCGGTTTGTTTATTGTGCGGGAAGGACTTTTATTTCGGAATAAGGGTATTTGGCCAAGTTTAACTCGAAATAAAAACTGTAGGTTCGGTGCGAGCGCGGCGCACGCAGTGGGTGGCGCGAACGCGGGCTGCCGCGAAGCTAAGCAAATTTATTGTTGGATAGAGCTATAATGTCAATGGATTTTGTTTCGCTTTTGAAAAAGTAATAATGTCAATTGACTTTATATTTATATTTAAAAAATATTAATCAAATTGAGTGAAAAATAAAGGCTCTTGTGAATTGTGAACAGAAAATGCCAATTTTGAACCACTGTGCAATTGTCCCTTCCCAAACAAATTTCTGTATCCGCCATTGATGTGAACGTAGTAGAATGCAGATTGAAAAATCAGTACATATCAGCCATATATGTAATACTTCTATGTTTGTGGTCAATTCCTCCGAAACGGCTTGACTGATTTGTATGGTTTTTTTTTTGGATTTTGTTAGGTATGAAAATACATAGGTGGTAAAGTATATTTTATACCGCTAAGTGCAGAGGCGTGACACCTCCCGTACAAACAGAATGTTTCTTATTGGATATCTCCGGAAGTGTTCACGTTAGACTAGTGAAACTTGGCACTGATGTATATGAAATCAATCACATACTCTTGGAAAAAATTTAGATAACTGGAAAAGAGGGCGCGGCACCTCATATATTAGCCGAATTTTTCATGCCGCATATCTCTGGAAGTGTTAATGGTAGAGTACTGGAACTTGGTAGGGATATATATATATATGAAATCAATCGAATTCTTGTGGAAACAAAATGGAAGAAAAACAAAACAAATCGGCTGAGCCGTTCTTGATTTATGCAATAACACACGAACAGCAATTAATTTTTATATATAAAGATTTTTTCGAATGGTGGAAACCCTATCTAATTTTTTTTCTATATTTAATCTTTCTACACATTCTCAGTGAAGTATCAGTATTGCGGCTTTTTTAAATTAAAATTTTTTTCTGGTTTTTCAGATATCTTGCAACACCATTTTCCCAATTTTTTCTTCACAAACCTTCTACAGACAGAAGGAAACGAAATTAAGGAAAAACGAAGCAAATCGGTTGATCCGTCCTTGAGTTATGCGATAACGCACGAACAGCAATTCATTTTTATATATAAAGACTAGGAATGTTAATCCCGAGATCCCGAACCCTTTAATGTCTCGAAAACCCCGGGATTCTTGCCAAGTAATCCCGGGATTTTCGGGATTTGTAACTTGCACTGATGGCAATAATAGAAACTCCTTTTCTTGGCCAGAATTGGCTATATTTCTTTTTTTATTTAATAATTAATATTTTTTTATAAGTGTGTAGCTCATTATTTATATATATAATAAAAAATTAATAGCGAAAACTAAAAAACGGCGATTTTTGTGAAAGTATTAGCAAATTTCATTGCATCTAAAATTTCTGAGGTGTTGTTTACATTTACTTGAGCATTGTCAAAATCGGCAAATCACAAGTAGCGGTTTTTGTAACGTGCCACATTTGTTCCATTGCCATTGAGCCACAATCACTCCTTGACCTTAAAAAATTTGGCAAAAATAGTGTTCTTCTAAAAAAACCTGCAAAATCGGATATAAAAAAAAACATTTTTTGTATTTTTTATTATACTAATATTATAGATTTTGAGACGAGCCACACGATTCCACTGTTCAAATTTTGAAAAAAAATTTGAACACCTTAATTCAAAAAATGCATTACTTATTGCATTTTTTTCTATTTGCATGTAGTTCTGCATCCTTTACTCAATTTTATATCCCTCGAACAATAAGTACAATTCAAGACTTTTAATTTAACTCTCTAGGGCCTTTGAGAGCTAAATTATTACGATTCTGAAGTTAAACTTCAAAATTTCATTCGACATTTTATGCAATTTTTTCTAATTTCGAGTTAGAAGTTTCGAAGTTGGTTTAAAATTGTTATCACTTGGTTCTCAGAGGCCCTACAGGCTTCTTACCTTGGCTCCAATTAAAGGTCTTGAATTGCACTTATCTTTCGAGTTATATAAAATATTATATTGTACTACTGCATGCAAATAGAAAAAAAATGCAATGAATAATGAATTATTTCAATTAAGTTGTTCAAATTTTCTTTTCGAATTTTGAACAGTGGAATCGTGTGGCTCGTCTCAAAATCTATAATACTAGTATAATAAAAAATACATACATTTTTTCTTTTGGAATAAATCCTGTGGATTTTTAATTTTTTTTTTGAAGAACACTACTTTCGTCCAAATTTTAAGGTCAAGGGGTGATTGTGGCTCAATAACCACAATTTAAAGGGATTTACTTTAGCTTTCAAAACCATTTTGTTTCGTATCAAAATACTGCTTCTGTCGAAAGCGCTACGATTAATTCGCATGCAGTGTTCAAAAAACACACTGTGCGGCTTGTGAAAGGACAAGAGATGCTTATAAAATGCTGTGGATATTTTTCAGATATGAGTCAGATATGATCAGCGACAAAATCTATTAGAAATGGCCAACTTCATATCAGACAAAGTTTCCCCTACATACCACTGCTAATCAAACCAATAAAATTCATATATTTGTAAACGAAAATGCGACGGCAATATTTCGTTTTTCAAATGTTTTATGTAGATCCATCGCACATCACAGACTTTATCGGCCGCCGATTTAGTTAGGCTCGTTGGTCTTTCCATTGCACCACAACTACATAGTCGGTGCGATTAAGTTGTTGTAGTGTGCGCACGTCCATACATCTTCATATACATATTTCAAGCGAGTCCCAACTAAGGCATCCAATCCCGGACCATTTTGTGAATCCCGGGATCTCGGGATCTTAAATTGGTAGTCCTGGGATCCCGGGATATTTCAGGATATTATTAAAATATGCTAACAAACTAGTTTTGTAGTCTTTCTTTAGTGCGAATACTAGAAGTAAAAATAAATTTGTGTTTTTAAGCAAAGAGATATAAATGTATTTTATATCAGTTTAAAAAGCTAATTACAAACTGAATAAACTAAAAACTATGGAATTGAAATTCATTCATATTACAGTCGCGGTCATTTTTACAAAAAGCAAAAAATAGGAGATAGTATACAACAACATAATTATATATACTTATGTATACATACAAGTCGGACGGATTTCGTAAAAAAAAATTATGTCATGTCTCTGATTCGTTTAAAATTTTTTTAGTTGTTCTATACATGAAATAAGCTAACACGTATTCGAGGAATTTTGTTTTCTTTTTTTCTTCGGAGATATGATCTGTCAAAGTTCGAATTTTTTCGTGATTCTGACCATTCATGTACTTCTTCAAATCGTTATGTCTCGAACTCTACTCATCATAGAGACTTCATCTTAACGTCGTTTTGAAGATAAAGAAACGGGCTTTCTATATGATGGTTATTATTGTCCTAAAGTTAACCAAGCTATTAACAGTTGAACTTTTTTTAAGTTGATTTGCATAGCAAAGACCAGTAAATTTGGGATTTAAAATTACACCATAGTAATCCTTGTTTAGTTCTCTATAAAAAACCTGTTCCAAAAAAGACAGTTTTTTCAGAACTATTTTTTTAATATTTTTCTTTTCGAAATTCTGACACCAAATTTGGTGTCCGATATGAAAAAGAACGCCTCACATATATGTACGGTGACCATAAATATATTTTGAAAATGCAGGACAATTTTTCAAAAAATGTACCTACATATAATTGCGTAGTATAAAAATAACAAAAATACACTACATTCCTCGTCATTCGAATACCGCACCCTTTTTTTGATTTTCTACCATACAAAGTATGCTTGACAAAATTTTTATATGGAAGAAAATGCGCAGCACCGTCAACAAAAAACTGTCGCCCCTGTGTTTATTTTTTTTTAATTTTCAAAAATTTTTAAAAGGGGATGTAGGCGCAGAATATGCTATATTTTTATAAAAAGTTAATGAATATTAAACAAACAAAAGGA
>NW_023458558.1:82980362-82996769 GCF_013731165.1 Rhagoletis pomonella | reverse complement strand
ATTTTCGGGATATAGATTTTGTGGTGCAATAGAAATATTATCGTGTACAAATTTTATATAAATTCAACCAATATTGAGCATTTTAAGCAGGGGCACACCCAGGAATATATTTTGGGAGTGGTTTTATACTTCTAAAGATATAATACCAGAAAATATTGAAAATTCGCTTCAGATAATATGCTCTTTAAAATACATTTATGCAAGTTTTATGTACAGTATGTAATAAATAAATAAACTTTTTAAAGTTTCATAAATTGCACTTTATTTACTAAAATTAACAAAGAACTCAAACACCAAATGATCAAGTTTAAATAGCATTGGAATAGCTGCGCTTGACAACAAATGAAATAGTGGAAAAAAGCAACATGAATTCACAAGGCGAATTTAGCGCAGTGCGCAGGCTGAGACGGACTGAATCCTACTGAAAGAAGTCTGATGAGGAAATGTGGTGATTTCCGAAAACACTTTTAACCGACTTCAAAAAGTGGGGGCGCTTACTAATCCATCGGAATATTTTTTCTTTTTTAAGGTATTCTACTGCATAACTTTGGACCACGTGAACCGATTTCAATGTTTATTTTTTATCGTAAATATGGTATCTCAAGGGTCGTCCCGTAATTTGGTTTAGATCCGATCATTGGAACAGGAAAAAATTAACGGCACTCTTAAATGTGTATATGAGAAATGAAGTTGGTTGTGTGTTTTGCTTAAAAATCACTAGTTTAACAAAAAGTTCTACAAAAACAAGACGCGCTCAACTTTCAAAAGTAACAAAAAATATTAAAAAAAGGTTTTAATGTTCATTGTCCTCGATTTCTGGTTTTTGGCTTTTGATGGAGATGGTGATTTTTTACGATTGCCTCATTTTTTTAATATTTCGAGTACCGAAAAAAATAACTGAATTTGTATTTTAATTATGTAGCTCATTTTGGTGGAACGAATTCATAGTTGGCAAATTAAATCTTCGAATTCTTATTAAGTACGTAGCAGTGGTAAACTCTTTTAGGCTGTAAAGTGTAAAAACAACAGTAAGTGAGTATGTAATGCATATTTTTAGGACAACGTTTTCATTCGCAATTAAACTTTGGAAGCTCTCAAGAAAAACGAAAAGTGCATAGGATAAAATTACGCACAAGAAATGGAAAAGAAAATTTCTTCTATCAAAATTCCTTAAACTTACAGAAAAAGCAAAGTGCTTTTTCAAGCAACAGTAATAATAAAAAATATTTCTTGTGATTTTTCTTGAGAGCTGGATTCAAAGATTTAAGATACAATTTGTATTTGGGTCATTAGCATGAGGGGGGAGGGCAAAAAATTGTTAAACCAAATTGCAAATTTTTTGTAATACCAAAATGCTGGAAAACCGCTCGAATGATTTTGTTTTTATTTTCTTTAGTCAAAAATTCAGGTGTTTTCCTTTCGTTTGGTATATCTAAGTATGTTTATTTTATTCGAATATATGGGCATAATGATTTTCCATACAAAATCACTTCATCATCATTTTGCAAACACGTGCTTGCGTTGGAAGTGAGAGAAGGAGACAAAAAGTATGTGGGCGTATGTAGGTATTTCGGATCTTGAGTAACAGATGACGCTACATATATTTATAACCTCAAACGCAAGGTGTCGCTGGAGTCGAGTTATTTCTAAAAATCGTCAAGTGGAAGTAATTCAGAGACACCAGGGATCAAAGCCAAATTACCACTGTTGAATCAACCACTAAATAGAATAAAGACAATTCATGATGAATGCCTATAAATAAAATTGTAAGAGATTTAAGGTATTTAGTCTGAAATAATTATATGTGTATTGGATTTCTACGGACCAATGATACGAGGAGTATTGAAATTGTCACCAACTAACCGGATCATTGTTGTCGCAGAACTTCTTCACGGACATAACTCTTTCGTTAGGTTATCTAAGACAGCAATGGATATGTGTACCTACATAAACCTCATGTCTAAGATCGTTTGGTAAATCCATGACTACACCTTTTCCAAGAGTACTTCAGGAAGCGTCAAATGTACTTCTCAAACTGTAAAATGTACTTCAGAAAGCGACAAATGTACTTCAGAAAACGTAAAATATACTTCAGAATAGTCAGTTGTAAAAGTACATTTTACGTTTTCTGAAGTACATTTTACGCTTTCTGAAGTACTCTTGGAAAAGGTGTAGACAGGTGTCCGATTTTCTAAACTTTTATGAAATAAGGAAAATCTGAGAATGTGTTGAGATTTATTTAGCGGTTCCCATGAATACGTATACACGAAACATTTCTTTAATATCCATTTCATTCTTTTGATTCCATGAAAGAAATCTTAGCAGAATTAAAGAAAAGCATGTTTTCCTTCGTCCGATAATTTTTTAATAAAGAAGTAAAACTCACTTAAACGTCCCCATTGTGATAAAATAACAAATTAGGATCAAATAGAGAGAGAGAGAGAGATCCGAGAGTTTTAATCTCGCGCCTGACTTTTTAAATTATTAACGACAACTTTTTGGTGAAAAAATCGAGATCTCAAAATTAGATTTTTAATCTGATAATTTATAGTATATACGAATAGTGGTTTGGTTTTTTTGTGTAACATTGCCGAAAATCTTTTCAAATTTCAGACATGTCCCTGTTAGCACCTCTGCATATTCCCGCGATCCGGCCTGGTTTCGAAGCCGATGCAACGGCTGCTGTTAAACGGCATCCTCACCCATGGGCCTATGATGGTGATGGCTTCAGCTCGGCACAATACCATGCTTCGCAATACTTTCTAGATCGAGATCGAAAACCAGTTTTTTATGGCTATCCCGAAACGCAATATCAGGTAAGTTTATGAGGGCGAAACCCTTCTGTAAATTAAGAACGAAGAACAAGTTCCATAATACAGATTTTTATGTTAAATATTACTTAAATTTTAAATTGCATTATTTTTGGTTCTTTATTACAGCCGTATTGGAATTACCGGGACCAACCCACACCGGCTGCGGCGGCCTACATGAGCGCTAGTGATGAGCGACATGCTGCCGCAGCTGCCGCCCGCCAGTCCGTCGAGGGCACTTCGCAGTCGAGTTACGAAACGCCAACATATTCTTCTCCTAGCGGTCTGCGGGGATACCCAAGTGAGGCCTATTCCAGCACAGGTATGTGTAACTGGTACCAAATTAATAATTCTTCTTCGAAAATATGAACTTTCATCATTAAAAGAAGAGCTTACAGCTTACAGCAGAGCTTGGCCGGCACCCCCTAGAATTGTTCTATACCGAAACAAAATACATATACCCTTTTTTTATTTTGAAATCAAATCTTCATATCAATATTTTTCGATCGGAAAACTGTGACTCTCTTCAGGAGACTTGCAGTATTAATGCCCAGTTATTTACTTAACCATTTTTTAATATTAAAGATTTTTTATTGGTCACCCATTGCATTTTCTGGGTGTGTTGGCGGACATATAAAATATAGTTACTGTGAAAAAATCGTTAAAGAAACAATTAGGTATTATTATTGGGAATCTCGTGAATAGGAACCGAGTTTTCCGATCTAAAAATATTGGTTTTCAAGAATTCTATACCATTTCTACGAAAAGTTGTTTTTTCCCCATATAAAATACGTGAAAAACTTTGAGCGCTTTGAGCACTCCCTAAATTTTTGTTTATTTCAAAATAAAAGATAGTGGTATATGTTTTTCGGTAGAGAACAGTCCTAAGGGGTGCCGGCATTACAATTCCGACTTTACTTTTTCACATGCAATTTAGGACCACTCTGATGTATGTACATATCGTCGATGTTTTAGCAAAACCGCTCATCGACCAATTGCAAAACCGCCAAGTCGCCGTTGTGCCAAAAATGAGATTTGGTAACCCTGAACTCCAGGCATCGATATTTATGCATAAAAATCTTAAAACCGTTATTAAAATAACAGATTAGTAAAATAATAGCTAGATAAATAGCACCTATAAAGGCAATGCCTTCAAAGAAAAGCCGTTTTTTCGCTCTCCTATAAAATTTGAGTGCCGTAAGATAGGCGGTTTTGCAAAAACATCGACGATATGTACTAGTTGACATTAGTAGTCGATTTGCACAGAGGTTTACGATACCAGAACTTTAACAAAAGTACGGCTTTTATTTATCGATATATCTACCCCTATACGCGATTTTATCGTAAGCGATAAAAGGTAAATTTTACAGGTAAGGTTTTTTTTTAATTCTCCCTTAAATAGAGTAAAAATTTATTTGGATTTAAATGGAAAACAACACTGTTGAATGCTAGCTTTCTAATAGGACTATTTATTTTTTTGCATACCATATTCTCTAAAGGTAAAATTCCGCTTAGAATATTTTTCCGGAACATGATGATAACAAAGTTATCAAAGAATTGGCGCTTTCTATAGTTTTTATATTGTATGTCCCCTTTCAGACACTTCATGTTTTGAAAGCAATTTTTTTCGCATTCTCTTTTGTGTTTTCTATTTGCTTCCAGACGCGTCAAAGTTTATTGAATTCATGTTCTCGGTTTTTTAAATGGGAAGCACCGAAAAGATCCAAAGAGACAAGAAAACTTGAAACGAATCTACGGTACGGAGGTATCTGTACTCTTCCCCTCTCTTCTCACCTCCTTCGCCTTGGAACGAGCAGACTTGAGAGCAAGACTTGACGTGTCTGAAAGCTGACTATAATGTGGATATTTACCAGTGCTTCGGAGCAAAGGTATTTTTTTCATCGCTCCGCTCTATCTCCGCTCCATATTTTATTTCGCTCCGAGCTCCGCTCTAAGCTCCGCTCCCGCTCCCAATAAAAAAAATTTTGTTATTTATTTATTAACTTATAAATCGAGCACTAACGGCAAAAAACGTAGGGGATCTTTTTTTAAATTTTTCTTCTTTTTGATGCAGGAATGCATCCAGATGCTCAAGGAGCATCCAAAAGAAAATTAAGAACAATGTCCCTTACTTTATTTTGGTGTTTGGTGTTATGCATATGTACAGTATCGGTCATATCTATAGCACGCCATTTTGAAGTGATATTGTGTGTCACTTATGTTTATTATTAGTTTTTAAGAATTTTCAATTAAAATATAGTTCATTCTCAGACAAACCCGATACAAACCCAAGCTTAATAATTTGTAGAAAGCTACAAAAAAGTGCAACAAATTTTCACATAAATTTCAAACTTTTTTCTCAGAAGTGTTAGAATTTTATTGGGTACACAGTTTTTTAGCCCCTTCAATTTTAGTCTGATAATGTGCAAGTTTCAAGTGGCTAAAAGTTACCGTTTATTTTTTAGAATTTTGTTTGTCGCATTGGCTTCCATATAATGAATAAACTCAATTTATTTGTATACTAGCAGACCCGGCGAACTTCGTCCCGCCCAAGATTTTTATATATTTTATTGAAACTTTTTGGTCCAACTTGTTCACCAACAATTCACGTTTACGATTTTCATTGGGACATTTGTCTGCTAAGATTAAGGTTTGGTGGTCATTTTCCGCTTTAAATAACCTAAGGAAAGTGTATCCGTTCTTGAAATGCTCCAGTTGTGCGGCATTTCATAGCACGGTTATTCGCAAAGCGAAATCAATTTTTTCCTCTTTACTCCCTGGCGGCAACAATGACCCGGTTCTATAGTGAATGCCCTAGAAGCTTTACAGTATAGTAGGTGGCAATTTCAAAATTATTTCAGACGAAATACCTTAAAAGTTGGAACGCATAATAATATTGGAAAATCACATCTATTGGGCCAATTGCAACGCAGGAGCGTTCGATATACTCAATGGTGCAACAGGTCGATTTAATCTGACCTTCACGGCCCCTTTTCTCACTTGGCTATTTTTAGTAATAGCTCGACTTCAGCACCACTTGGCAGCACGTTTTTGCAATAGTACTGCATACATATTTAAAACATTAGCCAAATCGGATCATAAATAAGATTTTTAGTAATAACTCAACTACAGCGCCAACTGTCGGATTAAATTGTGAACTAAACCATCCAGAGACCCACTCAAATACACAAAAAGTTTCGTTAAAATCCGTACAACCATTTAGGAGGACTTCACTCACAAACACACCTACAGAAGAATAAAAAAATTCATTCAAAGATAGCTAAAGGTCGGTACGTTTGTAGGCCTCACACCCCTTTTCAAATAGCCCAAATTTTCTCCATGAGTATGGGCTTGATTTCAACTATATACATATCTCCATACGAAGTTCCGGTACTGTACCATGAATACTTTCAGAGATATGCAGTATAAAAATTCGATTTATATGGGAGGTTCCACGCCCCCCTTTCCAACAGCTGCCCTCTTTCTTCATGAGTATGCGATTGATTTCGTATATGTCCATACCAAGTTCCAGAACTCTACCATGAACACTTCCAAAGATAGGCAGTATGAAAAATTCGGTTTGTATGGAAGATGCCACGCCCCCTTTTCCAATAGTTCCTATTTTTCTCCAAGAGTATGCGATTTGTCAGTTTCAAAAAAATCGGTTCAGCCGCTCTCGAGCCTTCCGAAAACTAACAAACGGCTTTCTAAATAAATATTAGTTGAGATATATTATATATTATAATTATATTTTGACAGTATCCGTTGTTTCTGATTGGCGCAAAAAAATCTTGCCTAGTGACGAATTCGCCCCTTGATATGGTCGTTACTTAAAGCTATTTATATTCGAAACTGCATGAAAATTGGAAAACAGGAATCTATAAGCTTATCAAGGCAAAAAGCTACCTACGTACCGAAACTTAAGCAATAAATAAATACGATTTCTTCGAACAGATCGGTCCCTGGTCCACTTCTCGGACAAAATAGATCATATGTGCTAATATATGCTAAAAAGCTACCTACGTACTGAATTTTAAGCAAATCGGACCGTAAATACGATTTTTTCGAATAGATCCGTCCCTGGTCCACTTCTCGGAAAAAATTTACCATATATCCCAACATATGCTAAAAAACTACTTACGTACCGAATTTTAAGCAAATCGGACCATAAATACGATTTTTTGGAATAGATCGGTCCCTGGTCCACTTTTTGGAAAAAAATTATCACATATGCTAATACATGCTAAAAAGCTACCTGCGCACCGAATTTTAAGCAAATCGGACCGTAAATTCGATTTCTTCGAATAGATCGGTCCCTGGACCACCTCCCGGAAAAAATGGGTCATATATGCTAATATATGCTAAAAAGCTACTTACGTACTAAATTTTAAGCAAATCGGCCTATAATAAGATTTTTTCGAATAGACCGGTCCCTGGTCCACCTACCCAAAAAAAAGTAAATTTGGTCCCAGCCTGGTGCGAAATAAAGTCAATTGACATTATTACCTTTTTAAAAACGAAATAAAATCCATTGACATTATTTCTCTTTCAAACAATAAATTTGCTTAGCTTCGCGGCGGCCGGCGTCAGCGCGCGCCCCGCGTACCCCGCGGCCCCCCTTCCCGGTCTCCCGCCGTGCTGTAACGCAGGTAGATTTATTTTTTGTATACGTTGAAATAAAATGTTTATGTATTTTAAACATCGAGGGCTTATATTCAATAAAATACCCTCTATCTGCACACTTTTCACAAAGATGAGATTCTGATATAAAAATCCACCTAAGCTTTAACTGTCATCAGTGATATTAATCCTACCTTATATAACGACAGGTAATAAGTCCCAGAAGGTTTCTAAAACCACAAATTAGTTTTTGTGCAAATTGTAGATAGAGGGTATTAATGAATTCAAGCCCTCGATATTTCACATTTTTATATTTGTAAGTTATTAGAAGCAGGGATACCAACTTCGCTCAAACCGTGCCATTTGTCCCTATTTTACTTCAAATGGCACTTAATTTTTTCAATTTGGCACAAAGTACGAAAATAGCACTTTTGTAAAAAAAAATACATTTCACTATATTTTTGTGAAATCCTTTGCGTGCACTTCTTTTTCTCAACTAAAATTTTTTAATTTATAGAGGCTATTCAACTGGTTTTTCTTATTTTATCATTGCACTTTTGTTTGGAAAATGTAGCTTTATTTTATTGCTAAATGTGAATGATTAAAAGGAATGACACCTTTTTTGGCACTTTTATTTTTCTATTTGGCACATTTTCGCACTTTTTTATCCTCAATATGGCGCCTTATAACTAAGGATAGTTGCCAGCCTTGATTGGAAGATTTCTGCTGCGTTTTGGAGCAACAACTTGTCTGCAGTAAAAAAGCATATAATTTGTGTTTCAAAAGTGTGTGAAAACCAATCAATTAACTTATATGATCTCGGTTCCGATATTAAATAATCAATAATTGTTTATACCCGCATTTTGGCACATTGGCTCATTGAATGTGCCATCTAATAAATAGTGTCGTCATTCTCCTTAGCTGCTTTTAAATGATGTCGTCACAAATTACTGGCGGAGACATGAATACAGTGTAAGAAAATTATTTTTCTATAATTGTTTCCTTATAGAAAACTTGGTTCGTTCAAAATATGCTAATTTAAAACACAGAATTCTTTCAGTGTTCCTCCGGGGTTTTTGGACATGGACTGTTTCTTCAATTTAATAGTGTTCGCTTTACGAAACATGTTTTGCAAGTTATGGATCATTTCTACACTATTTCTTCAAATATTTCTCGTATTGCAGCTGTGCACAGGCGATTAGTTTTTCGCATCGTGTTTTTATACATTTTTTTTATAAAATCAAATGGTGGTAGTTCATGATTGTGTGTGGATTAATATCACAACACTGAGGATTTGGCAATAACCTTTTTCATCTATTAAAAAGCAACACCTACGGGGCAATGTCTATTGTAAGAACAACATTTTTTTCTATGAATCGACATACTTTAAGCATTGTTGACGCTATTTCCATTTGAATGAGGAAATAGCGTCAATGAATTTATTTCCAAATTTTTGTTGACTTTATTTCGCTTTTGAAAAGGTAATAATGTCAATTGACTTTATTTCGCACCAGGGTGGGAAATAAAGTCAATTGACCTTATTTCCATTGACCTTATTACCTGTCACCCAAAGTATAGCGAATTTTTTAATGAAATTCGCAGGGAGTGTTGAGGAAGTACTTATTGGCCGATACCTTCAACATTTTGTGTAGAAATGCAAACAGTTTTAAAGGTATTTGTTGTTAAAATTTCCCCTTTACTTCACGTATTTTTTATATAAACGCTGCACTAATCACTTTTCTTTTCATTAATATATAATCTTTTCTTCATAAACAAATGAATGCACATCTTTTTTCTACTAAATATTTAACCATGAATGTTTATAAAAGTGTTCTTTAAATAAGTTTCTATTCTTAAACAATCTGTAAACACACAATTGTTGAGCGATGGCTGCGAAGTATGCAATGCCAGATCGTTGAAAACTTTACCCAAAAATACTTTGTGAGACATTTCGATAAATAAAGTATTGCAGTAAAGCAATTGCATAATGGCAGCCTGCAGTTAATTTTGATGAGGGAAAGAAGCTGATTTTGAAGTATTCAGTTGTAGCAAGTACCGATGGAACTTTGGTTAAAACTGCAGTTCAAACTACTAATTACAATAAAGTTCTGTACACACAGTGTCGCTGCCCTGAAAAAATCTCGGCTACTTATACTAAGGGTCAAGGAGTACTCCAAAATTAACCACAATTCATATAAAAAATGTAGTCCAATTAACATTGCGATGTCCTAGGGCAGGACTATATACATACTCCAGCTCTGCATTACATCAGAGTAGCACAAAACTACTCCAACATATTAACAAACCCAGACACGCAATTCGTTAAAACACGAGCAGTGATCGGGTAACAATAAGCTGGCGCAGAGACGCGAGTTGGTCCGCTACAGCATGATAGGAACACTTTTGTGAGGGCTCCAATATACCACAAATAGACTACTGTAGATATTTATTTTAAATAACAAAACTTATTTTATTTTCTGTTGTACACAATTTGAGAAAAGTTTGAATAAAAAAAAATTTTCTATTTGATTGACGAACCACAAAAATCACATAAATCTAAAATTTCCAATATTACAAAGTTGAAATGAACACAGTACAATAAAAGGTAATAACACAAATACAAACCCTACAATACTCCCCCTTCTAGAGAATTAATGTTATATAAATTAAAAGTAACTCGTTTCTTATTTGATGTTGTGTTATTCATTGTATTAGTGTTTGTTTCTGGTATTAGTTCTGTTTCAATGATTGCTGGTTTTAGTCTGTCTATCGGAATTGTTTTAACCTCATTATCTACTTCAAGTTTGAAATATTTTTTGTTTTTTTCAACAACCTTATAAGGTCCTTCGTATGGTTGTTGCAATGATCTTTTATTAATAACACGCATAAAAACAAATTTACAAGTCTCCAAATCCTTTGGTATATATACACCAGTATCAGAATTTTGATTATGCCTTAAATTTGATTTAACATTTTTAAAAGGTTGCCGTAAATTACCTAAAACTTCAATTGGGGAAAATTTTTCTTCAGATGGAACAACAAGTTCACCGGGTAGGCGTAAATTTTGCCCAAAAACCATCTCAGATGATGTGGCTGAAATACTTTCTTTATACATCGATCGTAAACCAAGAAGTATTATCGGCAGCTCATCATACCAATTGTTGATTCCATTTCTAGCCATTATCGTAGCTTTTAACTGCCTGTGAAGCCGTTCTACCATACCATTCCCTTGAGGATGATATGCAGAAGTTGTAACGTGATGACTACCAAGCAATTTTGTTAGTTCCGAAAACAATTTTGACATAAACTGAGTACCCTGATCTGTAGTGATTTTTAACGGTACCCCAAAACGTGAAACATATTCTCTAAAAAATTTATTTGCAACCACTGCCGCTGAAGTGTCCTTTAATGCATATGCCTCGGGCCAACGCGTGAACCTGTCAACTATTGTAAAAATGTAACGATGTCCTTTCGATACAGGAAGAGGTCCAACAATATCTAAATGAATATGATCAAATCTACTTTTGGGAATCGGAATTTTAATTACTGGAGATTTTGTGTGACGATTAACCTTCGATTTTTGACAATTTATACATTCTTTTGACCAAATATTAATTTCTTTGTGCATTTTTGGCCAATAGTACTTTTTAATAATTAAACGACGTGTAGCTTTTTTACCAGGATGTGTAATGCCATGTAGCATATTAAACACTGTCTTGCGTAAACAATTTGGAACAAATGGCCTAGGATTCTCACCTGTCATTTCACACCAAATATTAAAATTTAAAAGTTGAATTTGAATTAATTTAAGGTTATGTGATGTGTCTCCAGATTTTAATGTGTTTAGTTCCTCGTCCTGTTTTTGTTCATTTTGTAAAACTTTGAAATTCAGTTCTGTACCCTTAATTGCATCAACTTCGAAAGCTCGAGATAATGTGTCAGCTATAATGTTCTCCTGTCCTTTAATATATCGTATGTCATTAGTAAATTGTGCAATGAATTCCATATGTCTAGTTTGTCTCGGACTACGTTCGGTTTTTGAACTCAATGCATATATCAAAGGCTTGTGATCCGTAAAAACTGTAAATTGTCGTCCTTCTAAAAGATAGCGAAAATGTTTAATGTTCAAATAAATAGCTAGCAACTCCCTGTCAAATGCACTGTACTTAACTTCGGATGGAGAAAGTTTCTTAGAAAAGAAAGCTAGTGGCTCTGATTTGTTATCAAACGTTTGATGTATGACACCACCAATTGCCGTATTAGATGCATCCACATTTAAAGAGAGTTTGGCATCTTTGTTAAAATGATTTAACAATACCGTAGACGCAAACTTTTCTTTAATACATTCAAAGGCTTTATTTGTTGTGTCATCCCAAATTAAGGACTTGTCACGTTTCTTAGTTGTTCGATTGATTAAATCGTAGATAACTGCCGTAAACTCAGCTAATTTTGGTACATATCGATGGTAATAATTAACCATGCCTATAAATTTCTGCGCCTGTTTAATAGATTTAGGACGTTCAAAACTACGAATTGCTATCACTTTTTCATCAGAGGGTCTAATTCCTGCCCCAGAAATATTATGTCCTAAAAAGTCAACACTTGTAACACCGAAAGTACATTTACTTGGTTTGATATTTAACCCGTACCCTGTTAGGCGTTGGAAAAGTATACGGAGATCTTTAAAATGCTGTTCTTCATTTTCACTTGCAACCAATAGATCATCAATATATGTAAAAACAAAATCTAAACCACTAACTACTTCATTAATAAATCTTTGAAAAGTTTGCGCTGAATTTCTTAGTCCGAAAGGCATTCGTATAGATTCAAACATACCGAAAGGTGTCGTTATTGCAGTTTTATAGATATCCTCTTCTGCCATTGGAATTTGGTGGTAGGCCCTTACCAAATCTAATTTCGAAAATATATACTTATTTCTGAGATTCATGTTAAAATCTTGAATGTGAGGTAAAGGATAACGGTCCGGTACAGTCACAACATTAAGTCTCCGAAAATCACCACAAGGACGCCAGTCATTCAGTTCTTTTTTAGGTACAAGATGCAGTGGAGATGCTACACAAGAATTTGAAGGTCTACAAATCCCTGTCCTCACTAAAAAATCGAATTCAGTTTTGGCTACTTTAAATTTAATCGGATCTAAGCGCCTTGGCTTAGAGAATGGCAGATTTCCTTCAGTAAAAAGTCTGTGAACCGTAGAATGTTTAACCGGTTTCGAATAATCTGGTTCAGCGATTAAAGAAGGAAACTCCTTCAACAATCTTGTATACTTGTTCTCTACTACGAAAATTTTTGGAAGCGAAATGTTACAAACACATGAAACTGTGTTAACCGAAAGACTTGTTACTGGATCAACTAAACGTTTGCATTTCATGTCAATTAAGAGACCGTATTTGCAAAGAAAATCTGCACCAATAATAGGTTTCGCAATATCAGCTATGAGAAACGTAAATGGGAACTCACGTCTTAAACCTAAATTTATATTTAAAATCTTTTTACCATACGTTGAAATCGTTGAACCATTGGCTGCAGTAAGTATTATATCTGAAGAACGTTTTGTATGAGGGAATTTTTTTACCGGAAGTATAGAAATTTCTGCTCCACTATCAATCAAAAAATTTAGTTTGTTTGCTTTATCAAAAATAAATAGGCGACGTGTGGTAATATCTAAATTTCCATTGTTTGCCGCCACAACAACGGATGACTCTAGTTTAACGAATTTTTGTTTTTAGAAAAAGCACAAGGTTGTTGACATTTCTGAGCCTTATCACCAAATTTGTAATGGTATCTACATAACCAATTTTGACTATCACGAGATTTTGATCTACCTCTATATGGACTTCTAAAACAATTCCTATTATATGATCTATATCTAGAATTTTGACTAATTTGTTGCTTAATAGAATTTAATTCAAAGGAAAGTTTTTGAAAATTTTCACACATAAGATTCGTCGATTTAACTAAATTATCAATAATTGTGTCTTGTGATTTAGAATTTTGAAAACTATTCATAGCTGATATTTCGGTTTTATTAATCACTTCCCAAATATTATCAGCTAGTTTCACCAATTCATTTATATCATTGGTACTTGAACTAGCTAATATCACACTAAGATTTTTTGGCAATTTTCTCAGCCAAAGTTTCTTTAAAATATCTTGACTAAAATTGGAACCTGCAAGCAACATGAGCGACCGATAAAATTCAGAGGGTTTACGATCACCCATCTCTGAATCTGACAAAATTTTATCTAATTTCTTATTTTCGCTTAAAGAATGCCTTTCAATTAAGACTTTCTTTAATTCTGAAAACTTGTTGTTATGCGGAGGATTTTGAACGAAATCTAATATTGTAACTATTACTTCTTGCGGAAGCGCTGTGATTGTGTGTTCATATTTTGTAGTATCTTGTGTAATGTTTTTCATGTTAAATTGCATTTCTGTATGTACAAACCAAGCTTCTGGACAACTTGTCCAAAATTGTGGAAGCTTAACTGAGGTTGCATACACCTCATTATTATTTTGACTAGCATAAGGATTTGCCAACTCCTCTTGAAAAGAGTTGTTTTGCAAATCTAACTATAAGCGAGTCATTTAAATTATTTGTACGTGTAGTTGTGTGCGCGCCATGTTGTGGTGAGTGAAACATAGTGTACACAATTTTAACGTTATAAAAATTTCTAGAAGGGGTGTTCACAGTTTAGTTGACAAACAAAACTTTAATAATAATATATTAAAATTGTACTAAATTATAGTCAAAATAATTATCAAACATCTAAAATGGTTAATATGCTGCTTAATGAACAGCACAGTCAAATATAAATTTGTATATATATATATGTATATATATATAGATATGTTAAAATGTATTTAATAAATATCTTATATTTAATATATTTTACTTGCAATTTTTGAATTGTTGCCTGTGAATGTTGTGCTGCTGAAAATGGCTGATGCTGCTGTTGTTCGCTTACTCACTGCTGCGTTTGTGACAGTTACTGTTGCTTTTGCTGTTAAAATCGTTGCTGTTATTGCCACTACATGACGGTTGTTGCAGGAACTGTTGCTACTGTGGCAGCCGTTGATGTGGCTGTTGCTTGTGCTAAATACCAGTATTGCTATACTCTAGTGAAAGATGCTGCGACCACTGAGTTGCAGAATAAGCTGACAGTGCGTTGCGTTAGAGGCTGTAAATTCGGAGGCGATGAAGCACTAGCGCTTAGTCGGGTGCGGTTGTGTTGGTTGCACGATGTTATCCAACATTTTTGCCGTGTGCTCTTCTAATGAAACTTATTGTGGTTTCAGTTGAGACAGCATGAAATAAAGTTTAAGGAGTCCTGATGCTGATCGTGGTTACTACGTATGACGTCAATATCGCTATTACCTCCTGGCAGGATCGCCAAATGTAGGTATTTATTTTAAATAACAAAACTTATTTTATTTTCTGTTGTACACAATTTGAGAAAAGTTTGAATAAAAAAAAATTTTCTATTTGATTGACGAACCACAAAAATCACATAAATCTAAAATTTCCAAAATTACAAAGTTGAAATGAACACAGTACAATAAAAGGTAATAACACAAATACAAACCTTACAACTACACTCTAAAAATTGCATGTAAAAATACGACTGAAAAGTGTTTATTTTTCAATCAGAATCTGCTAAAGATGTTCTAAATTTGATTTTGAACATGATTTGTTTAAAATATACACATGAAGTGTTTAAAATTACAAACATTTTGAGAGTAAAACTACATTTTTTACAAATAATAAATACTAAGTACCAGGGGCGCACCCAGGAATATATTTTTTGGGGGAGGGGTTCATACTTCTAAATATATATCATCAGAAAATACTGAAAATCCGCTTCAGATAATACGCTCTTTTTAAAATACATTTATGCAAGTTGTATGTACAGTATGTAATAAATAAATACACTTTTTTAAAGTTTCATAAACTGCATTTTATTTACATAAAATTTTCAAAGAACTCAAGCATTTTGAACCGGCTTCAAAAAAGGGGAGGTTATCAATTCTTCGGAGTATTTTTTCTTTTATGTATGCCACCGCATAACTTTGGACCGCGTGAACCGATTCTAATAATTCTTTTTTTTTTACCGGAAAGATGGTACCTTAAGGGTCGTCCCGTAATTTGGGATAGACCCCATCATTAAATCATGAAAAAACCAACGGTACTCCTAAATTTGTATATGAGAATTGAAGTCGGTTTTGCTTTTTGCTTAAAGATTACTTGTTTAATAAAAAGTTCTATAAACACAAGGAGCACTCAACTTTCAAAAATTAAACAAATTTTTACAAAGGAATTTTAATATAAATAAAAAAAATAATTTCATGAAATTTTTTCATTTTTATGTTCATTTTCGTCGGGTTCTGGTTTCTCATTTTTTAATACTTCGAATACCGAAAATTTAACTGAACTTATATTTTTATCATGTAGCTCATTTTGGTGGAACGAATTCGAAGTTAGGAAATTCAATCGACAAATGCTTGTTAAGTACATATCAGTGGTAAACTTTTTTTTTCAAGAAAATTTGCTTTTCAAGCAACATAAATAATAAGAAATATGTCTTGAGGTTTTGAGCTTTGGGAGCTTTGAGCCGCAACACCCACCCCTTCTATGCGCTAATGCTAAGTGCTCATATTTACTCAACTTTAAACACCTTGTGTATAGTTTTTCTCTTCGTGACAAATTTGGTATGTAAAAGTAAACAGACAGTGCTTAATTTTGCACACACTAGGAGAGGAAACTGGTTACCTCTCTTTATATGCGTAAATTTAAACAACATTTTTTTAGAGCAAGAAGGGTCCCGGTGTCCTTGAACCAGATTCAACTGAATCGGTCTGGAACAATGGAATTTCCGATTCGACTATTTTGGGAGAGTGTTCCCGAGTTAGATTACGTGAAGTTCAAAATCGCGGCAAGTGCCGATTTCAAAAACGG
>NW_023458558.1:82969716-82980352 GCF_013731165.1 Rhagoletis pomonella | reverse complement strand
ACAAAACTAACGTAAGCGACATTTTTTTCAAAATTGTCTTTTTGAGGCAAAAATATTTCTAGAGCATCCAAATGCATTTCTGTATCAAAAAGAAAATTTAAAAAAAAAAAATTCGCTTACGTTTTTGGCTGTTAGGGCTCGACATGTATGGATATTACGGATGCTTGCATTATTCCCGGAATCCCGAAAATTTTGAAATATCGAATTGTTAGTATTCTTGTTTATGAATTTTGAAGTATGATTTTTGTAAAATGCCGTTTTGACTGCACTTAACAAAAAGCTTGAACCTGTTCTTTTGCAGTCTGAGCCTTTTTTGAAGAAGATTTCAATGAATTTACTCATAGCGTCGCTAATGTAAACGAAACAGAGAGTTTTAAGGAAAAGTTAGATAATTTTTTAGATCAATCTACTCAAAACTTCCTCAAATCGAACAACTTATAATTTGACCGACGTACTGGTAAAAGAAGTTCAAATATTTTGTAATGGAGGAGATAGGGGTCATTATCTTCAAATGGATTATGTCTACATTTTGACAGTTCAGCCTAAAAGTGTTGATGCCGAAATATGTTTTTCATCAATAGGTTTTGTATGTAAAAACTGCAGGTCAAGCTTAGAAGACTCCGCTTTGAATGCTTTGCTGCTCTTACGAAAACATTTTAAGTGCAATAATAACAACACCGGCAAAAAAGGGGTTTGTGTTTTTAACCAGACCCAACTACTAACGTGTATTTCGACCCGCTGAATCCGATTCTGAGATCCGTTTGACTCGTACACCCTCAAAATTTCTAGTAAATTGCAAAAAAAATGGCAAAAAATTCTCCATTCGCCATTTCTTTATAAAGTAAAATAAACATGTTTCGAGAAATTGTTTTTGTATATTTTTGTTTTATGTTTTTTTATTTATCGCTACTTTCAAAAGTACCTGGTATTTACTTTATTATTTGTGATGTATACGTTCCTCAATCACATGGTCTTTTAAATACAATTAAAAAAATGTTTTACTTTAAAATTTGTCTGATTTAATAAATATCGCTAGCGTAGCGTTCAAAGTTGCTAAGTCCCAATTTAAAAATTGTACAGGAGAGGAAAAAACTTCGTATAGCCATTTTCTTCAAGTATTTCGCAAAACTTGGAATACAACATTTTGCCTTTTTAAAGCAAAGCAAAACTCCATACGAATCGGAGGGATTCGATATTTATTAAAAGATTTCGAACTTTTTTGGCCTTATCGAATTTTCGGAGCTTTTTTTGGCCTTAAAAAATTTTCCTTTCATTGAATATAAACGAGAACACATAAAACAAGGACCTTTACCCTTTTCGAAACGATGCAATTTTATCCTATATCAAAATATGATTTTTCATTAAAAGTGAAGTTAGCAACTTTTCACTCTAAGCTAGCGATATGTGAGTTTTACAATCAGTTTATCGTAAATTTTAAATGGTTTTATTTAACGGTATGTTTGAATGCTTTCAGATATTGAATTTTAACTCATATTCATAAAATTTATGACTCAATTTGAATCCCGGGATAAATCCCGGGATCCCGGGATTACCTAAAAAATATTCCGAAAACCCGGGATCCCAATTTTTCTGATATTTTGGCATCCCTAATGTATATATATACATGTATATAGCCATCGGCGTATCGACCCTATTAAGCTAGCATTTCAGGGTACTGTTTTATATATATATAAGGAAATTTTGAAAGTTAGGGGGGGGCGGAGCTCGAGCACCCCCCTGCCCCTACCTGGCTACGCCCATGTATATAGCCTGTAGGAATTTCGTAGTCGTCTACTACAATAGCCGTCAACTTATTACTTTACAGGTGTTCTTTTATTAGTTAGTTTTTTTCATATAATAATATAAACTTGTATTATCGTCCAGGGCCGGTACTAAATATGAGATAGGCCCCCTCTAAGCCTAGACATTTTTTTTTTAATTTAAATGAATTTCCAACGTTATCATACATATTCAGGGCTTTTGAAAAATACCAAGTATTTTCGTAATATGTGGAGAATGTCCTTTTTTATAGAAAACTTCGTCTAAAGGCAGATTTTTTTTGCTATACTGTTGTACGGATCAAGTGAATGCGTAAAATAGATTTTATTGTTTTAGTCAAATGCCTTCTTTTAAGCTCAGAGTGGCTGTATGCAAGAAAATCGTCTTCTGTTGATTTATGATTTTCCCCTAAAATCTCTTTGAGGGTCGCTCTACAATTTCGAGCTCAAAATGTTTGATTAACCATGGGAAAATCATTGAGATGACAACATTTAGCTAAACGTGTTGACTTCGGAACCTTTCTATGTTTCACATTAGGTCAGATTGGCGGTCGTTTTGACTAGCACGGAAATGACCTTGCCACACCATGTGCATCTAGACATGCGCTTTCGCATTTATTGGATATTATAAAAGCTATGTGAATATTAAATAATCAAATTTAACACAATTTTATAATTTTTATCTTCCAACTAAATTTAAGGAAAAATCCGGGACCGGGGGAAAAACCCTCACCTGCACATATATGTATAAATATATATACAATAGACTTGTATATATGTAAATATATAAATATAATCATTCATCTAGAACCTTATCGAAAACCTATCTTAAAATGGAAAAAGTTACCGTTTTTGAAATCGGCACTTGCCACGATTTTGAACTTCACGTCAGCGTTGCCACAGACACATTTTTTTTCCTACCAAAATTTCCTACCATAACCAACCAAAACCTACCAAACATTTTTTTCAGTTTTAATATTTTTTTTCCAATGTCAAATTTATTAAAAACATAGCTAACATAAAACTAAAACACAGCTAGTAAAATAAAAACAAATTAGCTGCGTATAACGATTCATTTTACTGTACATACATACATATCGTCATTAGATACGAATAAAGACGCGAGCTCTAAAGTTGACAGCGAAAAAAAGACGCGTAAAAAATTTTCTGCGAAAAAGAACTCTTAACATAGGCGAGGGCAAAGAAATACGCGTTAACTTCTTTGACGGGGAAGAAAGACAAAGAAGACTTATTTTCGCGGTCAAATATGTTTGCAAGTATACGAATTCCCAAAAAAGTTTTTCTGGAATGATGTTGAATCCATGTTAACGCGTCTTTTTTCGCAAATCTTTTTTCCCCCGCATCCTCTTTCGCCGTCAAAACAACCGAGCGTCTTTATTTCCAAGACAGCCGGTTCTACGTACCGGAATTGTTGAGTACTCGAACACAGCACTCAGCCCTATCTATCGATAACATTCGTAGCTATGTAAGAAAATCTCTCTTCTCTATATATCGTTCAATAAAGCTGTAAGCATAAAATTTAACCTCGTGCATATTTATTTATATAAAGAGTAATCCAGCTCTGCTGAAGTAATCTTCAACTATTCCAACAAACGCTTCCACTGCGCTGCAACACAAAATCGAACCTAAACATAAGAAAGTTATATTTATCAAAAATAAAGAAAGCGAAACTGAAAATGGCGGAAAAAGAAATATGGCCCGTCTTGACAGAGAAAACCAACTTTAATAATTGGAAGTTTAGAATCCAATTGATATTAGAAGAAAAGGCGATAGCATATACATTAACAGAAGAGGAAACGCAAAATAATAGCGTAAAATTTAGAAAGGATGATGCGACAGCGCGGTCGATCATTGTAAAGTGTCTGAGTGACAAACATCTGGAAATCATAAAATCACAGTTTGTACATATACATTTTAATATTATATACAGGGTGTCCCAGAAGTAACGTGCCAAACTTGAGGCAGGTGGGGTGGTGAGCTCTCTGATAAACAAAAAATTTTCAGGTAAAAGTGTCACCGTTTTTGAAATATTTAAATTTTTTTGAATTAAAGAAAAATCGTGCCTTTTCATGTATTTTCTTTAACTGCATCTACAAAAAAGGCTATACTTAGTAAATTTTTTATGTAACATACTTTCAGATAGTTGCTTCTCCATACTCAAATGCAATGTAATTAAAATATATTAAGGAGCCATTATAAAATTAGGACTATATTGCGATTTTTAAGTTTTTGATATTTTCTTCCCCAACTTTGACTATCTCGGGTGAAAAAAAAATGTACTGAGCTATAACTTTACATTACATAAAAAAATTTCTCATTTAATAAAGATTTCAGAAAGGTGCCACACTTACTGTTTTGAATAGAAAAAAAAAAAGTTATAGCCGCTTTTGTGGGTAAAGGACTGAGACACGCTAGAATGTATTTAATAGATTTAAATTGAATTTGCTCTTGTTACAGTCAAATGACATGCTAAATAGTACAAATGTACTATTAATGTATGTAATGTATTACTTGCTTCTGACATTATTTTATGTTACTTACCGGAATTCGGACTAGAGTCTATAACAAGGGCTATATGTATCAATATTTTGTGTGAAGGATGGGTTCGCGTGAAATAAGATATACATGAGTTGTTTGAAGAAAAATTTATTCATTTATTGGTAAAATATGCTCAAATTGGCGACCTTCTACTCTAATACAAGCTCGGCACCTTTTAAGAAAAGACGCTTTTAGAGATCTTAAACTCAATTGGGCTATCTCAGCAGCAGCTCCATTTATTTGTTCCCGCAAATGACCTTCGTTTTGAATTGTTTTTGAACAAATTTTGTCCTTAAGACAGCCCCAGTAGAAAAAATCTAATGGATTCAGGTCTGGCGATCGAGCGGGCCACGTGATTGGCCCGTATCGTCCAATCCACCGGCAAGGATAAGTTTCGTCTAAATGAGCTCTTACTTCACGCCCGTAGTGAGCAGGGCACCCGTCATTTTGCAGCAATAGTCTTCGCCGCAGGTTTAAGGGTACATCTTCCAAAAGAGTTCGAAGCCGTTCCTGAAGGAACTCTAAATACCTGTGAGAGTTGAGCGTTGGCGGCAGTTCCACAGGTCCCAATATCTGACAATTAAAAATACCGCACCATAAATTTATTTTGTACCGGTACTGCGAACGATCTTCTCTCATTTCGTAAGGATTGTCTATCTGCCAACTGTGAAGGTTACGTAAATTAAAATAACCATCACGTTTGCATGATGATTCATCGCTCCAAATTATTTTATTAAAAAAGTTGGGGTCTGATTCATGCATTCGCAACATTTCACGGCAAAATCTAACTCTCGGCAGGTAATCTCTTTCTTGTAGAGCCTGAACACGTTAAATGTGGTATGGATGAAATCGATGGTCTTGTAAAGCTTTGTGAACTGTAGTTTTTGGTATTCCCGTCCGTTTTTCCATCATTCTCACTGAAGTCGATGGACCTAGTTCCACTTCCTCTAACACAGCTTCAACATCTACCGTTGCAGGACGTCCTGTTTCGCCGCCACGCCTTCCAGGTATGCGACCTTAAAAAAGTGAAAAATGATAGTTAACAAGCAAGCAAACAAGAAAGGTGTAAAAATCACTTACCTTCATATATTTCTCTATGGGTCCGGGCGAATAATTCACGACCCGGATGTCGACGATTGGGTATCGCTCTGCATAGTCTTTGAGCAGCTCTGGTATTACAGCAAGCTTCACCGTAAACTAGGTGAATATCCGCATATGCATGCGACGTATACTGCGTGTTCTCTGTCATAGTATTAATAACACAATGTTCGAAGGGTCCAATTTCACAAAATCCACTTTCACTAATTCCGGTAAGTATCACAAAATAATGTCAGGAGCAGCTAATTATGTAGCTTTGTACTATTTAGCATGTCATTTGACGGTAACAAGAGCATATTCAATTTGAATCTATTAAATACATTCTAGCGTGTCTCAGTCCTTTACCCACAAAAGCGGCTATAACTTTTTTTCTATTAAAAACAGTAAGTGTGGCACCTTTCTAAAATCTTTATTGAATGAGCAATTTATTTATGTAATGTAAAGTTATAGCTCAGTACATTTTTTTTTCACCCGAGATAGTCAAAGATGGGGAAGAAAATATCAAAAAGTTAAAAATCCAGAAATAGTCATAATTTTATGATGGTTCCTTAATATATTTTGACTACATTGCATTTGAGTATGGAGAGGCAACTATCTGGAAGTATTTTACATAAAAAATTTACTAAGTATTGCCCCGTTTGTAGTTGCAGTTAAAGAAAACACATGAAAAGGCACGACTTTTTTTAAATTCGAAAAAATGTAAATATTTCAAAAACGGTGACACTATTACCTGAAAATTTTTTGTTTATCAGGGAGCTCACCCCCTCACCTACTTTCCCCTAAAGTTTGGCACGTTACTTCTGGGACACCCTGTATACTTAAAGTTGTGAGATAGCTTTGATTTGTAAACATACAAGCGTACATTTACGTGTATTTATGTGTATAAACAAGAATATAAACTTTTCTTTTTCTATGCAATTTACAAGAATTTTGTTTGCGTTGATAATTTTATTTTATACATAGTGCTTCTATAAAATACATATGTTTATTCGTTCCTAACGGTTTCGTTAATATATCTGATAGATTTTGTTCAGATGGTACATATGCAACTGAAATTATATTTTTTCTAACAACATCTTTTATAAAATGGGCTTTAATATCTATGTGTTTTGATCGTTTGCTATTTTCAAAGCTTTCAATCATTCGTATGGCACTTTGATTGTCAATCAACAAATTTGCTACAACACTAACTTGTGGAACCAGGTCTGTCAAAACACCTTTCAAATATAAAAGTTCGCTTGTTGCCAGTGCTCCTGCTACATATTCAGTTTCTGCGGTAGACAAGGCAACTGCAGTTTGCTTTTTCGAGTACCAATGAACCAGGTTTCCACAATGAAATATAACACCTCCACTCGTACTTTTTCTATCTGACTTGTTGCCTGCCCAGTCTGCATCAGAATACGCTAACAGTTCTATTGTATGCTTGTTATTTTTCGTATAGCATAGTCCTCTATTACTGGTGGCCTTTAGGTAACGTAGTACTCTCTTGCCAGCTTTCCATAAACTTGATGTTGGTTTATCCAAGTGTCGACTCAGATAAGGTACCGCATAAGAAATATCAGGTCTGCTGTTCGTTGATATAAATAATAACCATCCTATTAGTTCTTTAAATGGAACATCTATAATTTCCTCCGTATCCTCTGAAGAGAAATTAATTTCCATTGGAGTTGAAGCTCCTTTACAATTTTCCATGTTGAATTTCTTAAGTATGTTATGTATCATGCGTGTTTGCTTGATTTCTATCTTTTCATTTTTTCTTGATATTTCGAGCCACAAATATTCTCGAATTTCTCCTAGGTCTTCAACTTTAAATTCGTTTTTCAATTTAGATAATATTTCTGTATCTTCACCCAAAATTAATATGTCATCTACGTATATAAGTACCCACGTTTTATCGCTTAGGTAAAGACAAAAATCATGCTTTGACTGTTCAAACGAGTTATTTATCATAAAATCATGGAATCTTAAATTCCAGCATTTAGGTGCTTCTTTGAGACCATATAGAGCTTTGTTCAGTTTCAGTACATTTCCAATTTTTAACTTTAAACCTTTAGGGCATTTTATATAAATATCATTTTCTAATGTCCCATTTAGGAATGCGGTTGGTACGTCCAATTGTTTTAATTTAAGATTTTGCTGTATTGCGTGACTTAGTAAAGTTCTTATTGTTGTTGCTCTTGCAACCGGTGAATAGTATTTCTGGTATGGTTGACTTTGCTGAAATCCTTTTGCTACAATTCTTGCCTTTTTTGTTCCATCTTGTTTTTCTTTAAAAATCCATTTTGTGTCAATTGCTTTTGCTCCTGTTTGTAGAGTTGCTTCTCTCCATGTTTCCAATTTTGTATGGGCATTCAGTTCAACTTTTATAGCTTTCTTCCATTCTTTACTTTTTATTGCTTCTTCGAAGTTTTGCGGTTCTCCTGTTAATAGGCAATATGCTACATTTATTTGCTCTTCGATACTCTGTTCAGGTTGTGTTTCATAGTTTTGCTGTAGGTATTTTGGTTGCTTTACTATTCTTCCTGATTTTGTTCTTACTATCTTTTGCGTTTCTACTTGATTTGTTGTGACATCTCTTCTTTCATTTTCTGTCTCAGTCATTTGGTTTTTGTTTTCTTCTTGTTCAACCCTTTCTATTTCATTTCTGACTTCACAGTCATTTGGTTCTTCTTCTTGTTCGTCACTGTTTACTATTTTAAAACTATATGGGTCGCTATCTTCTTTTTCTTTTTCTTCTAAATATTTAGTTTGGGTTTCATCAAATCTTGCGTCTCTTGAACAAACTACTTCATTTTCTCTAGGATCCCAGAATCGGTATCCATTCATTGAGTAACCAATAAATCTCATTTCTTTTGCCCTATTTTCGAATTTACTGACTTTGGGTATTTGCATAACCCATGCTTTTGAACCAAATACTTTCAGATTAGATATATTATATTTTCCATATCTCAACTGCGCTGGTGTTTTGAAGTTTATTGCGGATGATGGACACCTATTTATTTGATAAACTGCACATCTGACAGCTTCTCCCCACAAATGCTTAGGTAATCCAGTTTCTAACATTAGTGTTCTCGCTTTGTTGTAAATCGTACGGTTCATCCTTTCTGCTACCCCGTTGGACTGAGGAGAATATGCATTTGTATATTGTATTTGAATACCTTTATTATCGCAAAAGTTTGTTAGTATATAATTTTTAAATTCTCCGCCATTGTCGCATCTAATCTTTTTAGTTTTATTGCCTGTTTGTGTTTCTAAAAATTTTATGTATTTGATAATATTATCTGTAGCCTCATTTTTCTTAGTAAGCAGATATACTACAGTGAAATGACTGTAGTCATCTATGATTGTGTGATAATACCTCTCACCGTTTATTGTTGGATTTTTAACAAGACCTGAAAGGTCTGTGTGCAACAGTTCTCCAACATACTTTGATCTCGATTTCATTGACTGATTGAATGGCAAACGAGTTGCCTTTCCCTCCATACACGGTCCACATGTCTCATTAGAATATGGTAAATTCAATATTTGCAGGTGCCTTCTATTTGCATGTCCCAGACGTCGGTGCCACAAGTCATTGCCGTCATTAGCAGATTTGTTTGTGCTACTTAACATTGCATGCTGTAAGTTAAGTTTAAAATAAATGGTATAAAGCTTTCCTATCCTTTCTGCATTCATTTTACATTTTTGATCATAAATACTTACAGAATTGTTTGAAAATTTTACATGGTATTTATTTTCTATTAGTTTTTGTACCGATATTAAATTATGTGACAGCCCTTGGACAACTAAACCATTAATTTTCACAATCGTATTATTGTATTTTACTACCAGGCAACCCTTTTCCTTAGCTACTAAGTACTGACCGTTTGCTACATATATTTTTATTTCGTTCTCTAGAGTTTCTAAATTTCTTATATACTTTTTATATTTACTTTGAATTAAATTTTCGGTCGCACCCGAATCTATAACAAAACGTATAGTACTACTATTTAAGTCTTTATGTACGCTACTCGTGTCATGAGCTGTGAACGATACCTCATACTCACTTTCTTCTCGTGCTGCATTGCCGTAATGATAATTTCTTCCTGGCGTATTGTTATTGTTTCTTCCTCTTCCCACATTTCTACTGACATTATGTTGTGCTGCTCGTGCTTGTGGTCTATGCTGCCTTTGATTGTATTTGCCACGTCCATTATTTCCGCTCCAGTAACGACTACGCTGTTGTTGACATTCCGCTGCCTTGTGCCCTGGCTTGTTACATGTATAGCATAAAAATGCTGCGTTTATACCTGCCTCTGGTTTAATTGTTGTAGTTATCTTTTTCTCTGCGTCAAGGAGTCTCGCTTTCGTAAACTCAAGTGTTAATTGTTTATCTGTGGATAGCGTTTCCAATGATGTTATTACTAGTTCGTATGCCGATGGCATTGCGGACAGTAGTTGGCACACCTGATCCTCTTCTGATATTGTGCATCCTATCGCAATTAAATCACTTACAGCGGCATCGAACCTACAGTAGAAATCTTGCAACTTTTCATTTTCACCGCACCGTATTGTTATTAATCTCTTTTTGAGATGAAGCCTGTTGTAAATGCTTTTACGTTCAAACACTTCTTTAAGGTGCTTTAGCATTTCTTTTGCATTGTTGCATGATTTTATGATTTCCAGATGTTTGTCACTCAGACACTTTACAATGATCGACCATTCCAACAGGAATGACATTCCCAAGACAGCCGGTTCTACGTACCGGAATGACTCGGGTTTTACCCGACCAAGGGCTGTTGTTTCGGCGACCTAACCCCGCTTAGATCGGCGATACCCTCAATCATTGTTCGTCCATGGAGCAACTCATTGCAGCCGGATTGCTCCGCATCCTTCTTCTCCGGGCGGGCGTAGAGCCCAACCCCGGACCAGAAACGTATTTCTGCTGTGTTTGCCAGAATCGACTCCATCCAAACTCCACTTCGGTTAGGTGCAACTCATGCAACCTGCTCTGGTCTTAGGTCTCACCGGGAGTGGACCACAAGCTATGTGGCTCCCTGCTGCTCAAGCCAAACGGCACAATCAGCCTCCACGGCTACCCGCTCGCACAACGCCAACATCCGAAGAGCCTGCACGGCTCCGACAAGCTCCTCTGGGCAGCAGCAAACCTCCCAACCCCCCCCCCCCCCCCCCCCCCCCCCCCCCCCCCCCCCCCCCCCCCC
>NW_023458558.1:82959088-82969616 GCF_013731165.1 Rhagoletis pomonella | reverse complement strand
CCCCCCCCCCCCCCCCCCCCCCCCCTCCCCCACAGTCTACCGGCCTGTCCAACTCGCGCGTGCGAGCTAACCGTGACATCGGTCAAATGCAACTCATGCCTAGGCTGGTGTCACTTCCGCCTATGCTCCGGTCTACGCACCACGCGCGAATGGACTGCGAACTACAGCGCCCCATGCTGCAGAGCGCCACTGACGCAGACAACAGCGCCCCCATTGCATCCACCTACCAACAGGCAGCAACAGCAAGCGCGTCAGATGCAACCGGCCCAAGGTAGACCTCACTCCTCCCTCACCCCCCGTATCGCGACCAGCCTCCCAAGGCATACGAAACTCCTACAACTCAACTGCAACGGACTCCAGAGCAAGATTGAGGAGATAGTAGTTTTTATGGGTCGGCATGGCATATTGATAGCTGCGGTCCAAGAAACGAAGTTGCACAGCAACTCAACTCTATTGGGTTGCGCCGCCTACAATGTGCTCCGTAAAGATCGCGAGCGAGATAATGGTGGCGGACTAGCGTTCATCTTACACCACACAGTGCAGTATCGGCTTATCGAAGAAGACATCGACCCGAGGGACACCACCCTAGAATGTCAGGGCATAGCTGTCCGGTCAGGCGATGTCGAGCTCGAAATATTCAACGTTTATATACCCCCTGTCACCTGCTGCGCGGCAGCATATCACCCTGACATAGGTGCGCTACTCAGAGGTGAAAACCGAATGGTAGTAGGTGACTTCAAAGCGCACCACGATCTATGGCACTCAAGCCTGGCCAATGATCGTAGGGGAAACCTTTTGGCTGAGCAGATAGACGATTCGACATTCTGCACCATGAACGACGACGCCCCCACCAGGATTATGGGTAGCTGCAGCAGCTCGCCAGACCTAACAATTGCTAGCGCTGGTTTGATCAATAGCATCTCATGGCGACCTATGCTAACACTAGCATCAGACCATCTACCCATAGTCATCTCGATCAATAAGCCCACCGACTTTGCTCCCGCGGACCACCGAACCTATACCAACTTCAACAAAGCTGACTGGAACGGCTTCGCGGAAGTCACCGAGAGCAGCTTCGCCGCCCTTCCCACACCCACAAACATACACACTGGCGAACGCCAGTTCCGCAGGGTAGTCACTGCCGCAGCGGCTCGCTTCATTCCGTCCGGACGCATCGCGGAAGTCCGCCCAAATTTCCCGGCCGAAGCAGCTGTACTAGCAAACGAGCGTGACTACCTACGCCAGGTCGACCCCGGGGACCCCCGTCTGAGGGACCTTAATTTGGAGATTCGGCAACTGGTAAATCAGCATAAGCGGAAAAAGTGGGAGGATCACTTGAAGGCCTGTAACTTCACATCTGGTGTGAGTAAGCTCTGGTCAACCGTGAGGTCCCTGTCCAACCCAACGAAGCGTGATGACAGAGTGGAAATATCTTTCGAAGGTCGCGCTTCGTCGGACCCGAAGAAGTGCGCAGCCTACTTTAGTAGGCAATTCACACTGCACCCTTCGGTAGACAAGGCCAAACGTCGAGTGACCAGGAGGCTGCACAAGCTGCCAAAAAACAGTGCACCACTTGTTTTCACCAGCTGTGAAGTGAAGGGGGCCATCGGGAAGGCGAAAGCCTCCAAAGCCATTGGACCCGACGGAATCTGTATGCTGATGCTAAAACATTTAGGGCCTAAGGGAGTAGCTTACGTAACGGAGGTCCTCAACCTGTCCATGGCCACTCTCATCATTCCTGATGTGTGGAAATCAGGGAGAGTGGTTCCACTGCTGAAACCGGGGAAGCCCGCCAACAAAGGAGACTCTTATCGCCCGATAACGCTCCTTTCCCCGGTCGCGAAGACGCTTGAGGCCCTACTACTCCCATACTTAACTTGCCACCTGACCCCAGCTAAGCACCAGCACGGATTCCGTAAAGTGCACAGCACAACAACAGCACTTAACGCCATAAACACACAAATAACGAGTGGCCTAAATCGAAACCGCCCCTGTGAGAGAAAGGTCCTAGTAGCGCTGGACTTGTCAAAGGCGTTTGACACCGTCTGCCATTCCACGCTACTAGAAGACATCGAGGCCTCCTCACTCCCACAGGGACTGAAGTGATGGTCGGCGAATTATATGAGTGGTCGACAGTGGTCAGTAATCTTCCGAGATCAAACCTCGAAACCAAGAAGGATTAAATAAGGGGTTCCACAAGGTGGTGTTCTCTCCCCCTTACTATTTAACTTCTACATCTCCAAACTTCCTCAACAACCTGAGGGAGTTTCCCTGATCTCATACGCTGACGATTGCTCGATTTTGGCGTCCGGTATCTCTCCAGCCTTTCTAGCTTATTCACTGCAAGGAGCCTAACACTCCCCCCAAGGAAATCAACGGCGACCCTCTTCACCACCTGGACGAAGGAGGTCAGGCTAGAGTTAGGTATACACGTCGATGGCACACCAATACCGACTGTAAACAACCCGAAAATCTTAGGGGTCACCTTCGATAGCCTGCTTTCCTACTCCACGCACACAACCGCAATTGTCAATAAAGTACAGAGCCGCAACAAGGTCCTCAAGTCGCTCGCCGGCAGCACTTGGGGCAAAGACAAAGAAACGTTGCTGGCAACATACAAGGCAATTGGCCGGCCGGTTCTAAACTATGCTGCGCCAGTTTGGACGCCGGGGACTAGTTGGACGCAGTGGACGAAGCTACAGACTTGTCAGAACGCCGCACTCCGGACAGCGAGGCCCAAGTGCTCCCCGTTAGGGAGCACAACAAAATGCTCTGTAAGCAATTTTTGGAGGGGGTCACAGAAGTGAACACCCTAGCAGACCGTTGCTTCAGGAGGAGCCTCCAGCCCAGGCACGTCAGGGGGCACCTATTCGCGTACAAGGACGTAGTCCAACAGTACGTAGACCAACCATTGGACCCGACGACATACAGACGAGCCATCAACGACATTCATAGAGAGTCAGTTACTACCTACCTCGACTCTCGACCTATGAATGCCGTAATACGAGCCCAATCACCACCTGTAGAAGAGACGGAGCTTCAACTGCCACGAGAGACCCGCGTTACCCTGCCTCAATTACGGTCTGGATACTGTAGCCGCCTTAACAGCTACCTGTTCAGACTCGACCCCAATATCCCCAATGAGTGCCCGGCATGTGGAGAGTCCCCCCACGACACCAACCACCTCTTTACATGCCAGCTCAATCCGACTCAACTAACACCCCTCTCCCTCTGGTCCGAACCCATCGAAACAGTTCGTTTCCTGGGCCTCCCGTTAGTTGAGCTTGACGACAATGATTGAACGTAGACCCGAAAAAGGCGGGGCTTAGTAGTGCCGCTACAACAACAACAACGTCTTTATTCGTGTCAAGTGACTATATTATTATTATTACTTCGGAGATACCCGCGTTGCGACCTAAGAAGATATATTGTGCTAAATCCTAATTGTAATCGCTCCAATATTAGGCTATTTAAAAAGCTCAGCACTTTGGATGATGCCATGTTCCAAATTTTAGGTGGAGAAGACAATCCTGGTGCATCAATCTACTATTCATGCTTCGTGAACAGGCACATAGAATATACTCTGGGGTTTCCTTCACCGGCCCACAAAACCTATAGTCAGTCTCTACAGAAAGACCCTTTAATTCAATCGGTACGTTAACTTGCAGTGTGCTGTCAGGTAGCCAGTAAGAGTTTTAAGTTCAAGGTTTCTTTCGGAGCTCCTCCTGAAAAGTTATGAATCTCTTTGATTGTCTTATTCCCTTCGACTTCTGCCCTTCGACAATTCCCAGCTAGCTCCTAAGTAGGTCTGCAGTGTATCCTTTAGATGTACCGCAAAAAGGCTCGGAACTATGCAAACGCATTTGGGCTCCACTCTTTGCAAGACAGTAGGGATGCGTATCGGCAATGAAAATTCGGTATGCCGATATCGCGATATTCTAAACTCACAATATCCAATACCGATATATCTACTAAAATAATATCGATATATTGAATATCGGAAATATCGAAAGCGAAATGGTTAATAGAGATATATTGTTTATGAAACTACATACGTATACTTGGAATTAAAATGCAAATAAGCATAAATTAAAATAACGAAGTTACTTTGGATAAGTACCTTCAAAGAGACACACCTTTTCATATGTATGTATGTATTTCTAAAAGTGAAGTACAAATTTTGATATTTTTATGAATTTTTGTTTTTCATGCTTACTATGCCAAAAGCTGTTTTGTGAGAACAAAAAAATTTTCCAACTAGTCAATTTTATTTTCAATTCAGAAGCCCAGAGTAGGTAAAGAAAAGTTTCCGATATTTCACATATCGAAACAAAATATTGTATCGATATCGTATCGCAACTCGTGATATCGATATAAATTAACCGATAGCCCTTTCGTTGCCTTCAAACCCTTCATGTCCCTGAACCCTCCACAGCGGTACGCTATTGTGGGCTCCCAGTGGTTCAAGAGTTCACAAGCCTTGATGCCGTTTTAAAAGACTCTAAGGCTTCTAACGCTGCCTGAATATCTGACATAATACTTATTCTGGCCTCATTTGCCTTCTACGATAAAATTCGCGAACACAGACTTCGACTGGGAAGGCCTCCTTCCAGAATATGGTTGGGTACAAGCCCATTGGCAGACTTTCCTGGAATCTTGGTCCAAGTACGCCATAAAGAATATATGGATGTTCGTATTGTATATTGGCAATAATAAGGGTATACGTTTGTACTGAGGAATCATGTTTGCGGCCGCCGTTATATTCATGTAAAAAAAATGCAAAAATGTTTAGAGATACATATTTTCTATTTTTCTCAAATAACTATTACTCGTAGTCCCGAAACCTACCAAAATCCAATCAAGCCTACCAACCTACCAAATGGAAAAAAACCTACCAGTTTTGGTAGGAAAAGCCCATGTTTGGCAACACTGCTTCACGTATTCTAGCTCGGGAACACTCCCCCAATATAGTCTAATCGGAAACTCAATCGTTCCAGACCGATTCAGTTGAATCTGGTTCAAGGACACCGTGGGGTTTAATTTAGTTAACACGGTGTGTAAATTTGCATTCATTAAGAGAGGAAACTGGTTACCTATCTTAAATAATATGCGCAAATTTAAACAAAATTTTTTTAGAGTGTACATGGTCCAACGAGTTTTGCATGGTAACGATAAAATTGTAGGAACTCAAAAGTGTAAAAAAAGGAAACGATAAAATTAATTTTTATTTTTTTTCCGTAACGGTAAATATTTAAAGTTTGTGATTTGTAGGACCTTGTAGCTAGTATTTGTGACATATTTGCAACAAAAAATTGCTTTCGATAATTTGTCGCTAACGAAAAAATTGCAATTATGGGTCGAGATATTACGATCGTTTTTATCGCAATATCTGATATTGGAAATAACTAATTTCTTTAATGAAGCAGTGGCTTTGTTTTTTTCTTCTAACTTAAGAAAGTTTTATTATATGGACATCTTTGCACATGCAGCAGTATATAGCATGCATTTATGCGCTTGGTGTTAGCAGTCGCGCCTAAACATTCTCTCAAGTGAGAGTAAAAGGAGAACAGATGCAGAAGTGCACGGGAACGCAAAAAGCACTATATCCTGTAAAACCGTCAGTCGGTTTGCTTACATATTATTTGCACAACATTGATTTGGCTGAAATAATATCTAAATCTATAAAATAAAAAAATACCCATATTTCTCTTAATTTTTTAAATTTTAACCATCGATAACTTCTACAATTTAAAAATATGGAGCACTATCTAAAATTAAATCTATTTTCAAATAAACTCATACCTCATTAAATACGGCCTTGAATTTATATGTGTGTATTAGGGATGTTGCGAATAGGGAATTTTAGACATCCGCGTATGCGAATGCGGATGCGGATGTTTAAAAGCTAACATCTGTGGATGCGGATGCGAATACGGATGTCATGTATTTTTAAGAAATAATTTATGTGAGCAAATTAGTTGATTTAAGTTAATAAAAAATGGAAGGGTTAGTAATTTTTAATAATGTTTTTTTTTAGTACTTCAATATAAAAATTGAAATATTGTATTTGATAAAAACTTTTTAAAGGGTCGTAAATCAAACCTGCGCCACTATATAACTACTCGCTCGAGGCGACAAACGTGAAAAAGTTGAAACTTGACAAAATTGTAAATTATTTTCGATTGACGCTGCTCCAGTTGAGAAGACTTTCAGTTATGTTTATTTATTTTTATTCCGGTGCAATAATTCCGTTTTGAGAAATGCATCGGGGCTGCAAATGTTGGATGTATTCTCCTGACTTTCCTATTCACAATCTAGCATCATGGCGTGATCGTTGTTTAAACACCGTTGTTTTCGAAAGAATTCTTCATTCTCATTCTTTTGGTTGTTTCGGAATTTGGACAACCTGTAACATCATCAACGTTTTTCGATTTTAGTTTTTTTAATTAATTTTTAATGCTTTATTCTGTGATTGGTTAGATATACGTTTTATCAGTGCAGGGATCGAAAATAACAGTTATTTTTTACATTTTACGTAAAAATCAAAAAATCAACAGACTTTTACATATGTAATGCTGTGAGTTCGGTAACCACTTAAACGCAAAGCTCATTTAACATATTCCTTATGTGACAATGCAAAGTAATAGGGCTTTCGCACGAGGCGATTTTTCAGGCAACTTTTGCGTTCAACTCACGCAGGGTTGCATGAAAAAAAAAATTGAATGGCTAAAAATATCAAAATATAAGAAAATATCACAATATTCAACATTGCATTCTACTTTTGGTTGGACGGCCTTTCAACTAATCGCTTTCAACAAAGTTGGTCCCCAGCCAATATTTAGCCATTCAACTTTTTTTTCGTGCAACCCTGCATGAGTTGAAAGCAAAAGTTGAACGCAAAAACGCCTCATGCGAACACTTTTTATGTATAACTGAGCCTTTAAACTTGCTTAATATTTTTTATTGCAGATAATAAACAAACTGCTTATCCAAATTAAACAAATTTGGTATCATATGAAAGAGGACTGAGATAGCTTTTATACAGAAATAACGAACGAAGGTTACCACCGCTATTTATATATATATATATTTTTTTTTTCAATTTAATACAAAATAAATTCATATACATACCTGACCCAACTTTTGTTTTACGGTAATTAATTAAAATTTTTTATTGAAATATTTTTCAGTATGTGGCTTTCCTCGTTTAGAGATCTCAGTTTTAAAGCTATTTAAGTCCTCTTTCATTTGATACCAAACTTGTTTAATTTTGATAAGCGGTTTGTTTATTATCCGGAAAATACTTTTATTTCGGAATAACAAATATTTGGCCAAGTTTAGCTTGTAAAAAATAACTGTAATTTCCGGTCCCTTCAATATTCGCATTCGCAAAAGATCCGCATTGATTTTTGCGAATGCGAAAGCGAATGCGAATGTTAAAATTAATGCGGAAGCTCCGCTGTTGCGAATGCGAATATTCGCAACAACCCTGGTGTGTATGTACCGGAATTTCGGATTTTTTAAGCAGTGTGTCTAAGGAGTTCATCAATATTTATTTCGCTAAAAAATCCCAACAAGCCTAGTCCGACAATAGATTATTATATACCATTTTAAACGCCTATATATCCTCTTCTCAGATCATATTCGATCTTTGAAATCGTTTCAAAAATAGTCATTCTAAAACTGGTAAATCTACAAAACCCTATTCTCTGACCTAAATCGACAGGTCGCGACCTCTAAATGGCCTTTAAAAATACTATAAAAATAGGCAATAATATTTCTCATAAAAACGATTTAAATTAGGGGGTAGGGTCTTGAAATTTCCAAAAGAAGCATTTTCGATGGGCACCCCAAATTACATATGAATGCATAATCCGCGAAAACTTTTTCGTCATATCAGATCTGTACCGTTCGTTCGATTTTACAAAATGAGGTATCAAAATAAAGGTCCTAGCCTGTGGATGTGCAATAGCTACTTATTTTTTCTAAAAGAGTTGCCACCTGTTAAAAAAATGTAATTAATTTATTATTTCACTATGAGTATCGATCGAAATAGTTTTGACAAGGCTTTATTTCTTAATTATACAAGGTGTCCCAGAAGTAACGTGCCAAACTTTAGCGGAAGGTAGGTGGGGGGGTGAGCTCCCTGATAAACAAAAAATTTTCAGGTAAAAATGCCATCGTTTTTGAAATATTTACATTTTTTCGAATTTAAAAAAAATCGTGCCTTTTCATGTGTTTTCTTTAACTGCAACTACAAACCGGGCAATACTTAGTAAATTTTTTATGTAAAATACTTCCAGATAGTTGCCTCCCCATACTCAAAGGCAACGTAGTTAAAATATATTAAGGAACCATCATAAAATTAGGACTATTTCTGGATTTTTAACTTTTTGATATTTTCTTCCCCAACTTTGACTATCTCGGGTGAAAAAAAATGTACTGAGCTATAACTTTACATTACATAAAAAAATTGCTCATTTAATAAAGATTTCAGGAAGGTGCCACACTTACTGTTTTGAATAGAAAAAAAAAAGTTATAGCCGCTTTTGTGGGTAAAGGACTGAGACACGCTAGAATGTATTTAATAGATTTAAATTGAATTTGCTCTTGTTACCGTCAAATGACATGCTAAACAGTACAAGGGTACATAATTACTTGCTTCTGACATTATTTTATGTTACTTACCGGAATTCGGACTAGAGTCTATAACAAGGGCAATATCTATCAAAATTTTGTGTGAAGGATGGGTTCACGTTAAATAAGATATACATGAGTTGTTTGAAGAAAAATTTATTCATTTATTGATAAAATATTCTCAAATTGGCGACCTTCTACTCTAATACAAGCTCGGAACCTTTTAAGAAAAGACGCTTTTAGAGATCTTAAACTCAATTGGGCTACCTCAGCAACAGCTCCATTTATTTGTTCCCGCAAATGCTCTTCGTTTTGAATTGTTTTTGAATAAATTTTGTCCTTAAGACAGCCCCAGTAGAAAAAATCTAATGGATTCAGGTCTGGCGATCGAGCGGGCCACGTGATTGGCCCGTATCGTCCAATCCATCCGCGAGGATAAGTTTCGTCTAAATGAGCTCTTACTTCACGCCCGTAGTGAGCAGGGCACCCGTCATTTTGCAGCCATAGTCTTCGCCGCAGGTTTAAGGGTACATCTTCCAAAAGAGTTGGAAGCCGTTCCTGAAGGAACTCTAAATAACTGTGAGAGTTGATCGTTGGCGGCAGTTCCACAGGTCCCAATATCTGACAATTAAAAATACCGCACCATAAATTTATTTTGTACCGGTGCTGCGAACGATCTTCTCTCATTTCGTGAGGATTGTCTATCTGCCAACTGTGAAGGTTATGTAAATTAAAATAACCATCACGTTTGCATGATGATTCATCGCTCCAAATTATTTTATTAACAAGTACGAAAGTCTAAGTTCGGGCGGAGCCGAACATTAAATACCCGGCGCAAGTATTAAATATATGTTTTTTCACCCTTCCGAAACCTTCCGCTAGATGGTAAGCCGAGGTGTATCAATTTTGAGTAAATTAGCGTCATTCAATTTCGAAATATTGAGGTTTCAAGCATTTCTTAAATTTACCGTTATATGAGAATCGGCCGTTATTTTAGTCCGATTTCAATAATTTTCAACGTTTTGCTTACACGTGGCAAGTACAATAACCATACCGAGTTTGGTACAAATTGGTAGAACGGTTACCGATATACTTATATGTGATCACAAGTGGGCGGTGCTACGCCCATTTTCCAAAATTTTGTCATAAGCGTATTTCTTGGTAAAGAATTGTTGCAATCATCAATTTTGAATAAATTAGCTTCAATATTTACTGATTTATCGAAGATTTTGTATTTCTCGAAATTACCGTTATATGGGATGTGGGCGTGGTTATTATCCGATTTTAGAAATTTTCGGCCAGTTGGTATGCTGTACCAGGACCAACAACTGTGCCAAGTTTGGAAGAAATTGGTGTAGCAGGTACCAAGATATACACATGTAACCATAAGTGGGCGTGGCTACGCCCATTTGCCAAAATTTTGTAATATTCTTATTTTTCGTCTAAAAATCATTGCAAATATCAATTTTGAGTGAATTATCTTCAGTAGTTACTAAAATATCGCAGTTTTCGTTTTTCTGAAAATTACCGTTATATGGGAGGTAGGCGTGGTTATTGTCCGATTTCGCCCATTTTCAATACCATCCGTCCCACGCCCAAAAGAAGTTCACGTACCAAGTTTCGTTAAGATATCTCAATTTTTACTCGAGTTATCGTGTGCACAGACGGACGGACGGACGGACGGACAGACAGTCACCGCTTAATCGATTTCTCTTTTCATTCTGATCATTTATGTATACATTTGTCTATATCTATCTCGATTCGTTTTGCCTGTTACAAACAACCGTTATGTGAACAAAGTTATAATACCCTTGTGCACAAGTGCGCTCGGGTATAAAAATCGAACACGCTACGAGCGGAAGTTTCGTGAAGAAGAAGAAAGCTATTTATA
>NW_023458558.1:82944589-82954088 GCF_013731165.1 Rhagoletis pomonella | reverse complement strand
AAAAAAAAATTTTTTTTTTTTGTTTATAAACAATAATTAATTATTAATAAACAATTACTGAAGTTTAGTTCACTAGATCGATTCAGTAGATCAATATCTGCAATTAAAAAAAAAATCGTTAGAATCCTTGCTTTTTTGCGGCAGTTATAAACGATTTCATAAAAAGTTGCTATTAAGAGAGGAAAAAAGAAGCGTTCGTACTCAAAAAGAAAAAAATTCATTATTCGAAAAATTCTCATTTCTGAGCAAAAAGAAAAAATACGTGTCTCCTTAAATTGTTCAAGGAACAATCCCTGTGAGTTTTATCGCTATCTTAAATTCACTTTCCGCCGGCCTGGGTGATTTGAGATGGAATGAGCCTTATGTCATTCGATCAATAACTTCTTGCGCTTCTTAACTGCAATTCACTTAGGCAAGCAAAACAACTAATGTTAATATCACGGCAAAATTAAAAAAAGTGACATTCTGGAAAATTCAGAGGGACAATATAATAATAGAAAGCCATGCTTATACTGATAGATTTTTCAGGCAAAAATAGAACAAAACGTTAAAATTTAAGGTAGTCATTCACAAACAGTTACGCCTTTTTTCATTATTTCTTTGTTTAAATTTTCATCATGTTGATTAAGGCACAACCTGATGATATATCAAAGAAATACCGTTCGCAAAAGAAAACAAAACGTCTCAGAATAATGAAAAAAAAAACAGTTTTATTGGCGGTTCATTATTTGGATTCTATAATACACTTTTTAGCTGGGATCCAACGATTGCCGCAATACACCAATTATTGCCTCATTTTATGCCCCAATCGTGTGATTTCACAATACATTGACTCATGCGGCAATAGAGGCCGATATTGTGCTTACTGTACCCAATCAAATACGGCCCGTGTGCGGCAATCGTGTGATAGCTCGATTGGCAATCATGGGGCAATGAAAATTTCAAAATTGCGGCATTATTTATTGTATTCTTGTGCGGCAATTGAAGTGAACAATACACATCAATATTTAGGCTGTTTATTAATAATTTACTTTTTTGCTTCCTTATGTGTCCAAAAATCACTGAAATTAATATCCTTGTTTTCGGAAGCAACATAACTTTTAATTTAATTTGTAGTGAAATTATAATTTTTCTTGAAGTCCGATAACGGAATCTTTGCCGCAATATATACCACCACAAGCAAAACTCATACGAGAAGAATACGAAAGGTATTTTATGTCACCAAATGGCGGACTGCCATGACAGTATAAATTTATTAAAAAAAAAAAAACTTAAAAGTTCAATACAGCCCACGACAAAGCAGTAGAACCTCAACATTTTGACCAGTCTTGACTATTTCTTCTACTTAACTAATCTTCATTATTTTCGTACAAAAGTATAGCTCATTGTCTAACAAAAACTGCATAAATCCATTGCAAGCTTTATACAAAAATTATAAAAATTTCTTAAACTTTTGAGCACAATCCCACGGTTTATAATTTGGATTTCTAGAAAAAAATGGTTATTTAGTTTTGTAGCTTATTAAAATTTAGTACAATAAGGTGGAGGTTTGAAGTTGCTAAAAGATCCTGTTGCTTTTTTATAATTTTTTTAGCTGACGGTATTATGCACTTTCTTCTCTGTAAATTACTTTGTAAACTGCAAAACGAAATTTTTTCTAGAAGCCCAAATTAAAAACCATTGAATTGTGATCAAAATTTTAAGAAATGTTTATAATTTTTGTATAAAGTTTGGAATTTGGACTTATGTTGTATTTACTAGACAATGAGCTATGGTTTTATAGGAAAAAATTAACATTAAACAACAGAAGAAAAAAGTCAAGACTGATCAAAATGTTAAGGTGCTATCTTTTGTTGCGAGCTGTACATATAATTATAAAATTTAAATCCAAACATAAATTATGTAAATTCGCAGCTTTCATTTAAACAAACATAACTCTTTTGTACCAATTTTACTTGTAATGAATAAAAAAACCTCTACGTAACAAAATTAAAAAGAAAACTTTTGCAACTTGAACTCCACATAGCACGTTGCAGTTATCGTCGAAAAATAAAAAAACTATACAATCAAACTTCTAAATAAATGCGTGAGTTTTCGTTGGGTACAAGTTTTTGCTTCTTTGCTTTCAAACAACAACAAATTTGCACAAAATGAGCCCGCAATATACAAAGCAGATGCAATTGATTTATTTTTTTTATTAAGAATACGCCATTTTTACACAACAGAGAAAAAAACAGAATTTAGAGGTCAGCGCAACACTTTATGGTCACAATTGCCGCATGCTCGAACAATCGTGTGATAAGTTTGGGGCAATTATTGTCACTATATTGCTTTTCGCCAACTTACGGCAATGAGAATTGTATAAAAAGAGGCAACCGTGTGACTGTACAGAATGTACAGCACAATTAAAATTGTTCCAGATTGGTTAATTTGCGGCAATCGTGGGATCTCAGCTTTTGATTTTTGGTTTTTACCACCATAAATTGATTTAAAAATGGGAAACAAAAAAATAGCACCTTATATACGTACGTGTATGTATACCTATATACAGTGTTGTCAGATGGTCCATATAACTTCACCCTAAAGCCATTTCATTTCTCCCTAAAAAACTTATATATATGTATGTATTTTTGTAGGTGTCCAAGATTGCTAGATACTAGTAGCTCAGGTATATATCAGTTTGGGCGTTAATCAATTAATTTTTCAATAAAAAATTTGTATGCGCTTTACTGTTGAGGCTGCAATTTTTGAACGTCGCAGTCGAACGTTTACTCTCTATAGTCAATATTACCAAGGATAAGTTACGGAACCGTATGTTTACTACGATGTTTCAAAGTTACGAACCTTTTTTTTTTTCATTCATCTCAAGCAGGAGTTTCACGATTTGCACATTTTTATAGTAACAGAGTGGTGTTGTTTGGAATTTTTTCAAATACCTTAACCTGGCAACCCTGCTTACACATATAAAATTTAAGCAAATGCTTTGACATACATATATTGTACATATACCAGCTTAAATGCTTAAGAGCTTATAATATCTAATGGAGCTGTTCGATTTAATTTACAGGTGGAACTGCTGGCATTCCAGTTGGCACGGTCGGTCCTTGTACGCCCACTAATGCGCTACACGAATGGACTGGCCAGGTTTCTGTTCGAAAAAAGCGTAAACCTTACTCGAAATTCCAGACCCTTGAATTAGAGAAGGAGTTCCTCTACAATGCGTACGTCTCTAAACAGAAACGTTGGGAGTTGGCAAGAAATTTAAATCTTACCGAACGACAGGTATAAGTGAAAATAATTTCCACTTTATTTTGTTATAATTAAGTTGTTGCCGTTTTGAAATTCATTCTATAGGTAAAGATTTGGTTCCAGAACCGACGAATGAAAAACAAAAAAAATTCGCAACGCCAAGCCGCCCAGCAGAATAACAACAGTAGTGCAAACAGCAACCATAACCATGCGCAGGCTGCGCAACAACACCATAATACTCATCATATGAACTTGGGCCTAAGCATGGGACATCATTCTACCAAAATGCACCAGTGACCTTTGGACAACAGCAGTGCCAGCGCAATGGGTTTCACCACCTACTAGCATTTGGCGAATATCAAGACTGAAATGCAGTCGGAATTCCAGTAAACTTGCAAATCTAGTCAATTCAGCATAAATCTACTAATGAATAACTGGACACAACTAAATTTAGCAACTATCACCTAAACAGATACCTAAACACATACTTATATATGTACATCGTTCATTTAAATTATTATTGATAAATGTATGAGCACCGACACACATACTTACATACATATGTATGTACTTACATACGTACATATGTATGTATTTATATTGACGAAACAGTGCTCAATATGTAAATACTATATTGTTGTGCCTGATGTGTGGCAACATAATACTATATATCTATACTACCTATTATTTCTTCGTAATTGTAGGCTGTAATTTTGACCAATTAAAAGTTTCTGAAATTAGGAAAAGTTTTGTTATATCCTTTTTTCCCAATAAATATTAAGTTTTTTTACCAGTGTAATCTCAAACTTCCGGGGTTTTGCAATTAATTACTAATATGTCAGAACTTAATATCAAACCAAATAAAATTATATATTTGCATACATAATTTTGGATGATAGATATATGTATATAGATACATAAACTGCCTTCTTAGCGGTTTTGGAGCAAAATAAAATTAACTTAATTCTAAGGAGTAATAGCTTAGTATGTCGTCTATCCTACTTATAGAAAATACTACACACTTACTGCTTTTACAAGCACAGATTTGCTCGCAACTGAATTCCGTCTTCTAGCAGGAAAGTCTAGAATTACTCGATTTATAAAGACACGCAAAGGGCACTGCTGGGTTCAGAGGAATAATTTAAATAAATATAAAAAAATATAAGCAACGATATCTTAATTAAACATTAATTAAAATTAAAATTATTTTAATTATACAAGTAAGTAATTTAAAACCAATGTGGAAATATAGTAGATGGTTGTTGAAAACCACTTAAACATATACATGTATAACCAATTTCTCGTCTCATACAAAAATATAAAGTAAATAAATTATGTATAACGAAAACTACGTTTAACTTTACAATTAATAAATGCTAACTGCAAACTAAAAAAATTACTAATAGTGAAGGCAATTCAAACGGATTAAACCCATTTAAAATTCTAAGGAATAAGAATTCGATTGTCAAAATTGTGTACTCCAATAGAGTTAAGCTTTCAATGCAAATGTAGACAAACACATGTAAAGAAGTATTTGCACACGTATGAAGATATGTTTTAAATCCAATTACAGTACATGATTGTAGTCACTCCTTTGGAAACATAAATATGTATGTATGTATGTATGGTTATTCAAATTACAAATAATACTGATATCTACAAAAGATGTATTTGTACTGCTAATTGAATTTGCATCGTATATGTCACACAGCATGTGTTACTACTCGATCTGTTATATGTATGTATGTAGTATGTGGCACTTGTATTTTGTATCTGAAACTGAGGTAAGTTCCTGTAAATCCAAAAACTTGCTAGAAAAGAAGATTAGAAATTCAAAAGATTTACACACATTCATATAAATCTAAAAAAATAATTAAAATAAAATATACACATGTAATCTGTATAAGGTTTGATGATTCTAGTTTAATTTAGTATCTTCATACATATGTATGTATGTTAAAGTACATGTAGGAAATATTGCAACAGCGCACTGGCAGACATAAGTTTATAACAGTATGTTCTGACAGGCCGATAATCGAGCAATTAGCCAAGCTTTCTAAGACGATAATTGAGCTCAATTTACCATACAAAATTTAAATTTTTAATGGCTCAAATAGTGCTTAACCGAGTGCTAATTGAATGGAGTTTTTCATGCAAGCCTGCTGGGTATGTTTAATTTTGACTATGAGATGCGTTCATTGAGCAAATAGCAATCAGCAGTTTCTGGTCCTCTTTTACAGCGGATAATCCATCAGGGATGGACAATTTAATTTTCAAATTGTAACCTATCTGCGGAAAAACGTTACCTAAAGTAGATAAATGTACCTAACAAGTACATAAATGTATATATTACCCAACATGGTGTGTTTGTACTAAAAAATTTACATTTGGGCAATTCACAAGGTGTCGTATTTGTCGTGTTTGTCGTGAAGTCATGATATTTCATGACAGTTGTAAAAATGTTGATATTGGCAAGTGGCAATGTTTATTCTGTTTCCCGCTTATGACGATTTTGTTATTTGTTTAAATAAATTGTTAAACACATTTGAAAAAATTTGCCGATTACTTCGAAATGTACATGTCAAAAAAGTAAATTCAGATGTTGTTTACGATTTCCTGAACACAGAGATTAATCGATATACATAATACAAAGTACGATACTGGTAGCCATGGCTACTAGACTAGCAACTAGACACCAGTCGCCATACATAATAGGGCCATAAATAAATGTACGATTGTAACAACTTTTCCATCACTGTAGCTAATCGAGCAGCGGGCCGTGTGTGAACACCAAAAAGCGGTACTTGAATTAAAAGGTTAATTGAATCCATTAAATTTCTGTCTGAACCTTGCTTACACAAGGGCTGCTGTTGATTTGGCGCTTTTAATTCCACAAAGTTTTGCGTGTGATATTTTCCAGTTTATTTAGAAAGAGTAAACAAAGAGCACAGCGCTGTATAGAAGTGAAAAGGAAAATGTGCTCTGTCTCTCCTAAAAACTTTCTCAAAGCGGACTTGACCACCTTTTCGTCCTTAGGCGGCAAAGTATTTTTGCTTGAACTGGTTATGGTTCCAACAACCACACCATATGCAATAAAAATGTACAAATGTACATATGACTGCAGATAATTGTTGTCTCGAATTTACAAATTGAAAACGTTGCCCAAATTCTGCAATTTAACAAAAACGTTGTTTCATAACAGTTGTCAGATAAAAAATATTTTTTATTTCGCCGATAAGAGTTATAAACCAAGGTTTATTTTCGACGTTGTTTGATAACAGTTATTGCCCAACGTTTAATTTTTACGTTCCTCGATAACAGTTATTATCCATCGTCTATCTTTTACGTTGTGAAATAACTCTTATTGGCAACGGAAAACATATTTATCCTGCATAACAGTTGTAAGGCAACATAAAAAAGTAGAACTCATATCGGCGAAATAAAAATTTTTCTCATCTAATAACGTGTTATGCAGCAACTTAAAAAATAAACGTTGGGAAATAACTTATTGACGACGGAACACATATTTATCCTGCATAACAGTTGTCAGGCAACGTAAAAAGTAAACGCTGGGTTAGAACTTTTATTGGCGAAATAAAATATTTTCTCATCTAACAACTGTTATGGAACAACGTTTTTCCGATAAAACTTATAACTGTTATGTTGCTGGCTATAAATCCTTGAAGCTGCATGCATATATGTATTTTTTATGCAAATTGCATTTTTAAATTCAAAGGAAAAAAATACTTATGTAGGTAACTTCAATTATCTTCAATCATTGACATGCAAGTATTTTATCGGTAGTATACTACAATAAAATATAAAGCTAAAATAAATAACTATAGTGTAAGTTTTATGTGTGCATGCCATTTAAAAGAAAAAGATGAATAAACCCTCGGTAATGTACTACCAATTATTTTATTTACATAATTACCAACCTATACTCTATCAAATTGTAGATATGGCATATTCTTAAATAAATAAAAAATAAACAGAAAAAATTTAAGAAATAGAACAACAAAATATAACAATAGATATGTACTTGAAATACACATACATACATATGTATGTACATTCGTACTAAATATCATGTGTATCTTTGGAAAACTCCGACTTGCGATTGCGAAAATATAATATATTTAGACCATTCGTTTTCTCTTTTGTTATTGTTCTTAAATATTGCTTGATTAGTTGTTGCTCTTATTGTTTAAATAATTTAGTATGGACTTTTCTTCTATGGAGCTATTAATATTCCTAAACATACATACACATTCATATGTATATGAAAACTAAAAAAGAATTATTTGAATGAAGTTGCCTCTCTAATTTGGTATTATTTCTTGTTTAAGCTAATTTGGGCAGTTAAAGTTCGGATATATTTATGTTAATGTTTATATTAATCTTTGAATTTAAATGCAACAACTCTAATTGTATAGTGAATTTAGTAGTGAAAACGGTTTAGTTGCCCCTCTTTATGATATATAATATACATATATTACTACCCGCTATGTTTTTTCTAAGTGAAAGTTATTGTGAAAAATCGTAACATTAATAATAAATTAAATCAAATTTGATTAGATTGTTGTTGTATTTTGATCTTTTTTACATTGAAGACACGTACATAATAACACTTGCTACAACGTAACGGTTTCCAATCAAGAATTATGTACACACATATGTATATTAGCGTAGGCCGAAAATCCGCTTTTTTATTATTACCTCCCTTATATTAGCTCGGGATGTAACTATGTAATATTGATGCGCTTAAAAGATGCAGCGATTTCTATTCTCAAGTTACATAGCTGATGGCAGTATGAATGGAAATTATAGTAGCGAGGTTTTAGGTTTTTAAACTATTGTTAGAATTTTGACTGGTAATAGCATAAATATGGTTCATTATGCTCTAAAAACATTATGTGTGAAAGATGACAATTTTTGGTCAATATCTTAGGCTCGCCCAAGTCCAGCAAAGTTCAATGTGCACAAAAAATAAAACTTTGACCAAAAATTGTCATTTTTCACACAGATTGTTTTTAGAGCATAATGAACCATATTTTAGCTTTTACCAATCAAAATTCTAAAAGAGCGGATTTTCGGCCCACGCTAATATATACCTATATCTGTGGTCGTATGAAGTAGTAGCTTATGTCGGGAGGCTGGCTTTAGTGTAATGCGGCATTGCCTTTATTCTTTAAACGACAAGGAATTTTTTGATGAGACTTAATAAGAATATTGATTTGCTAGTATCGGAACTATTTCTTGCACGTTTATTTGCTAAAAGTTCTTCAACGGCTCGGCGCCAGTGAGACATTCGCAATCGTAGTATGCTGCGAATGCCGCATTATATTAAAGCCAGCCTTTCGACATAAGCTACTATTCCATACGAACACTGATATGTATAAATCAGGGAAGCCAACTCGTGGGGAATTCTCCGATTTGCGGGGAGTTTCTGTTTGGGTGGGGGATCGGGGAAAGGACCGTTTTTTATGGGGAGTTTCAGTTTACGTGGGGAATCGGAAGATTGCCTGTTTTTTTGTGAGGAATTAGAAGTTAACAAATTTTTTCTTTTTTGCTTCACTAATTTCATACCGAGTTAAAAAAGTTGCATAAGAAACTGCAACTAAATTACTGATTATACAACCCTGCAAATTATGCAAATTGCCACTTAAAATTTGCATTTTATTATATTAGAATTCAGTGGGCTACAAAACTTTGAAAACTCTTTCTAGAAAATCTAATAAAAAAGGTCGAATTTTTTATTAAAATTTGTTGAATGTTTAATTGAATATTGCACAAAGTTTGAAGCTTGCATTTATGCAGGTTATGTTAAAGAATGCATGTATATTAAAACAAAAAATAACTCAAATTAAATAACAATAAAAAGTTTGTATCGACTGAAATTTTTTCGACCACTGTAGTATGTATGTAAAAACTTATTACATGTCTTTTTTTGTTTTTTATTTGTTAATTAACTTTATAAACGTTTGGTTTGGTTTATGAATACATAAATTAATTACCTTTCAAAATATAATAAACAGAAAGACAAGCAATATATAAAAATACATAAATTTTTATTTTTTTTGTAAATAAGGAGATATCTATGGGTGGGGAGATTCAAGCAATTTCGGGCGAAATCGGGGAATTTCATTGTCGAAATCGGGGAATTTTCAAAAATAAGTTGGCTACCTTGGTATACATGTATTAGGTTCAATAAATTAAACATAATCGGTAAGTAATAAACTTAAAAGCT
>NW_023458558.1:82909839-82944579 GCF_013731165.1 Rhagoletis pomonella | reverse complement strand
TATGTATGTGAATATATACAGGCCCGTCGAGTAAACTCGGCCCGGAACTAAAAAATCACGGCTCCCTATATATAAATTGCATTAATTTAAAAGCATGTGGCCCAAATCGCCGAAAACGAAACCACGGGAAACAATTTTTTTCTCAGGTTTCGCAGATTTTTAATTATATCTTGGTCACATATATTACGAGGTATCAGAGAATATAAATATTAACACGAATCTCCTTCTCTCAAACACGAAATTTCACTTAATTCTGAGAAACCTTTAAATTAATTGCTTTGTATTACTTTGAATTTAATAAAAAAGTACTCGACAAAAAAAAGCAGCGAGCTTTCTATGTGAAAATGAAGACGGAAATATTTTTTAATGTAATGTAACAGTCCAAAATATCAAAAAGTTTTTTTGCGCGCAATCCACCAGGCTAAAAAATGGAAAAATCTGGTTTTCTTGGAGCATTTTCGGCCTTATTTATAATAAAATAAAGCAGTTTCCTATACTCTTAATTATCTTTGTGTTTTCGGCGCAAAACTATTTATAACGTAAGTATTTTTTACTAATTGAATTTTCAGTTCAAATTATTCTTTATTTAGTTAGAGATAGGACTCATATTGAAAGCAACTTTGTAAGCAATTCAACATGCTATTGACCTATAGTTAAAATTTACATTCTTTCTAACTCAAATAGGCTCAGAAAATAAAAATTACATAGAAAAATAAAAAAACGCGAGAATTATACTATTTCAAAAAGGAACCAGGCCAAAGGAAGCGATATATATAGCTTAATGAAAAATAAGATTTTTTGGTTAAATAATAAAAATCTATTGGAATTATTTCAAGTATTTTTCTAGTACTATTATTATGCATCAAAATGCACTTTCGAATGACGCTATAAGATTTTTCCTTCAAGAGTTACGGCTACTTAAATTGCCGTATCCTCGAATCTAGCATCGCGAAACCAAGCATATACTTTCTAGCTCATTACGCCATCTTCAAATGGCCATAGTTTCTGAAGGAAAACTCGTAAAGCACCAGTCGAAAGATAAGAATAGTACTAAATGGCATAGAGCAAAACAAAGTGGCAATTAAAGCCGTTTTTCGTTCTAAGATCGATCTCGGGTTCTATGCAGAACATTACTTCTGAAACAACCTACAGCTTGCTGCTCAGTAAAGTGGTCCAATTTTTGTATGGGGAAAAAAATTTTCATTCTTAAAAACGGGGCGTCCCCTTCGTTTTTTTCCTTTTGATATTCGTAATATCTATACCAACTTTCAATTTTCTACTACAACCAATACTGGGCGCTCAATGATCTTGAAATGTGCTACTGGATTGCTGTGAAACTGGCAAAAATATTGGTGATTTTTATAAAAAGGTATTGTTGGCATGACATCTAAAGCTTGTTAAATTTTTATAGATATTTAAAAATTTGAAATGTCCTTAGGTTACTTAACCAATTGTTTGATTAATATACACATGCACACAGTATTTCTAGAGCAAACTATGATATAATCTACACGTATGTATGTATATCGCACAGGTAACGTAACCATATTTATTTTATCAGTTCAATAAATACGTAGTTCTTGAGTTATATATTGAGAGCAGATTTTTTCGACAATATAAAGCAGCTTTCAAAAGTACTTCCAAAAATTGTAATGTAACAGTCCGCTGTTGAAACATTTATAACTCCTAAACAACAGGAGGTACAGTAAATTTTAGGTATATGTATATTAAATATTGCCACATACTTATGCTTTCAGGTGCAAGAAGAAAAACTATGCGAAAGTTGTATTCTAGCGAGTTTAGCGGTATTTTAAAAGCACTGTGACCCAAAACGTATTGTAACAGTACGCGTTTTGGGCCATGTGATAATTTTCTTTAATTTCTAGAGTCAGAAACAATCAGCACGAATCGGAATATATTTATAATAAAAGCCTACAACGTAAGAGCAATTACATTGTAAAAAAAAGCAAAAAGTTATGGCTCTGATATTTTCGGCCCCTTAAGAAGACCGGGCCAGGGGTATTCACCCCTTTCCCCCTGTCTTTCGACGGGCCTGAATATATATATTTCAGTTTCTGGTATCTATTCTAAAGCCTATTACATGCATACATTTATTGCCCGTAAATATAAACTGCTTGTTCGATTTCTGGTATCATATTAGAATGAATGTCAACATACATATAGAAATATCTTACAAAAATATGCACATTCATATGAACAAACATTAGTTGCGTTCGATAACAAAATTAGCCAACACCAGCCAACAATCAAAATCAAGAGCGTAAGCGAAAGTTCTCTCCCAAAGAGAAGAAAAAGCAAAAAAAGTTAACGAACAGGAAATTAGCCATCACTTGCAAAAAGCGGAAGAAGGAGACACACCAGCTGACTATGTTTATGTTTTATTTGTAAACAAACTGAAATTCACGTTGCCTCTATGGAAGAAAAAAGGAAAGTGAACGTTCAATGTTCGTCGTCTCAGAAAACGGATGTCGAATGTTACAAAACACGGTTTTGAGAAAATTGACTTTGAAGTTTAAGGTCGAATTAATCCGAAACTGTACGGTAGATTTTTGTAACTTTTGAAGGAGACGTAGTTGGTGTTATTAGTTTTGATTTCCCATATTTTTACATTTAATATCTCTTAACGTTAATGAGAAAATTTACTTTTCATTCCGTATACATTTGTCGTAAGTAGCGTTTACTCACCACTTTGTTTTGTCCACAGAACATACGACAATAGTAAAGTATCTATTTCAACGACGATGGTATAATTTGATGAAAAAAACAGACATGTTTATTAAATAATGATTACTTATTAGAAAAAACATAACAAAAACATAATCATGTATTTAATAAAAAAAATCTGTACATCTCTTATGCTGTAAATATGTTACGAACATACGTTTTCTTTATATAAAAACAAAAAACAATACTTAAATTCAGTCTTTTGTACATTTTTATCTCTTTCATTTCATTGGAGACTCAGTGCAAGCTAAAATTTAAAAATTTAAAATTTTAAAATTGTAACATTTGTATGGGAATTTGTCGTATGTGCCACATACGACAAACGTTTTATGATTAATAAAAAGGTACGTTTGTATGGGAATTTGTCGTATGTGACGCATTTTCAGCACATACAACAAAAGGCATACCCAATCATTAATATTATGTAACATACGACAAAATGCGCACGAAATATCTCAAAAACTAATGGAGATATAAAAAAATGGATTGCAGAAATCGAAAGAGCATGTCCAACTTAGTAAATCTGCATCAAAATCCCAAAATCGTGATTTTGCACATTCGTCATCCGTTTTCTGAGGCGACGATTTCTAGAAGTAAAAACTAGTTGTCACTATCATAAAATCACATAGCATGCAGCCAAAAGGCATATAAATACCAAAACTCGGAAAATGCAATTTTGTTTGCTTACAAAAATTGCAACCATATGTTTTGTGATCATAAGTTTTCGAGCTGGATAATTTTTGCTGACTAAAATTTTGCCAGTACAAAATGAACGCTTTTCTTGCATCAAAATGAACGGTTGCTCTCTCAATTTTTGTGTGTTGGATAATTTTTTGTCGTTATCGAACGCCATCCAGTAAAAATTTGGAAAAACTATTACAAATTTTTGACTTGTCGAACGCACCTATTGTCTGGTGCATGCATAATTTATGCAGATATAACCTCTCATTATCGAATTTACAAATAAACATATTTATAGAAAAATAAATGGCACCGAAATAATATCTTATATTAAATGTATTAAATAAAAAGCAATTATTTACACCTCTTAACATATATTTATACTCGTATGAAAATGCTTAAGTGATTTATAGAAATGTAATGCGTTTGTACATAAATACATACTTATGTATGTAAATATGTACATTAGACCACGTAAAAAAAAGTTCTGCAATGCGATCGCAAGAAAACTAACATTTTAGTATTTTGTATAGTATTGTATAGTAATGCTCCTAGATGAATCCCCCCTCTCTATGATGATTTTAAGAGGTCGCGCATCGAGCGTTTATTTTTCCTATAGAAATTGCGGGGTTTCGACATAACTTCCACGGACACAATTTACTCCGAACCGTGACATAAGTTCCAAGGATGTTATGTCGTGAAATTACTGTCATCGTTAGACTTTTGGTCCATGACAGTAAAGTTTGACATTACTTCAACAGATCTGATTCATGGAATTTATGTCAGACATAAGTTCCATGATAATTGTATATTAAATGAGGCGCTCACTGCAAAAATTGATGAACTCAACTTTAGTGTCGAAGCAGGGAGTCCGGCGCAAAATTAGATATTGCCACTTAAAACTTTTTGAAAAGAATGGTCAATGTTCCGAAGTCCAAGATGATCTATGTACATATATGAGATTATTCTGTTTACCACTTTTTCCAAGAGATACAATAATGGGTGGATATAAGATTTTAGTAGCACAAGCGATGAATTTCAACTTTTTTACATTAATGCACGCCGAATGGAACTCTGATGACCAGGGAACGGATTTTTAGGACCTGAAAACCTATAAAAAAGGCAAAATAAAATAACGAAATATGCTTGAAAAGGCAATATAAATAAAAAGGCACTAGAAGTCGTAAAAAGGCAAAAGTAGGCACTAAAAAAAGACTTAAACCGAAAAATAATCAAAAAATACATTTAGTTTAGAAATGTTTTATTTTACAAGCAAAAAGAGAAAAACTCTGAACTAGTTTCATTATTTGAAAAATTTCTACTTTGAATCTTTAACTATTTTCTCCTTTCGAGATTTTAACTCGCAAAACTTTAATCACTATAGTTGTAATAACATTTAACCACAATATGCATTTTGAATTGCAAAGAAATACCTAAATGCCTAGAGGAGGATAACGAATAAGGGAAAGCTAAATCGTGAACATTCTTAATCGAATATACTCTATCTCTTTATTAGAATAAATGCAATTTCTATAAAATCCGTTCCCCACTTATTATTTATCAGGTTCCTTGTGGTCATGTAATATTATCCGAATTCTGTTAAAATCCTTCAAAGATTGAAAATTTCCGTGAATGTCAAGTAAATATTCAAGTGTTGATCGAATGATGTTATAATTTATCCTTAGTAAACATATAGGTATATATAGTTAAAATTATATAAATTAATTAAATTAATAAAATGTTACGGTTGAACTGAAACCGTAATTGACTTTTGTTCCTAAATGGAAATAATTGTCTCAATTACCTTCCACGGGCCCACGGAAGTTGTGTCCGTGGACATTGGCGTAGCCAGGGGGGGATATGGGGGGATAGATCCCCCCCTTCGTCATCGAACTACAATTGTTTACTTCTGAATTAATAACACAATAATATTTTATCCTTCTGATTTAAATTTTTTTTTATTTCAGACGGATGACAAATTATCTTTTAATGAATACATGAGTAGTCCACTTGCAAACAGCGTTATGTGATTCTATAAAAGTAAGCCATGAATTAAAAAAAAAACGTCTACGATAACAAGTAAAATCCGAACTGTATCTGTTTTATTACCTGAAAATTTTGATAGATAAGAGCCTAATCCATTAAAAAATAATATTGCAATATGGTAGATTTGCAAATTTTATATTTAAAAATTTAATATTGCAAGTTTTGAAACAATAACTTTTACATAGCTAGCTTTTTTTAGCTTTTCGCGTTCTCTTCTCTAGTAAGATAGGTTAGCTTCTTTTTTGCGACCTCTTCCACTAGGCACCGAAACTACCACGTTTTCTTGCAGTTTTCTAAGTTCATACGAAGAGGAGACTTTTGAAAGTGTATAAATAAGGATTATAGCGACTTTTGCAAGAGTAGTTTGATATTTAAGTATGTTTGATATTTAAGAAAGTATCGATATCATGAATCGATTTAATTGATTGCATGTCAAATCGATACGGCGATATATCGGGCTGAACAATATCGATATCGGAAAAATCGATGTTGAAAATCCTACTCCCTATTGAATAGAATATTAGACCTGCTTATCAACTTAAATAATTGTGTTATTTCCATCTTGTATAATTACTGAGGATTAAAGCGGCATGCCGGTCGATTCAAGCGGTTTGTCAAACTTAAGAGCTAAATAAATCACACAAGCTGTTGATTAAACCTACTTTAGTATTTTTCCATACACTTCGTTGTAGATGAAAAATAAATTTCAACTTAAATATCGATATTGCGGGTGAAGTATCGATGTCTTCGATATATCGACCTTGGAATATCGATTCAAAATATCGATTATCGTGCGATGAAATATCGATATTCAGAAAAATCGATACGATACCGAACATTCCTACATGAAACGCACCAAAACCTAAAAATCGAAAAAAATTACATAGCGCACTTTGCAAGTGGACTGCTCAATTGTTGAATATCCTATCTTATTTGCCCCTTCTTTTTATACAATTAAGGAGCGGCTGAATGGTTTAACGATGTTAGCGGTACATAATGATGTGCCGATAACAACACAAGAAGTATTTGAAAAAATGTGTGTTAAGCAACGAAGATTAAAAATCGCTTTATAAGTAGTAAGATTTTGTAGACTTGTACATAAATAAATACAAATAGATACGCGTAAATATGTAAATATGCAGATATATTCCATGTGTAAAAACTGAAGTGTATACTAACGAAACTTCTACAAAACAAAACTGGACTACACACTAATTAATTAAAATGGTGTAGAAATTTAATTTTTTAAATTTAAATAAAGCATGAATTCCCCATGGAATAACCGAGTAGACAAAAAATATATAACGCTAAAAATGGCACATACATACATATATGAAAGAATGCCCACAGGCGACGCCTCTAGACATTGTGTATCACAACTTTAAGTTATCGATGCAAATTTGTTGTTGAAATTTTCCAGATAGTGCCAATCACGATGACAATGCAATCTAAAATATAAATGAATTCCCTATATCGAGCCCTAACCGCCAAAATAACGTAAGCAACATTTTTTTCAAAATTTTCTTTTTGATGCAGAAATATTCCTAGAGCATCTAGATGCATTTCTGCATCAAAGATAAAATGTTGAGAAAAATGTCGCTTACGTTATTTTGGCGGTTAGGGCTCAATATGGTCCAGGGGTCTTGATTCAAAGGCGGTCAAAAAATAGCAAGATTAATGGCTAACAGAGCGTAATTTGCCAAAGAACGTAAAGCCACTATAAAATTGTTAAAGCTGCCCCGCGCCGCGGTAGTGTAGCAAAGCTATTTGTGGCATATTCTACCTAGTCTAGATATGAACCTCGTTGTAGGCATCATATCAAGGAGATACAATTAGAAGACTCCAGATGTCGCCCCGCCAGAAGAAGTTAAATATTGCGCCTAAATATATGCCATGCTACAGCGGAAATGGACGACACGCCATTTCTTTAAATAAAATTAACAGCTGCTAATGTACATATGTATGTACATAAGTATCTTTATAAAAACGTAAGCGAACATTTTGCTTGCCAAGTCTTTTGTTCTCTTTCATTGCAAGTTGAATTATTTTACCATCTATTGCAAAATTTTGTACATAAAACAAAATAACACTTTTTAATATACAACGCTTTTATAAATGGACTAAAAATTAGAAATTAAAATAACGTAAAAAATATATTTTTTAAAAACAAGCTTTTATTTAACATGTCCAATCAAAGGAATAAAATAAAGTAGTGTAACAAAAGATATTTTAGCAAGAAAATTTTGTCAAAACTGCACTAAAATGAATAAAATAAAATAAGCTAAGGTCTCGTTACAGTTACAAAAAGCCATTTAGTGAAAGGAGTTATTCAAACTCTAATGAAATTTACTAACAATTCGTACTAATTTACTTCGGTTTTAAAAAAGCGTGTCGGCGAATTCGGCGTACATGCATAATTGGTTAGGTATGTATATGTATGTATGTATGCAGATATTTAAATGCCGGTTTGCTATTCGCGCGACAAACTTTTTTAAAAACGAAGTAAATTAGTACAAATTGTAAGTAATTTTCATTAGAGTTTGAATAACTCCTTTCACTAAATGGCTTTTAGTAACTTAAACGAGACCTTAACTTATTTTAGTGCAGTTTTGACAAAATTTTTTTGCTAAAAAATCTTTTGTTACACTACTTTATTTTATTCCTTTGATTGTACATGTTAAATAAAAGCTTGTTTTGAAAAAAATATTTTTTTTACATTATTTTATTATATTTTTGTTTTAGATACGCACATTTTCAAATCATGTTTAAAAACAATCGTTTGATTATTGAAACATGTTCAAATTAAATTCCAAAATGTTTCTTCTTCGTTTTAAAAATATGAGCTTTCAAATATGATATTAAAATTTTATTTTTATTAAATCTCTACAAATCTCTTTTATATATGAACATTGTCAAAAATTGATATATACAGATGCGTGCAACTAATTAGCAACGAAATTCAAAATGATATTGCTTGCAAATTATGTTTATTTATTTATTTTTAATAATTTTCATTTAAAATATAATTCAATCTATAACAGAAACCACAATAACAAAAGTTGCAAAGCTTCCACAAATTGCAAAAAAATTAATCAAACTTAAAAAAATCGTCATCAAAATTTCAAAATTTTTAATTAGAACATATAGAAAATGTTGCGGTATGCAGTTTTGTAGCCCATTCAATTTTAGTATAATAAAGTGGAAGTTTCAAGTCGCTAGAGATTAGCGTTGATTTTTTAGATTTTTTTTTGTCGAGGGTGTTGCGGATTTTTTCCATGTAAAAAAAAAATTTGATCATGTGTTATATGGAAGAAAATGCGCAACACCCTCCATAAAAAAAATTCTAAAAAATCAACGGTAATGTTTAGCGACTTGAAACTTGCACTAAAATTGAATGGGCTACAAAACTGCATACCCGAAAATTTTCTAGATAGTCTAATTAAAATTTTTGAAATTTTGATGAAAATTTTTTGAAGTTTGATTAATTTTTTTGCAATTTGTGCAAGCTTTGCAACATTTGTTATTGTGGTTTCTGATATAGATTGAATTATATTTTAAAAGAAAATTATTAAAAATAAATAAATAAACATAATTTGCAAGCAATATCGTTTTGAATTTCGTTGCTAATTAGTTGCACGCATCTGTATATGTATGTATACTTATAAACAAGTTACAAAATTTAATAAAGAAAATATGGATATTTAACATACATATCGTCGTTTAAAGTGCAAAACCGCGTATCAACAAAATGCAAAACCGCGTATCAGCAAAATGCAAAACCGCATATGTGAAGTTGTAGAAATTATTTTCTAGAGCGTCAAAATACTCATAATTTAAAATGGTTCCCTTTTTTGTAAAGCAATCGCATATTTGCCTAGTATATTTCAGGACGAATGGATAAGGATTGAGCCAAGAGCTTGTGTGAGCAAATCCAATTTTTGGCAGCCAATGTCAGTTACGCGGTTTTGTAGAATGACGATACGCGGTTTTGCACTTTAAACGACGACGTGTACATACATACATACATAAATACATACAGATATTCTTGCCTTTATGCCAAGCTGGGCCTACTGATTTTGCTTCGCAATGATCAGATCCTGCAAATTGTAATAAGAAAATTTAAAGTTTTTATTTAATAACCCACAGGAATTTATTTTTTTACTGAGTCTTACTAAAGCTTTTTTTCGATCAAAGAAGTCCACAGTATCACCAATGTCCCTTTTATTTAGGTGGTTAAAATTCCGATAACACATTTACTTCATTGCCTTTTCTGAAGATTGAATTAGATTTTTTTTATCAATCTGTTCGACAAATGATGCACACATTTGAAATTGTTTTCATTTTAACTATGTAGCTTTTTAAATGATGATGCAAAACATTTTACTTTTTAGACTTTTTCATACTTAATTGAAGGAAAACGTTTTTATTTTAAAAGTGTTTCGTTTTATTTTACTTATTGAAAATTTTGTGGCACTGCAATTCGTTGGGACATTATTCTAAGATGTTTCATTTTAGTTTTGAAAATACGCATTTTTTGCGTTATTTTTCTCATTTCATCAAAAAAAATAAATATTATATAAAGTGCGTTTTTGTTTAGCGAATGTTTCGTTTTAAAGGCGTAAATACAAACACTGCATTTTTTATTTTGTATGAAGTAAAATTATATAAACAAAATTTTGTTTTACAATTTATTTAAAAACTTGCGCTACATGTACATTTCTCAGTGTCATTTTCTTCTCCTTCTTTTCCTTCTCTTTCGAGGTCAATATACTGTACTTTTCTAGGATCTAGGAAACTGTAAAAATATATTGATTACATGCCATTTAAGTATAATGCAAAATCAGATTCTTTAAATTTCTAAATTATCTTTTTTAATCGCTTACCCTGTTTGGTTTAAAACTGGTAATTACAAAATAAAAAATAAAGAATTGGAATATAATGAATCTGAGGCTGCATAACACTTAAATGGCATTTAACCAATGTATTCTTCCAACTCCGATCGTTTGATTGATCCTAGAAAATTGTATTGATCCCAGAAGAGAAGAACTCATTTTCCTGTAGGAAAAATAAATGCTAGATCCGCGACCTCTTAGAATTATCTAAGAGATGGGAGATTCATTGAGGATAATTACTATACCAAACACTAAAAATTTAGTCTTCGTGCGGTCGCACTGCAGGATTTTTTTTAACTTGGTTTAATGTACATACACATGTATGTACTAGGGATTTTAATTTCTTCGCTTTTTACGATCCCGGGATTTTCGGGATGTCGTTATCACAATGCCAGGATCCCGGGCTTTAGATATTCATTACTTTTCAACAATTTAAGTCGAAAAAAATTGCTCTATATTGTTTGAGAAGCCCTCCTACCATAAAATAAATAATAGATAAATGGGATTGAAAACTACTTTTTACTTAACGGAAATTGCACACGGAAATGGTGCAACGGAAATGATGTAACGGAAATGGTGCAATGGGAATGATGCAACGGAAATGGTGCAACGGAAATGGTAGGGGCTTCTTGAGTGTATGCACATGGTAAAGAATAACCTTTAGAAAAAGACCAATACAAGAATGAAAGTAAAGGTGAGTACGTACATAGATAAAGAAAAGGATAAAGGCAAAGGTGAAAGTAAAAATAAAAACAAAAACAAAGATGCGTAAAGATAAAGGCAAAAATGAAGACAAAGGTAAATTTAAACACTTTACTTATATAAGGGAAAAGGTGCAGGGGGAATATGTAGATTAAGAAACAACGTAGAAACCAAGATAAATATAAAGATGAGGATGAGGATACGGATAAAAGTAAAGATGAAGATAGAGAAAGAAAGATTTAAATAAAGGTAATTGTAGAGAAAAGGATATAGGTAGAGACACAGAGACTCAATCTGGGAACTATTTTGGGATTTTAGAGATTTCCGGGATTCTCGGGACATATCGATATAATAATCAATATTTTTTATCGGTTGTGTTTTCGATTTTGTTATCGAAATTTCAGTCGATATTGCTATCAATTTTGCTATCGATATTTCCAGAACTTATCGATATAATAATCGATTTTGTTAAAGATTTTGCAATTGATATTTTTAACGAATTTGTTATTGTTTAAGCCTTAACTCATTTAAGATTACGATTTCATTGCATATTAATATAGTTTTTAATTATCGCTTTCCTTTGTATGAAATACTATGTCTTTTGAACCTTTTTTATTTTATTTATATCGATAACTTGCGATAACAAATTTGTAAACACATCTTTATATCGATGTACTAAAAGATTTTGACATATGAAGTGAAAAAATATAAATAGCTTTCTTCTTCTTCACGAAACTTCCGCTCGTAGCGTGTTCGATTTTTATACCCGAGCGCACTTGTGCACAAGGGTATTATAACTTTGTTCACATAACGGTTGTTTGTAACAGGCAAAACGAATCGAGATAGATATAGACAAATGTATACATAAATGATCAGAATGAAAAGAGAAATCGATTAAGCGGTGACTGTCTGTCCGTCCGTCCGTCCGTCCGTCTGTGCACACGATAACTCGAGTAAAAATTGAGATATCTTAACGAAACTTGGTACGTGAACTTCTTTTGGGCGTGGGACGGATGGTATTGAAAATGGGCGAAATCGGACAATAACCACGCCTACCTCCCATATAACGGTAATTTTCAGAAAAACGAAAACTGCGATATTTTAGTAACTACTGAAGATAATTCACTCAAAATTGATATTTGCAATGATTTTTAGACGAAAAATAAGAATATTACAAAATTTTGGCAAATGGGCGTAGCCACGCCCACTTATGGTTACATGTGTATATCTTGGTACCTGCTACACCAATTTCTTCCAAACTTGGCACAGTTGTTGGTCCTGGTACAGCATACCAACTGGCCGAAAATTTCTAAAATCGGATAATAACCACGCCCACATCCCATATAACGGTAATTTCGAGAAATACAAAATCTTCGATAAATCAGTAAATATTGAAGCTAATTTATTCAAAATTGATGATTGCAACAATTCTTTACCAAGAAATACGCTTATGACAAAATTTTGGAAAATGGGCGTAGCACCGCCCACTTGTGATCACATATAAGTATATCGGTAACCGTTCTACCAATTTGTACCAAACTCGGTATGGTTATTGTACTTGCCACGTGTAAGCAAAACGTTGAAAATTATTGAAATCGGACTAAAATAACGGCCGATTCTTATATAACGGTAAATTTAAGAAATGCTTGAAACTTCAATATTTCGAAATTGAAGGACGCTAATTTACTCAAAATTGATACACCTCGGCTTACCATCTAGCGGAAGGTTTCGGAAGGGTGAAAAAACATATATTTAATACTTGCGCCGGGTATTTAATGTTCGGCTCCGCCCGAACTTAGACGGTCTTACTTGTTTTATCTTAAAATATTTTATAAAACGCCAACCATCTTGTGGACTAAAAACGCTTAGTCTGCCTACAAAACATTTTGAGGCCCCGGCGAGATAATTATTTTTCAATAAATACTTTGCGAACATGTCCGACAGTGAGCAGCAAGCCCCAGCTAAGAAATGCGATGCAGGAGGAAGTTCAACATCCACTGCTTCTACGAAGGCACAAAAGGCAACTACTGTGCTGAATACTCGTCGTACCGTGTGCGAGCAACAAATGGAGCGCAGCCGCGACTTCGTTGAACGTATGAAGCATGATCCCGCCTTGATTTCCACATCGGAGCTGACTATTCGCCTTGAAGCTCTGGAAAATTCATTCAGCACATTTCTCATCGTTCAATCAAAAATAGAGGAAAGAGATCCTGAAGAAACTTCACATCATCATCGATCTACTTACGAGGAGTTATACTACTTAACTGCATCTAACATAAAGGTTATGCTCAGAAAATTAGATCACGGAGCCAACACAACCATCATGGATAACGTAGTGGCAGAAAGGTATGACACTATAAGATTACCGAGAATAGAGTTGCACTCATTTTCAGGTGAGGTACTGCATGGATGAGCTGGTACGATGAGTTCATTTCCCTGGTTCACAACAACCAGCACATCACAACTCTCGCGAAGTTTCATCATCTGGTAGCAAAGTTGGAGGGTACTGCCAAGGCGACTCTCGAAGGGCTGAAGATAGTATCCGAAAATTCCGAAGTCGCATTACAGCGTCTCCGTGAGCGATTTGCAAATAAAAAGGTAATCGGAAAAAGGCACATTGAACTTATGTTTCAGCACCCTAAGATTACTAAGGCAAACTCTGCCGATCTTCGAAATCTAATCGACAAGATGAATAATCACATGGTTGGACTTCGTAACCTAAATCGACCTGTTGATCAGTGGGACGACCTTATTGTTCACTTAATAACTTCAAAATTGGATGCCGAAACCACTTTAAAACGGAATGAAGATTCAGCTATAGATCGTATGTCAACACTTACCGAGCTAATGGCATTTTTGAAGAAAAGATGCCAGATATTAGAAGGTAATGTACAAACAAACTTTCTGAGTAATTCAAATTCCACTGGCGCAAGCATATCTAAAACCCAAAAACAACAAAGGGCATTTACGGCTACCAAAATTGCATGCAACTTTTGTCATAAATCAGGTTACTTAATTTATCGATGCATATCCTTCATAAACTTATCCGTAAAAGACCGATTACAAAAAATTCGAGAGCTAAAACTATGCGAAAATTGCTTAAAAACAAATAACCACACTGCATTAAATTGCCCATCGAATTTTAAATGTCACTCCTGTGGGCATAAACACCATTCTCTATTACATCAAACAAATACCTCTGTCTCGCAAGCGAACAGCAGCAACAGCTATCAAACTGGTTTCTCTACTAGTTTGCAATCTCCAAGTTCCAATTTTACGGCTAAGCCTCAAGTCACTTTGCATAGCAAATCGAGCGACAGCAACATTCTGGGAACTGTTATCCTACACTTAATTAGCAACTGTAATCAAAATATTACGTGCCGTGCACTTTTAGATTCCGGCTCTCAGTTGAACATGATTTCAGAACGCCTCGTTAGAATTGCTGGAATCAAACGTCAGTATTTTCCTACATCTTTCACGTCTGCAAACAACATGCAAACGTCAACAAAGTTTAAAGCTACATTTACAATTAAATCGCGCCTCAATCAGTTCTCTTCTAACTTAGAAGCCTTAATTTTCCAAATATAACTGGACCAATACCTGATCGTAAGATTAGTATTGATGAATGGAATATTCCGAAAAATATTCACTTAGCTGACCCGCTCTTCAACATTCCGCAACGAGTAGATCTTCTTATTGGTGTAGATCTATTTTATGATATACTCTCAGTCGGCCAAATTAAGCTTGGGCCGAACTTGCCGATAGCACAGAACACTTTACTAGGCTGGATAGTGGCTGGAAAACTCTCCGCTCTAAAATCTCAAAATTTAAGTAGCAATTTTGTGAAGTATACCGACGCAAATGAGGATTCAGCGCTCAACAACTCGATTAAAGCTTTCTGGCAAATTGAAGACATCAGCTCTCCATCTCACAATACATCGCGAGAAGAAAGAGAATGTGAAGCGCACTTTAAAAGAAATATTGTTCGCATGAAATGCGGCCGCTATCAAGTAAGGTTGCCATTTAAACAGAATTTCAATATGCTAGGCGATTCGTATAATATTGCACTAAAGAGATTTTATTCGCTAGAGGCAAAATCGCAGAAATGAACAACTGCGAGTACAATATGTAGAATTTATGGAAGAGTTTATTAATTTATCTCATATGGAAAAGGTTGTACATGCTGATATTAAATCTCCACACTACATAATTCCTCATCACTGTGTATTTAAGCCATCTAGCTCCATGACAAAAATCCGAGTTGTTTTTGATGCTTCATCAAAAACGAGCACTGGTGTATCGTTAAACGAACTGCTTATGATAGGGCCCGTAATTCAACCTGACTTGTTTACAACAATGCTTCGTTTTCGATATTTTACATACGTTTTTACTGCCGACATTACAAAAAAGTACCGCCAGATATCACTTCATCCTGATGATCGGCGATTCCATTACATTTTATGGCGATCATACGAAGATGATCCTGTTCAGATATTTCAATTGTGTACGGTCACATACGGGACAGCATCTGCGTCTTTTCTGGCAACACGAGCTTTACAACAGCTTTGCGAAGATGAAGGCCAATATTTTCCTTACGCCGCTCAAGCAGCTCTAAATGGATTTTATGTCGACGACTTATTGACAGGCGCTAACACGCTCCAAGATGCAAAGGTTTTGCAAAGACAGCTAGAGGCAATGATGTTTAGAGGAAAATTCGAGCTAAAGAAGTGGTGCGCCAATCATAATGATATTCTATCGGATGTATCAGAAGAAGATAAGGAGAAGTTTTTTCAAATTAAAGGGAAAAACGCTGTTAAGACATTAGGTCACATTTGGAATCCTTCTACCGATAAATTTCTTTATCAAAGGCCGACCGTACAGAGCCTAAAAACATTTACAAAACGCAGCATTCTCTATGAAATTGCTCAATTCTTTGACCCTCTTGGTTTAATAAGCCCGGTTGTAGTACTGGCAAAAATATTCATGCAGCAGTTATGGCGTTTGAAGTTGAGCTGGGATGAGTCACTGCCTCGAGAGTACCATAGCAGATGGGGAAACTTTCGGGATCAACTACATTGCTTAAACGATTTTGAGATTGATCGCCAGGCGTTTGCACCGTGTGCAAAATATGAGCTTCATGGGTTTTCGGACAGTTCTGAAGATGCGTATGGAGCATGCCTTTATGTGAGAAGTCTCTCTGAAGGCGGAGAAGTTCTCGCCATTAAATTATTATGCGCTAAAACAAGAGTAACGCCGCTTAAAAAATGTTGTTGCCGAGACTGGAATTGTGCGCTGCGGTCATAATGGCCGAACTTGTAAAACGCATAAAGACAATTTTTGCTTTCATCGAATTTCAAAACATCAACTATTGGACCGACGCAACGATTGTTTTAAACTGGCTCCAACAAGATTCGTGCAGCTGGCAAACATTTGTCGCTAACCGCGTTGCGCTAATTCAGGAAAGCAGCACCTTTTCTCAGTGGCGCTACATACCAACCGACCTCAATCCAGCTGATTTATTATCTCGTGGTGTACTACCTAAAGCATTAACTCATTCGAGCCTATGGTACAACGGCCCTAGTTTTTTAAAGCAATCTGAAGATTTTTGGCCTTCTCCGCCAGTGGGAATTCATTACAACGACGATGTCCTACAAAGAAAGAAAATAAAACTTGTTCTAGCAGCAACACGTGAAGTGAGCTTCATAGAAAACGTCAAATATAACAACAATTATCAAAGTCTACTTAACGTAGTCGCGTACATACTGCGTTTTAAGCATAACTGCACAACCAACAAATCAAATCGCCGCTTAGGTGTACTCTCTTCAGAAGAGCTACGTCTTGCGTTGCTTGCTATTGTAAAGTCAATTCAGCAAGCGGAGTTCTCTTCAGAGTTGCACGCATTGAAATGCAACAATACTCTTTCAAAGCAAAGTAAACTTAAGGCCCTCGTTCCGTTCATTGATCATGAGGGAATTCTTAGGGTAGGCGGACGTTTGCGGAATGCCGCTTTAGATTTCAACAACAAGCATCCAGTAATTCTTCCTAAGTCTCACGTTTTTACACGAACACTTTTAACTCATCTTCATATTATCAATCACCATGTTGGACCACAAGCGCTTCTTAGCATAACTAGACAAATGTTTTGGCCTATTCACGGGAAAGTTGCTGCCCGCTCCGTTGTTCATCATTGTTTTCGCTGTTCCAGAGCACGCCCAGTAAGACACGATCAACTCATGGCAGACATGCCTGAACTCCGAGTACAACAATCAAGGCCGTTTAATATTGTTGGAATTGACTACTGCGGACCCTTTTTCGTTCATTTTCGCCGCCGCGCCACAGCACCAACAAAGGCATATGTTGCTATATTCGTATGCTTTGTCACCAAGGCCACGCATTTGGAGCTTGTTGACGACCTCAGTACTAAAGGCTTTCTCAACGCTTTGAAACGTTTTATAGCTCGCCGTGGCCGTTGTGCGGTTTTATATAGCGATAACGCTACAAATTTTGTCGGCGCCCGAAAGGAGCTAGAAGAGCTTTCCAGTATGTTTCAGCAAAAACAATCTCACGACGAAATCGCAAAGGAATGCGTTATTAATGGAATTATTTGGAAGCATATACCTCCCCGGTCTCCGCACTTTGGCGGCCTGTGGGAGGCTGCTGTTAAACCTTTCAAATACCACTTAAAACGAATAATGAATAACTCTTCACTAACTTTTTCAGAGTTTAATACCCTAATCATCCAAATCGAGTCAATACTCAACTCTAGGCCGATCACAGCGGTTCCTGAAAACGCCTGCGATGCACCTGCCCTTACTCCTGGACATTTCATTATTGGTACTGCGTTAAATGCTATTCCTGAACCAGATGTAAAGGCCGCCGAAAACTTCAATCGCTTGCAGAGGTACCAGCAGTTACAGTGGTACTTCCAACAATTCTGGGACAAATGGCATAAGGATTATTTGCAAAGCTTGCATGGTCGCAATAAATGGCTAAAGAAAGGTCCGCCTTTGAATATTGGAGATATAGTAATTTTCGAGGAAGAAAATATTCGCCGCTTCAGTGGAAGCTTGCACGCATAACTCGTCTACATCCAGGCAAGGATGGTATCGTGAGGACCGTAAAAGTAAAAACTCCTAAAAACGAAGTCCAGCGAGCCACCGCTAAAATAAGACGACTACCTGTTGATGGCCCTTTGGTCCCTCAAGGGGGGGGGTGAATGTTTAAGCCTTAACCCATTTAAGATTACGATTTCATTTCATATTAATATAGTTTTTAATTATCGCTTTCCTTTGTATGAAATACTATGTCTTTTGAACCTTTTTTATTTTATTTATATCGATAACTTGCGATAACAAATTTGTAAACGCATCTTTATATCGATGTACTAAAAAATTTTGACATATGAAGTGAAAAATATAAATAGCTTTCTTCTTCTTCACGAAACTTCCGCTCGTAGCGTGTTCGATTTTTTTATCTTAAAATATTTTATAAAACGCCAACCATCTTGTGGACTAAAAACGCTTAGTCTGCCTACAAACAGTTATCGATATTTTTTTTATAGATACTGCTATTGGTTTTGTTATCGATGTTGGTATCGCTTTTGTTATCGATGTTGTTATTGATTTTGTTATCGATTATGCTATAGATATTTTTATCGATTTTCATATAGATATTTTTATCGATTTTGTTATTGATATTTTCATCGATTTTGTAATCGATTATTTATCGATATTTTAACGACTTTGTTATCGATGTTTTTATTGATTTTCTAAACGATTTTGCTACCAATATTATTATCGATTTTCTATCGAAATTTTTATCGATTTTGTTGTCGATTATAATCGATTTTGTTATCGATTATCTTTCGATTTTGTTAGCGATTATTTATCGATTATTGTTTTCATTTTTTTTCGATTTTGTTATGGATTTTGTTACCGATTATTTATCGATTTTGCCATCGGAATTTTTATCGAATTTGTCATCGATTTTGTTATCGATATTTTTATCGATTTTGTTATCGATATTTTGTTGTTGTTGATATACAAGCCTCTAAGAAATCGCCTCGTGGGAGAAGACAGCAAAATAACTTTTTGTTGAAATATAATATGCCCCTTTTGAACTTTGAATACTAGATTAACATCTCTATTCTGCAACTCTTTCGTATTCGGATTTTGGTACGAATCTTAGAAATGGTATGCTGGTTCCGAATCGGATCTTCGAACTTTCGAAATTCGTAACAATGGCATGCCTAAAAACGACGAGTAAGCTTTTTTGCGTAATTTTGTACGAAAACAATTCTGTGTCGGATTCGAGATACAAGATGTAAATCGATGTGTGTTTGCAGTAAATATTAGTGGTGTTTATTAAAAAAGATAAATTTGCCTTTCGCTTTACGTATATTTTTATCCACTAGTTTATATAAACGAGCAAAAAAGAATCTTTGTTGCCCCTTATCGAGAAACTTGGGTACGGTTTAGTTATTTGTACAACGATTTTCGGTTTTTGTGTCCAAACACATAACCGGAATCTAAAAACTTTAACATATACGTGTAATCAAAGGATTAAACCTTTATTTAAATTAAATGTTTCAAATTACACAGGCGTACAAAAAAATTCTTATGCATATTAAACCAAACCTATATATCCCTATGTTATACGACACGCTGAATGCGAATTCGAGGCCCGTTAGTCTCCACCACGTCAGGTTCGTGGCAGATGAAGGTCAAGTAGGGAAAAATTCATTGAATAAACCTGAAAATTCATATACATAGGGTTTTACATTCGCTGAACCCGAATCCGAGGTCCGTTAACCTCCATAATGTCAGCTTCAAGGTCATTTGAAGGTAAAAGAGGATATAAAATTTATTCAATAAAAATTAAAAAAAAAAATGTTTTTGTTGTCACTGAAACCGAGTATAAAGGTCCCTTGATTCGTCAAGGTCATATATAAAATAGTACCCTGAAATGCCAGCTTAATAGGGTCGGGCCCCGCCCTAAATTTCATTCTGGCTACGCCGATGCCTGTGTTATTAATAAATTTGGTTTGCACTATGCACCTTTTTGCAAATTTCGATGTGGGTTCTGCGTAAAAATACTGTGATATGCACAAGAAATATTGTATACCTTTGATATGCGGAAGCCCCTCTTCTCCGGCAACACATAAAGGAGAATTCTACTTAGTAAGAGCTTGTGGTTCAACAATTCAACCAGAAGCTGACATATATGTGCTCATGGTTACTATGCCCGGCAGCTCCGCATACCTTTGTGAATCAATTGCCATAGCGCGCTCCTACTCCGCTGCTATAACTGCAAATGCATCAGAATCCATAATTTTCCTCAAAATATTTAAAATCAATCAATTTTACTATAAAAAAGCACATGATGAGTGTTTTTTTAATTCCTTTCCACTTTGTTTTCCTTTATACAACTAAGTTCGAAAAACAACAGATACCTGGCAATGCTGCAAATTTTTCCGCAAGGGTTGCAGCATGTCGATTTTTCGTTTTTCGTAACGTAGCTACGAATTACGAATTACGAAGATTCGGGTTCTAGAATAAGGGTGTAAAACACTGTATAGGTTAAACACTCGGTCAATGTTCTAATAATTAACAAAATTTTTAAGTAATAAAAACGATGACTTAAGTTGATTATAGCCATGATACAAAAAAGAAGGCAGTTTCATTACTACTATTTTTTGATTATAAAGCAGATTTTTGACATTTCGCCAAATGTAAACATTGAGCATAGCTTTGCCATATTGGAATTTTTTGAGAAGGGAGATTTTTTTTTAATATTTGGGATTCAATAAAAGATTAAAAAAAGGCAAATTGATGTGATCGATAATCAAAGTTGAAAGTTTTTCTCAAGCGTAAAAACTACTTTTGAAGAATATCGATGTGCAGGTTTTTATACCCGAGCGCACTTGTGCACAAGGGTATATTAATTTTGTTCACATAACGGTTGTTTGTAACAGCCAAAACGAATCGAGATAGATATAGACAAATGTATACATATATGCTCAGAATGAATAGAGAAATCGATTAAGCCATGTCTGTCTGTCCGTCCGTCTGTCCGTCTGTCCGTCCGTCCGTGTACACGATAACTCGAGCAAAAATTAAGATATCTCAACGAAATTTGGTATGTAGGTTTCTGTTAATCCAAGGTAGGTTGGTATTGAAACTGGGCGAAATCGGACAGTAAGATATTGGTGCATCCCATATAACGGTATCTTAGAGAAATACAAAATCTTCGATAAATCAGTAAATATTAAAGCAAATTTATTCAAAATTGATGCTTGCAACACTTCTTTACCAAGAAATACGTTTATGGTAAAATTTGGCGAAATGGGCGTGGCACCGCCCACTTATGATCACATATATATATATCGGTAACCGTTCTACCAATTTGTACCAAACTCGGTATTTTTATTGTGCTTGCTACATAAAAGAAAACGTTGAAAATCATTGAAATCGGACTAAAATTACGGCCGCTTTTCATATAACGGTAAATTTCAGAAATGCTTGAAACTGCAATATTTCGAAATTTAAGGACGCTATTTTACTCAAAATTGATACACCCCGGCTTACCATCTAGCGGTAGCTTTCGGAAAGGTGAAAAAACATATATTTAATACTTGCGCCGGGTATTTAATGTTCGGCTCCACCCGAACTTAGACTTTCTTACTTGTTATTATTTATTTTAAACTAAATAAACAAATTCGCATATATGACATGTAACAAAATATTAATCTATGTTGTATTTTTCTTAATTTCTTTGCTGAAGCTTTGCATCCGTCCCCTTGCAGATATATGTACTTTGTGCTTTTGCAATCAGGAAATAAACACCTCAATTTTTAATTTCTTTCAAAGCTTTTTAAGAAGATTTCCAATAATAATAGCCAATTGTGTATTTAACCATTTTTTATAGTAATTATATTTTATAGGTCCGCCGAAAGCTCCAGAAGATGCAATGGGGGGGCAAATAAAAAATCTTTAGTATTAAAAAATTGGTTTAAAATAAATAATAAAAATCTGCACATCGATATTCTTCAAAAGTAATTTTTACGCTTGAGAAAAACGTTCAACTTTGATTAGCGATCACATCAACATGCCTTTTTTTACTCTTTTATTGAATCCCAAATATTAAAAAATTCTCTCTTCTCAAAAAATTCCAATGTGGCAAAGCTATGTTTAATGTTTACATTTGGCGAAATGTCAAAAATCTGCTTTATAATCAAAAAATAGTAGTAATCAAAGTACCTTATTTTTTGTGTCATGATTATAGCTTTTTTAATGTTATTCCTAGCATTCGCATTCGCATTCGCGAATGTTCAAAATATGACATTCGAAACATCCCTATTATGTACATATGTAAATATGTATGTATAAATTGGTTATGAGACAAAATAGATATGTAATCTTACAGCCCGATTCTGTAAAAACTGACAGCGTTGCTTGTCAGTGCTGCCATGTCAGAGACGTTGTCAGTTGAAAGCTCCCCTGCTATTCTAGTTCGATGACTGAAAAGCTGAAAGCTCTTTAAACTCACCACGCAATGAAAGGCAAAACAGCTGACTGGTGAGTTAAGTCAAACAGATGGCAACTGAGAAGAAGTAAGTTTGTTTACATATTTTATGTAAAAAAAATACTTAAAATGTGTTATTATTTTGATAGCGTGATAAGAACTTCTTTATTTTCTTTTCTTTTGACATAATATGTGTGCTACATATAAATGTATGTAGGTGCGTAAAGTTTGAACGGAGTTCCAAGCAGGCAAAAACAATCCACAGGAGCCACGGCATATGCAATTGCTTTGGGAGGAGCTAGCACAAGGGCTGAATTCCTTAAATGATCCAATACGAACGGCAATCAAATGGAAAGAGGTTATATATACATACACACTGCCGGAACAAACTATTGGCACAGCAAATTTTTCACAATATATGCAACAATTTTCATTCTAATATTTTTCTGCTAATTTCGTATAAAAGTATTGTTCATACTACAACAAAAAACATAAAAATATAATTCCTAAACTTTGTGCAAAACTCACGAAAATGCAGCAAATTTTCATGAAAACTTTCAACTTTTTAATCATATTTTTTAGAATTTTTTTGAGTATGCAGATTTGTAGCGCAATTTTATTATAATAAAGTGCAAGTTTTAAGTAGCTAGGAATTACCGTTGATTTTTGGCAATTTGTTTTCACGCAGTCTCTTCCATACAAAATTTTTTTTTACTTTATATGGAAAAAATGCAAAACACCTTCAACAAAAAAAATTCTCAAAAATCAACACGATTTTTGACTAACTCCGAACTTGTATTCTCTTTACTAGAATTTAATGGGCTGCAGAATTGCATACTCAAAAATTTAAAAAAATATCTGATTAAAAAGTTGAAAATTTTGATGAAAATTTGCTGAATTTTCGCCAGTTTTGCACAAAGTTTAGGAATTTTATTTGTATGTTATTTGTTGTTAAATAAACCATTTTTTTTATACAAAATTGGCGGAAAAACATTGGAATAAAAATTGTTGCATTTTGGAGATACCCAGCCCTAGTGTATCACTCCATTTTTCCATATTATCAATTTTTTCTTTTTTTCCTGGGCTTTCATAGCCAATGCATAAATTAAAATTTCTTCCTCCATAATTTCACAATTTCAAAAATGAACACAATAAACCGCTGTCAGCACCTTTTCTAGAACTGACAAGACTGTCAGCAAAACAAGCTTTTGTTAGAGCGCTAGAATAGCGAACAATGACTAGCTGTTATGAAAGTGACTGTGGTGAACTTGTCAGTGATGCGGAATCGGGCTGTTAGTTTCACTTCTCCAGTGTGGCCCAGGCGCACTGACTTTTTTTTTATCTGATAAAGTTAGAAGAACGAAATTCGAGGATGTTATCGAGTTTATATAAGCCTTAACATATAATTCTTTCAAAAAAGAAATATTGTGAAATTTGAAGGATAAAATTTTTAAAGCACATTTTCAATACTTACCAGTCCTTATGCACCAATAACTTGAATCGGTTTAAATTCTACAGAACTTCCTCTTTAATTTTATAGCTATACCTTTTCTTTAAACACATTTCACTGAATTTTTTAAATCAATTTTGAATTACTGACGTCAGTGTGAAAAACTAAAAACGCAATTTTATTATATTTGGTTCATGGTTTTGCGAATATATAGATTTTTGTGTGTCAAATTTACTATCGCACGGTATTATATGTATAATGAGCTAGACATTTATAAAAAAATATTAATTATTAAATGAAAAAAATAAATATAGCCAATACTAGTTAAGAAAAGCAATTTCTATTATTTCCATCAGTGCAAATTACAAATCCCGGGCCTTTCGGGACCTAAAAAAGACCGCGATCCCGGGATTATAAATCCTACAATGTACATACATATCTATGTTCATTAGAGTGGTTCAAAAAAGCACTATTTTTGGAAATTCATAAACGCTATAAGGGAATGTTCCCCAATACCAGAGTAAGTACATGCAAAACCACATTTTAATATGTCACAAAAATAAAAAAAATTTAGAACATCAGCGTTTGTATAAAAAACCTACCAGAGCTACCTCTAAAAAACTTTTTTTCAAAATAAAAAAAATGCGTTTCTTTTTTTTTATCATAAATAACAATAATTTGAGGTAGTGCTTATGAATTTCTAAATAAAAAATTTTTAAACCACGCTAATGTTCATACATTAGGCTGCCTTATGCTCTATAAAAAGAAAGATCGGTTTTGCTTCTATAAAGGAGTCATAAATATATGTATGGCCCATTTTATAATTTTCATCAAAATATACATATGTATCTATGTTCGCCCATGGGAAAAATCCCCCATTTTCCGGATTTAGTTTTCGAGTTATTAAAGCTTAATTTTTTCGATTATACACTAACAGGTCTATTCTGCCCGTTACCGGTGATTTTGGGACCGGAAAATTTTAGTACCGAAAAGGTTACCACTTCTTGTCACCGCGATTCTACACTGAAAATAAAATCTGCGTAAATATAACGAAAACTTGCGTAAATATTACGAAATTTTTCTTCATTTTGAGCCACGAAAGTGTTCGTTTATTGTACAAAACCGTTTTCGTATATACTACGAAAATATGAGGCATCAGATTTTTAGTAAATTTTACGAATGTATTCGTACTATTTACTAAAGAATTTCGTACTATTTGCTAACGAATTTCGTACTATTTACTAAAAAATTCGTAATATTTCTTTATTTTTTAAGAAATTTTTGTAAAATGCACAGATATAATTCGTATATTTAACGAAATTACCTTCGTACAATCTTCGCTTGTTTTGTAGAATGTGCGATTTTGCTTTCTTTCTCCACACTGTAAAAAACATATTACGAATTGTAACACAACACTTTTATTTTGTTTTTATCGTTAATTTTAGGCGTTTTTGTTTAACAAAACGTTTTGCAAAAACGTTTAACATTATTGATCAAAATATAATGAAAGTGTTGTGCTATAATTTTAGTCATGTTTTTATAGTGTTAATAATAAAAGCAATCATATGTTCTACGAAAGACTACACTGTAGTTTAGAATTAATAAAAAATGTTATTTAACCTATAATAAGACTTAAGTCTTTTATTTATATGCATACGAATAGGTTCTATACCACATATTTTTTTATTGCTTAGGCTTCATTCAATAAAGTATATTGATGCAAAGTGTTAAACTGTGAGACTCAACAAAACTAAGTATAATAAGATATAAAATATGAAAGAATATAAAAAATACTGTTTTTACTTTCTTGAACATTATAATATTTTTATGTAGAGGCACTTGACAGATTCGCAGCTTCATCGATGTTTGTTTCCTTGATGACTATAAATTAAAGGAAAATTATAAGGCGTCTGAAAAGCAAGTTTCAGTGAAAAGTCATACATGTACTTACTTTAAATTACATTAAGTAGTGCTCCTGGCTTGCCGTTGATAGGTAACTGATGAAATTGCCTATTTATGAAGTCCCACATTACAGCGCAAGGCGCAGCGTAGGCGATGTTAAAAACATTGTATGCTTGAAAGCATAGTATATCCACAGCTTTAATATTTAATTTTGTATTGGTTTTTTATCCAGCAAAGTCCTTTTTAAACCATTTAAAACTATGTTATACGTTTCACTGCAGCCAACAATTAATTCCGCAATGACACGCGATACAAAAAATTTTATAAAATAATAAACTGCCGGTAATTGAGTATATTGTACGAAAATATTCGTATGATGTACGAATTTAAAAAACCTGTTTCTGCATTAGTACTTTATATGAAAGTATTAACTAAATTATACGAATACAGAATTGTAGATTTCATTAATTTTAAAACCATACGTAAATATTACGAATGCGTTCCTACAATATACAAAATTATTCGTACAGAGCTTTGTTCAGTGCCCTACGAATGTGTTTCGTAAAATAAACGTAAGATTTCGTAAATTGTTCTGAAAAAATGCCTTACGAAAGTCCTTTCGTTATATTTACGTATGGTTCGTAAAATCTTGTTTCGTTGTGAAAAATGTGTTCGTATTATGAACGAAAGTTTTGTACATTGTACAAAAACCAACACTACGAAAGATTTTCGTGGCAATTTTACGAAATTTTATTTTCAGTGTAGCTACGTTGGCCAGTCAAAATATTCAGCAAGTTAGCTATGAAGATTTGTGAACATTCTGTATTGCATATTTTACGGAGCAATATTTTGTTATCAGCTCATGAGAAGGAACCAAAATTTACCAGTCACAAAGAGCGAAAAGGGTTTAAACATTTACATGAACTTTATTTACCGGTTACAAAATTTTTTTTGCCGGCGCAAAATAGGCCTGTAAGAGTGAAGTAACATGATTTTGTCAAACCGAGTGCATTCCGGTTTTTTATGTTAACGATTTTAAGTTTTATAACAGAAAAACTATTTTTTAAACGAAATTGTACTGAAATCAAACGATTGCCGCTGAATGGCGTTACTGCACCTTTGATAATCTTTTGCGAAATGTTTACCTAGTGAACAGCTGATGTGCTTATAAAAAGTAACTCGATAATTCTCTAGTTTAAGGTACAATTTGTAAAAAACAACCTCCAAAAATGTCGTTATGGTTTAAAAGTTAAATATTAACAGAACACGTTTTTGGTATATTGCTCTTTTCTATGAGCAATTGCATGGTCAAAAATGATCTAAATCACAAATATTCACTTTTGAAACACTAGTAAATATATTATTTAAAAAACTTATTCAACAAGCACATATTTTATGCATAAAAATTATTGTCTACTTTTTATTAAAAACAAGTAAATAATGTTCTCGAACTGAATCGAGAAAATGCAAAATGGCGTATAGTACTGGCACTTTACTTATATTTCGTACATTGAGGGGAAAAAAATATTAAAATCAATCAGAAACGTAATTGATCTTACTATAAACGTCAACGAAAGTACGATGTGTTGGTAAATATCCATTACTAGCTTTTACCCGCGGGTTTCACCCCACGTCTTTATACAAATATGAAAAATAATTTATGTAAAGATGTTGTATTTTATTTCTGCTCTAATTTTACTATAGCAGAATACTGAGGAACAGTTGTATAGCTTGGGTGTTATGTAATGAAATGTAATAATAACTTTTCGGCACAGCAGGTGTTTTTATTTACATTATAACATCTCAAATAAATAATATATCGTCGTTTAAAGTACTAGATAGTAAAAACACTCATATTTCAAAATAGTTCTCTTTTATTATAAAGCAATCGCATTTCTGGCAAGTATATTTCAGGACGAATGGATAAGAATTGAGCCAAGAGCTTGTGTGTGCAAATCGAATTTTTGGCAGCAAATGTGAGTTACGCGGTTTTGCACTATAAACGACGATATGTATGTAAGTAATAGTAGAAATACCAACGTTGTAATATTAAAATTTTAGCTATCTAATTTCTTTGTAATAATAACTCTAATATTATTTCACAGCATGTTTTTAATACTGCAAAGCCTCTATTAACATAAATGAATTTTCCAATGCAATTATCATAGATTTTATTTTCGATAAAGTTTTGGGTATTGTTTTAAGGAATTCTTGTTTATTGTCATTGCAAAAGCTAAGCGAACTGAAAACTGAGTCCTGTAAATTCGAAAGGGGCCATGTAAATTGTGGTTCCGAAGTTATGGCTGATAAAAAATTCAACGCCTGTGTTATGCGCTACGCCCTCTTTTACGAACTCATTTACATAAACATACCTTACTATAAGCACCTATGTACCATAGATATGTCTGCATACCAAATTTCAAGTTTATGTGACTTTTCAGAAGTTATGGCTGATTAAAAATTCCACGCCTATGAGATGATCCACGCCCCTTTTACAAACTCATCTATATATACCTTACTAAAAGTACCAACCATAGATATGTCTGCATACTAAATTTCAAGTTCATGTGACTTATCGTTCCGAAGTTATGGCTGATTAAAAATTCCATGCCTATGAAATGTGCCACGCCCCCTTTTACAAACTCATTCATGTATACCTTGCTATAAGCACCTATCATAGGTATATCAGCATACCAAGTTTCACGTTTACGTGACTTATGGTTCCGAAGTTATAGCTGATTAAAAATTCCACGCCTTTGGGATGTGCCAAGTGATAGAACGATACGAGTACCGAGTACAGAATATCGATACTTTTCATGAGTACTGAGTAGTATCGAGATCTCGATACTTTTTCACAAGTACTGAGTAAATATCGCGAATGCTGAAAAGTATCGACGAGTTAAGAATTTTCTAAGTAAATTTTTTTTTAATTACCCAATAAATATTGTGGCGAACTTTCGAATATTAACTTCAATATCCAATATGAATGTTATGAAAATGAACATAAAGCTCATTTACTTCAATACTGTCATAACTCAAAAAAAACCGAAACCCCGAGAAAAACGCCTTTAAAGTTTTAACTTCACATATCCTCACCCTGATGCCAGAAGCATGAATGTGCAAATTTATGAGCTTTGAGTTATTAGGTTGACTTGGTTAACCTTTGGATGTTCTATGTGAAGCCCAGAATTATCATATGTTACAAAAACCAAATTTTACAGAAAAGTATTTTTTGTATTTTTCTCTGCCTTAGCTAGCACCATCAATACCAAAGTTTAGATTTGCTGAGATAATTGAGAAATATAGCTAAACGTAAGATTTTTTGTAGAAAGGTCTCTACATTCTAATTTCTTAGCACATATGATAATTTCGGCCAGAAGAAACAAATCATTGTCACATACGATAAAATTTACAGTCAATTTTTAGAGGAAGCTATTGGGATTTAAGCCGTAATATTTGAAGCGGTGATGCGTTATGGGTTGTAAAACAAAGTTGCATTAAAAAGTCAATATCGTAAAAAATGTAGCATACGATATTTTTGCGCAAGGGGTCGATACTATTTTACAATTTCAATTGCATAAATGTAGAGTTAAGTCTCGTAAAAAAAACTTTCAAATTTGATTTCCCCAAATTTTCATTTCTAAACATTCATGTTTATGGCACACGGGCGACGATATGTATACTCCATACTAATAATTAATACACTCAAAATAAAATTTCGTAAAAGTGCTACGAAAATTTTCGTAGTGTTGGTTTTTGTACAATGTACGAAACTTTCGTTCATAATACGAACACATTTTTCACAACGAAATAAGATTTTACGAACCATACGTAAATATAACGAAAGGACTTTCGTAAGGCATTTTTTCAGTACAATTTACGAAATCTTACGTTTATTTTACGAAACACATTCGTAAAGCACTGAACAAATCGTTCGTATAAAGTACTAATGCAGAAACATGTTTCTTAAATTCGTACAACATACGAATATTTTCGTTCAATATTCTCAATTACCGGCAGTTTAAGATTTCATCATAGGTTTTGTATCGCGTGTCATTGCGGAATTAATTGTTGGCTGCTGTGAAACGTATAATATAATTTTAAACGTTTTAAAAAGGGATTTGTTGGAAAAAAAACAAAACAAAATTAAATATTAAAGCTGTGGATATACTATGCTTTTAAGCATACAATGTTTTTAACTTCGCCTACGCTGCGCCATGCGCTGCAATGTGGGGCTTGTTAAATAGGCAATTTCATCAGTTGCCTATCAACGGCAAGCCTAAGCCAGGAGCACTACTTAATCTAATTAAAACTAAGTACATGTATGACTTTTCACTGAAACTTTCTTTTCAGACGCCTTATAATTCTCCTTTAATTTATAGTCGTCAAGAAAACAAACATCGATGAAGCTGCGAATCTGTCAAGTGCCTCTACATAAAAATATTATAATGTTTAAGAAAGAAAAACCACTATTTGTGATATTCTTTCATATTTTATATCTTATTATATTTAGTTTTGTTGAGTCTCATAGTTTAACACTTTGCATCAATATACTTTATTGAATGAAGCCTAAGCAATAAAAAAATATGTGGTATAGAACCTATTCGTATGCATATAAATAAAAGACTTAAGTCTTATTATAGGTTAAATAACATTTTTTATTAATTCTAAACTAAAGTGTAATCAGAAACTTCTTCTTCTTTCGTAGAACGTATGATTGCTTTTATTATTAACACTATAAAAAACATGACTAAAATTATAGCACAACACTTTCATTATATTTTAATCAATAATGTTAAGCGTTTTTGCAAAACGTTTTGATAAACAAAAACGCTTAAAATTAACGATAAAAACAAAATAAAAGTGTTGTGTTATAATTCGTAATATATTTTTTACAGTGTGGAGAATGAAAGGAAAATCGCACATTCTACGAAACAAGAGCAGATTTTACGAAAGTGATTTCGTTAAATATACGAATTATTTCTGTGCATTTTACAAAAATTCCGTAAAAAAATAAAGAAATAGTACGAATTTTTTTAGTAAATAGTACGAAATTCGTTAGTAAACAGTACGAAATTCTTTAGTAAATAGTACTAAATCTTTTAGTAAATAGTACGAATACATTCGTAAAATGTACTAAAAAGCTGATGCCTCATATTTTCCTAGTATGTACGAAAACGGTTTTGTACAATCAACGAAAACTATCGTGGCTCAAAATGACGAAAAATTTCGTAAAATTTACACAAGTTTTCGTTATATTTACGCAGATTTTATTTTCAGTGTACATATTTTGTTCTAGTGATACTGGTAATTGACTTAGTTATGAAATTTTTACACAACCTGGAAGAAAATGCAGCGGTCATTTCAACATTGGCTTCGGTTAAAAATATTTAAATAATTGAAAAACTAATATCTTGCCTCACCTTTGATAATGAATGGTGGAAGAGGGTGCTCTTCCGACTCGAGTACTTGGCCACTCTCCAGCATAAGGCAGCCGTCGCTAACCCATGTATTCTTCCTTCGTTGTGAAATCGAAATCTAGCCCATTCTTGAAGAAAAATTTTACGAAAGAGAGCTTATCTTTCCTATAGAGGATGGGCTTCACCCCATTTGCTTCTCGCCTTTTGCATTTGCATTTCATTTTCAAAGTAAAGTTATTTATAAATTAGGGCTGTGCGATTATTTGATTACTCGACCAAGGTGGTTAATCAGTTTTCCGGTTAATCAATTACTCGATTAATCAAGATTTCGATTACTTAAAACGATGATTAATCGAGTTACTTGATATATGATTACTCGAAAAAATTAATTTTTGTTCGTTAAATGAGTTTGCTTTAGAAAATACTTATTTTCTTTTTTACATTCTGTACATGAAAAAATTATTTTTTGAAAACAGAAACGTTGTTTTCAAAGTATCAAGGAACTTCAACTGCTTTATATGTAAAAAGTACTTTGAAATGTTGATTACTCATTTTACTCATAATGTTGACTAATTATAAAGCAAATTGCTCATATATTTTTGTTTTTGGTTAATCGGAATCTTGGTTACTCGAGTAATTGAACTTTTGAGTAATCATAATTTCCAATAAATCGAATAATTGAGTTATTTACTTTATGATTAATTAAAATTTTGAATAATCACTTAATCGCACAGCCCTATTACAAATATATATACGCGTCAAACAATCATAAAATATTTGCTTTTAAAAACTTGAAATAAGCTTTTTGCTATACACATTTAATTTACGCATGTAAAACTAATCTTATTGGAAGTTTTTTCCAAAAACTCCTTACATTAGACTAAAACTATTAAAAACAGTCACTATTCCATTTACAAATTGGAAGGGGTGAAAAAGCAAAGCAATCTGATTTTTTTTCCTTTTTACGTTTGCTTTGAGAATACTTGCAAGTACGAGTATTATCTATACTTTTTTGCAAGTATGAGTACTGGCATCGATTCTTTTTTAGAGTATTCTATAAAAGTACTAGTATTGATTTTTTTCTAAAAAGTTCTATCACTTTTCCAATTCCGCAAATTTTTTTCCCATGAGTATGGAATTAATTTCATTTGTCTCAACACCAAGTTCCAGTACTCTACCACAAACATTTTAAGAGATATACAACATGAAACATTTAGTTAGTATGGGAGGGGCCACGCCCCCTTTTCCAGTACTGCCGATTTTTCTCTATACATATAACCGTGTCGCGGTTCAAAAGTTATATGGTAATAAACAAACAGACATTCACATTTATATATGAAATATACATATATATTTAAATTGCATGTTACCTGCAGTGGAGTTCGAGTCCTGACCCTCTCTTGATATCAACAAATTTTGGCAAGCATCTTTGCGCACTCAGCTACAGCCAGACATATGAATGTGCTTTCAAATATTGAATTTCCATCAACACCACAGCATGCGATTTGTAGGGATGAACACTAGGGTGGTCCAAAAACAGTAAAAACGTAATTGTAATGCTCTCACCCCTAGAATTGTTCTATATCGAAAAAAAGTATACCCCTATTTTTTTATTTTGAAACCAAAAAATATTTAGAGGTCGCTCAAAGGGCTCAAAGTTTTCCATGTATTTTTATATAGGGAAAATAAATTTTTTTCGTAGAAATTGTATAGAATTCTTGAAAGTCAATATTTTTCGATCAGAAAACTCTGATTCTCTTCAGGAGACTGTCAATAATAATACCCAATTATTTTTTTAACCAGTTGGTCGCCCCATTGCATTTTTCGGGGCTTTTGTGGGTTTTGGCGGACCTATAAATTATGGTTGCAAAGAAAAATTTGTAAAATAAACAATCGGGTATTATTATTGGGAATCTTCTGCAGATAAACAGAGTTTTCTGGTAGAAAAATATTGATTTTTAACTATTCTATACCATTTCTACGAAAAGTTGTTTTTTCCCCATATAAAATACATGGTAAACTTTGGGCGCTTTAACGACCTCTAAATATTTTTTGGTTTCAAAATAAAAAAATAAGGTTATGTTTTTCCGGTATAGAACAATCCTAGGGGCTGAGAGCATAAAAATTCCGACTTTACTTTTTCACATGCATTTTTGGAACACCCTAATGCATACCCCGCAGTTAAATTTAGAGACAGTCTGACAAAGCGCTAGTTCCGAACTACATATATCAGAATTATCTCTGAACTAGTGCAAAACGGATGCAGAGCGGGACAGTTGAAACGTGCGGTGTAAATGTGCAAATGCTCACTACTCGCACAATACGAAAGTAGCTCAGCGAGAAGTCCTTCGACTCAAGCATCTTTGGTCGCGAGTTCAAATCGCGGTGGAGGCAGTTGTGAGTTTTCAAATTTAATGAATTTAAATTGTTCCGTGCAGCTAACAATATATTTTTTTTAAAGAAATAAGCTACAGAAATAGAATCTGTAAAAGAATATAAAAACCGAATCTTAAAAACGTTTTAATTCTTGCATCTTTTCGTGCGTAGGTTACTTTTTGCATTCCCAAACATAACCTTTTCCCACTGGGATGTAGACTTATGGAGTTTTCTTTTCTCGAAAAAAAAATCACCTTCTTATATTATTTGTCCAGAAATTTAAGCTACTAGCTTATTTTGTATGGAGACTTACCCAACATAATTATATTGGCTTATGAAAAGCTATCTTGGCTTGTATATTGAACAAGAGGTATTGCCATTCAGCATCAGAAATTTTCTCCTTCAGCCAATCAGAAAGAGGCAAAAGCTTGACACTATTTGCAGTCAAACAACTGTCAAAATTAGACTAACATAGGAAATAAGCTAATTTCGTTTTATTTGACCAAGATTTAGCTATTTGCTTGCGATGGTTGAATAAAACATGCCTATTATCAGAGTACAACATTTTAAGGAAAGAGCACGCAATATTCATGTGAAGACGCTGAGAAAAGAATACGAAAACTTGACAGCCCTGGCGCAGGGCAGAATAAATGCAACATTATTTCGAGAAAAGAAAACGCTATTATTTACATATGTACACATATTCAGATGTGAACAGTCAAATACGTGCGTAATAAATTTTTCTATGAAAAATTACACTCTGCTACACAAAAAATATGGAGGCAGTGTTGCCATTTAATTCATTTTCCGGCTAGATTTAGCCGGTTGCCCAAAAAAATTATCCGTTTTTAGCCGATATTGCTAGTTGTAATATTTTCTTAGAATTTATATATACAGGGTGTCCCAGAAGTAACGTGCCAAACTTTAGGGCAAGGTAGGTGGGGGGGTGAGCTCATTGATAAACAAAAAATTTTCAGGTAAAAGTGTCACCGTTTTTGAAATA
>NW_023458558.1:82892917-82904839 GCF_013731165.1 Rhagoletis pomonella | reverse complement strand
TTTTTTTTTTGTATGGGGACCGACCCAGTCTAATGTACACCTTTCCGCATGTTTCTGTTTCCTTCCCATTGCATTTAATTTCGTAGACTACGTTGTTTTGTTGGTGGACCTCCACTGGGCATTTTGTTTTTGTATATATTCTCGAAAGTGTGCAATTAGATTTATATGCAAGTGCTGTGTTTTGTGTTTTTGTTATGTTATGATCAAAATTATCGGTAAGATTGGGAATGTATGTAACACTGAAGAATTTCTTTGCGCTTTTTGTTGTTTCTGAGTCCGATTGTGTGTTAGGGTGGTTGCTATTTTTTATTATTTCCTGATTTATGAGTTCGTGTATTAATTTGACAGGATAATTATTGGCTTTTTAGGATGTTGGTTATTTTCTCTATATTGGCGTCATGGAACTGTGTGTGGCTTATCGTCAGTACTTCGTGGATTAAGTTTTTTGCGGTGTTAATTTTATATTTTCTTTGGTGGGATGAGAAGTAATTTATCAGGCGTCCCGAGGAGGTTGGTTTTGAGTACCAGTCTAGAAGGAGGTTTTGCATTTCTCGATAAATACAAACATCTAGAAATGGTATTTTTGAGTCTTTTTCAATTTCCATAGTAAATTTCAGTTTATTGTGGTATTTATTAAGAGTATCTAGAATAATATTCGTTGACATTGACATAAAGTTTATAACAAAATACGTGGACGACATCTTCGCTATTATCAAACGTAATGACGCGAATATTATTCTAGATACTCTTAATAAATACCACAATAAACTCAAATTTACTATGGAAATTGAAAAAGACTCAAAAATACCATTTGTAAATGTTTGTATTTATCGAGAAAAGCAAAACCTCCTTCTAGACTGGTACTCAAAACCAACCAAGAAAATATAAAATTAACATTGCGACATTTTAGCAAGTTTTGCCTATTTTTCATTGGATAATTTAATGTTTATTCTTTTTTTATAAAATATAGCTGATAACTTCAAAAATACCATTTATATTCAAACTTCATACTTTGTGAAAATATTACGAGAAATTTTCACCAACACTTTTAACTTTAGTATAATAAAGTAAAAATTTAAAGTACCGCTGATTTTTGGCAATACTTTCGTTGACTGTGCTTCGCATTTTTGCATATAAAAAACTTGTCGGACATACTTTGTATGGCAAAAAATTCGTAACACCGTCATTAAAAAAATGGCAAAATTCAGCAGTAAGTCCTCGCTAAATCAAATTTGAACCTCATTAAACTAAAACTTAATAGACTACAGAACGGCATAAACATTTTTTTCTATTTGGGTCACTATATTTTTTCAAATAACGTAGCGGGGATTTTTTCATAAAATTTTTTTTATGAATCTCTTAAATTTTAGAGTGAAGTTTTATTCGCAACACTTGGAAAAAACGGATGAGGATAAAAGAGCACGAATTTCCATGTGAAGCTAAACTCTCTGGGAAGACAATATCTATGAATAATTGTATCGTAGTGTTAATATCCTTTAGTGTTGCCCTGACAGGCATGTGCAGAGAGTGAGCAGGTCTTTAAAAACGGGAACGCTTCGAATATATGGACATCAAAATAAAATTGCATAGTTTAGTTGTTAAAAACTTAAAAACTGACCGGCTTGTTCAATATAAATTTCAGTTTTTTTTTTCTCGAAATAATGTTGGCCTAATCACAGCCTAATCATAGCCTTTTCACAGATTTACGTGTTCATTTAACAAAATATTGCCCTCCGAATAAGCAAAAGTGTTATACTTTCTACTAATATAGCCATTTTACATGACGAAAAGTAACCAAGTGCTAATGTTACATTGTAAAAAAGAAGGAAAATTTTTCAATAGAAAAAAATGCCATAAGTTTGTAATTGATCTATTTTGTATATATATGTAAGTAAGAAAACATGACTTCTGATGTAGAGCTTTAATTAATCAAGTGCAATGACAGTTTCCTTTGTTAACTAAAAATAATTTAATAAATTTATTAGTGTTTCAACTTTAACTCTTTAACAAATAAACCATGTTAATTTTAGCTGAAACATTTTAGCCGTTTGTTTTGGCCAATTTAGCCGGTCGGCCCAAGAAGTTCGGGCAACACTGGTTCTCATATAGAAATTTTGTTTTGTTATAGCCCATAGGATACGACTATACTTATAACATTCCCAAGGCAGCCGGTTCTACGTACCGGAATGACTCGGGTTTTACCCGACCAAGGGCTGTTGTTTCGGCGACCTAACCCCGCTTAGATCGGCGTTACCCCTCAATCATTGTTCGTCCATGGAGCAACTCCTTGCAGCGGGATTGCTCCGCATCCTTCATCTCCGGGCGGGCGTAGAGCCCAACCCCGGACCAGAAACGTATTTTGTGCTGTGTTTGCCAGAATCGACTCCATCCAAACTTCACTTCGGTTAGGTGCAACTCATGCAACGGATGGAGTCACCTAAGAACCTTAGGTCTCACCGGGAGTAGACCACAAGCTATGTGGCTCCCTGCTACTCAAGCCAAACGGCACAATCAGCCTCCACGGCTACCCGCTCGCGCAACGCACCCAACACCCGAAGAGCCTGAACGGCTCCGAGAAGCTCCTCTGGGCAGCAGCAAGCCTGCCAAGACATACGAAACTCCTACAACTCAACTGCAACGGACTCCAGAGCAAGATTGAGGAGATAGTAGCCTTTATGGGTCGGCATGGCATATTGATAGCTGCGGTCCAAGAAACGAAGTTGCACAGCAACTCAACTCTATTGGGTTGCGCCGCCTACAATGTGCTCCGTAAAGATCGCGAGCGAGATAATGGTGGCGGGCTAGCGTTCATCTTACACCACACAGTGCAGTATCGGCTTATCGAAGAAGACATCGACCCGAGGGACACCACTCTAGAATGTCAGGGCATAGCTGTCCGGTCAGGCGATGTAGAGCTCGAAATATTCAACGTTTATATACCCCCTGTCACCTGCTGCCCGGTAGGATATCACCCAGACATAGGTGCGCTACTCAGAGGTGAAAACCGAATGGTAGTTGGTGACTTCAACGCGCACCACGATCTATGGCACTCAAGCTTGGCCAATGATCGTAGTGGAAACCTTTTGGCTGAGCATATAGCCGATTCGACATTCTGTACCATGAACGACGACGCCCCCACCAGGATTATGGGTAGCTGCAGCAGCTCGCCAGACCTAACAACTGCTAGCGCTGGGTTGATCAATAGCATCTCATGGCGACCTATGCTAACACTAGCATCAGACCATCTACCCATAGTCATCTCGATCAATAAGCCCACCGACTTTGCTCCCGCGGACCACCGAACCTATACCAACTTCAACAAAGCTGATTGGGACGGCTTCGCGGAAGTCACCGAGAGTAGCTTCGCCGCCCTTCCCACACCCACAAACATACACACTGGCGAACGCCAGTTCCGCAGGGTAGTCACTGCCGCAGCGGCTCGCTTCATCCCGTCCGGACGCATTGCGGAAGTCCGCCCAAATTTCCCGGCCGAAGCAGCTGTACTAGCAAACAAGCGTGACCACCTACGCCACCCTTAATTTGGAGATTCGGCAACTGGTAAATCAGCATAAGCGGAAAAAGTGGGAGGAGCAGTTGAAGGCCTGTAACTTCACATCTGGTGTGAGTAAGCTCTCGTCGGACCCGAAGAAATGCGCAGCCTACTTTAGCAGGCAATTCACACTGCACCCTTCGGTAGACAAGGCCAAACGTCGAGTGACCAGGAGGCTGCACAAGCTGCCAAAAAACAGTGCACCACTTGTTTTTACCAGCTGTGAAGTGAAGGGGGCCATCGGGAAGGCGAAAGCCTCCAAAGCCATTGTACCCGACGGAATCTGTATGCTGATGCTAAAACATTTAGGACCTAAGGGAGTAGCTTACGTAACGGAGGTCCTCAACCTGTCCATGGCCACTCTCATCATTCCTGATGTGTGGAAATCAGGGAGAGTTGTCCCACTGCTGAAACCGGGGAAGCCCGCCAACAAAGGAGACTCTTATCGCTTGATAACGCTCCTTTCCCCGGTCGCGAAGACGCTTGAGGCCCTATTACTCCCATACTTCACTTGCCACCTGACCCCAGCTAAGCACCAGCACGGATTCCGTAAAGTGCACAGCACAACAACAGCACTTAACGCCATAAACACACAAATAACTCACGGCCTAAATCGAAACCGCCCCTGTGAGAGAAAGGTCCTAGTAGCGCTGGACTTGTCAAAGGCGTTTGACACCGTCTGCCATTCCACGCTACTAGAAGACATCGAGGCCTCCTCACTCCCACAGGGACTGAAGTGATGGTCGGCGAATTATATGAGTGGTCGACAGTCGTCAGTAATCTTCCGAGATCAAACCTCGAAACCAAGAATGATTAAACAAGGGGTTCCACAAGGTGGTGTTCTCTCCCCCTTACTATTTAACTTCTACATCTCGAAACTTCCTCAACAACCTGAGGGAGTTTCCCTGATCTCATACGCTGACGATTGCTCGATTTTGGCGTCCGGTATCTCTCCAGCCTTTCTCCCTTATTCACTGCAAGGAGCCTAACACTCCCCCCAACGAAATCAACGGCGACCCTCTTCACCACCTGGGCGAAGGAGGTCAGGCTAGAGTTAGGTATACACGTCGATGGCACACCAATACCGACTGTAAACAACCCGAAAATCTTAGGGGTCACCTTCGATAGCCTGCTTTCCTACTCCACGCACACAACCGCAATTGTCAATAAAGTACAGAGCCGCAACAAGGTCCTCAAGTCGCTCGCCGGCAGCACTTGGGGCAAAGACAAAGAAACGTTGCTGGCAACATACAAGGCAATTGGCCGGCCGGTTCTAAACTATGCTGCGCCAGTTTGGACGCCGGGGACTAGTTGGACGCAGTGGACGAAGCTAAAGACTTGTCAGGACGCCGCACTCCGGACAGCGACTGGGTGCCTTCTGATGACGCCTGAGCACCACCTGCACAGCGAGGCCCAAGTGCTCCCCGTTAAGGAACACAACAAAATGCTTTGGGAGCAATTTCTGGTGGGGTGTCACAGAAGTGAACACCCTAACAGGCCGTTGCTTCAGGAGGAGCCTCCGCCCAGGCACGTCAGGGGGCACCTATTCGTGTACAAGGACGCAGTCCAACAGTACGTAGACCATCCATTGGACCCGACGACATACAGACGAGCCATCAACGACATTCATAGAGAGTCAGTTACTACCTACCTCGACTCTCGACCTATGAATGCCGTAATACGAGCCCAATCACCACCTGTAGAAGAGACGGAGCTTCAACTGCCACGAGAGACCCGCGTTACCCTGCCTCAATTACGGTCTGGATACTGTAGCCGCCTTAACAGCTACCTGTTCAGACTCGACCCCAATATCCCCAATGAGTGCCCGGCATGTGGAGAGTCCCCCCACGACACCAACCACCTCTTTACATGCCAGCTCAATCCGACTCAACTAACACCCCTCTCCCTCTGGTCCGAACCCATCGAAACAGCTCGTTTTCTGGGCCTCCCGTTAGTTGAGCTTGACGACAATGATTGAACGTAGACCCGAAAAAGGCGGGGCTTAGTAGTGCCGCTACAACAACAACAACTATACTTATAATTTCTCCATCACTTCGTTTGCCTTTCTAATAAAGAAAAATGTTTAAAAATCGGCTGGAGAAGGGCATAGTATTGCTCTTTTCATTGAAAAAATACGTAAATTTTTCAAAAAACTTTCATTTTCCTTGCGCTCTTATTTGATCGTAAGGCAATAAAAAAAACTATTTTATCTTTATAAAAAAGTACATAAAATCAGTTTTCCAAAAGTCATAAGTAAATTTAAATCGAATAAAAAGTGGTTTAGTAATGCTTTATTTAGTGATAACAAGTATGGCTGACTTCATAAACGCAGTAATGTAAAGCATCAGTCTCTTTTATTTTTGAACCGTAGAAGATAAAAGTATACAGTTTGCGCAACTTCATTAAAAATTGGTATTTCTTCAAGGTTGCGTATAATGGATATTGGTATGAGTTAGGATTTGGAAATAAGAGAGACTGATAATTTGAATGAAACCTAGTCATAGATCCCTAAACATTTTCACGGACGGCTCTAAAATGGTGACGGGAGTGGGTGCCGGGATTTACTGGCGGGAACTGAACGTCAGGCGGGCAGTTAAGCTACCTGACCATTGCAGCATATTTCAAGCAAAGGTTTTCGCAATGAGGATAGCTTCAGAGCTGGCCTACACCGAAACGACAATCAATTCAAAATTAAACCTATACCAGGCGGCAATTAAGGTAGTTTCCTTATATAGTATTTCATCCACAGTGTCGTACCTATTGGGTACCAGGTCACAAGGGAATCTAGGGTAATGAAATAGCAGATGAGACTGCCAAAAACGCCACCAGTCTGCCCTGGAACAGAAAAACGACATTTGCATACCACTTCAACACTTGTACAATGAAATATGGAATGAGTTAACCAGCTAGCGAACATTTCAAAATTAGGTAAAAAGAGGAACAGTTCACAATACGCCCCGTGTTGCCATATGGCAACGGACTTAAAAAACTCTTAAATTATATAACATGCACGATTGTTTTTTATTGTTACTTGTTACCAATAGAGTCACTAATGTTTTAACTATTTTTTGTCACTGTTATATTTTGTAAATAAAACACTTCCCATAGATTCATGTTTACTTCTTCATATATGACATTTTGATGGTTTTCTGCCACTTCTAAGGACACACTTGTATTACACTCGATAGACAGCAAAGATCTGACGGAAGCGTAAGCGTTTCGAAAGATACGACGTTTAGCAATTAGCTATCGTACATATAAGCATTTTGAAGTAAGCGGTTTTGGTTTTACACCCTCTTAAACCTGATGTTTTTTGCGTTGCCCTATGGCAACACGGGGTCAATTTGGGTTAATTTTAGTACCGTTTTCGATTATGTACGTACATATATGTATACATACACATAGACTAACTATAGTTTTTTGATAGCATATCGCGCTGCTTCTATATTTGTTATTTTTTTACTTAATCTTACAAAACTCTTCCTTGGACCATCGGAGTGATCTCTTTGCATCGGGTTTAAGTGACTTTGAATCATCTATATCCCCTTCCGAACCTCCAGCATCAAAATATATTCCACCTTTAGGTGAAATAAATGAACAACGCTTACTTTCACAAGCAGAATTTAAAGATATTGTACGCGATTCAGAATTGTTCACAAGACAAAAAAAAAACCGTTTAGGTTCAAGAATGAAGCAATGGACATTTTTGCAAGAAAATGTCAATATTACATTTCGTGGAACTGATAAAATTGGCGCTTTTGGATCACTATTCAATGAAAGCACTAAAAATAGTAGTAGTCTAGCCTGATAAAGGTATATATTGCTTAAATTTCTCAGTTCATCCGCATTCTTACATGAACGCACCTTGCAGTGGCGATGAGGCCCGTAGCAAATTCTTTGACAGATAATCCGCTCTTTAAAATACAGTTATGCGAGTTTTATTTATGTACAGTATGTAGTAAATAAAACTAATTATTGAAATCGGATCTCGGGGTTATGCGGTAGCATGCATAAAAGAAGAAAAATTATTCCGACGAATTGATAACCTCCCCCTTTTTTTGGGGTCGGTTAGAAATGTTTGAGTTCTTTGTTAATTTTATGTAAATAGATTACAGTTTATGAAAGTTTAAAATGTTTATTTATTTATTACAGTATTTTTCTTCTTATTTGGCGCTGTAACCGCTGAAGCGATTTTGGCCGAGTTCAAAAAAAGCACGCCAGTCGTTTCTTTTCTGTGCCAACTGGCACCAATGGGAAATACCAAGTGAAGCCAATTCCTTCTCCACCTGGTCTTTCCATCTCAGTGGGGGCCTTCCTCTTCCTCTGCTACCACCAGCGGGTTCCGAGTTGAATACCTTCCAGCTCTGAAAGTTATAGGGTCAAATAAGAATAAGAAGAATGTAATAAATAAGTAAACATTTTAAACTTTTATAAATTGCAATTTATTTACATAAAATTAACAAAGAACTCAAACATTTCTAACAGACTTCAAAAAAAGGGGGAGGTTATCAATTCGTCGGAATATTTTTTTTCTTTTTTTAAGTATGCTACCGTATATGCTATTTGTATATGTGAATTGAAGTCGGTCGTGTTGTTTGCTTAAAAATTACTTGTTTAAATAAAAGCTCTTTAAAAACAAGATGCGCTCAACTTTCAAAAGTAATAAAAAATGTTAAAAAAGGAATTAAAAATAAATAAATTAAGTTCATGAAGTTTTTGCACTTTTATATTCATTTCCTTCGATTTATGGTTTCTGGTTTTCGATAGAGATGGTGATTTTTCACTGTTGCCTAATTTTTGTAATATTTGGAATACCGAAAAAACTAACTGAACTGTATTTTTAATATGTAGCCCAATTTGGTGGAACGAATTCCAAGTTGGCAAATTAAATCTTCGAATTCTTGTTAAGTACATATCAGTGGTAAACTTTTTTGGGCTGTCTTCTTCTTCTTCTTTTTTGGCGCTGTAACCGCCTAAGCGATTTTGGCGGAGTTCAGCAAAGCACGCCAGTCGTTTCTCCTCTGTGCCAACTAACGCCAATTGGAAACGCCAAGTGAAGCCAAGTCCTTCTCCACCTGGTCTCTTTCCATAGCAGTGGGGGCCTCCCTCTTCCTCTGCTACCACCAGCGGGTTCCGAGTTGAATACTTTCAGAGCTGGAGCGTCGGTGTCCATACGAACGACATGGCCAAGCCAGCGGAGCCGCTGTATTTTAATTCGCTGCACTATGTCCATGTCGTTGTAAAGCTCATCCTTCCATCGTCTGCGCTATCTTACGCCAAGGCGTAAAGTTCCGTACATCTTCCGCTAAATCTTTCTCTCGAATACTCCAAGAGCCGCCTCATCGGATGTTGTCATTGTCCATGCTTCTGCGCCATATACCAGCACGTGCATGATGAGTGACTTATAGAGCGTGGGTTTCGTACGTCGAGAGAGGACTTTACTCCTGAATTGTCTACTCAGTCCAAAGTAGCACGTGTTGGCAAGAGTGATTCTGCGTTGGATTTCAATGCTGACTTTATTATCGGTGTTAATGCTGGTTCCCAAGTAAGCGAAATTCCCTACTTTCTCGAAATTGTAACTGTCAACAATGACGTGAGTGCAAAGGCGCGAATGTGCTGACTGTTTGTTTGATGACAGGAGATACTTCATCTTGTCCTCGTTTACCACCAGATCCATTCGCTTTGCTTCCCTATCCAGCTTGGAAAAGGCAGAACAGACTTCGCGGTTTTTGTTACCGATGATGTCGATGTCATCGGCATAGGCCAGCAATTGCACGCTCTTGTAGTAAATTGTTCCTGAGCGGTTCAGCTCTGCAGCTCTTACTATCTTTTCCAATATCATATTAAAGAAGTCACATGAAAGGGAGTCGCCCTGTCTGAAACCCCTGGTGGTATTGCTCAACCACATTTTACACAGGCGTATGGGTTTTGAGGGGATGCCAAATTCAGACATAGTGGCGTATAGGCAACTCATTTTACTGCTGTCAAAAGCGGCTTTAAAGTCGACAAATAGGTAGTGAGTGTCGATCCTTATCTCGCGGGTCTTTTCCAAGATTTGGCGTATTGTGAATACCTGGTCTATGGTGGATTTGCCAGGTCTAAAGCCACACTCATAAGGCCCAATTAGCTCATTGGCGGTGGGCTTCAGTCTTTCACACAATACGCTCGATAAGACCTTGTAACCTATGCTTAGAAAGCTGATACCTCGGTAGTTGGCGCCAATGGTGGGATCGCCTTTCTTGTGGATTGGGTAGAGCACACTTAAATTCCAGTCGTCGGGCATGCGTTCATCTGACCATATTCTGCACAAGAGTTGATGCATGCACCTTATCAACGCCTCGTCGCCATACTTGAATAGCTCAGCTGGCAGGCTGTCAGCTTCATCAGCTTTGTTGTTTTCTGCCGCGTTATTGCTATTCGTACCTCGTCATAGTCAGGCGGTGGAACGTCGACTCCGTCGTCATCGACTGCGGGCTCGGGTTCTTCTTCTCCACAACTTTCCGTGTTGCTACCATTCAGTAGGGCTGAAAAGTGTTCGCTCCATAATTTAAGTATGCTCTGAACATCGGAAACTATTTCGCCATTGTTGTTCTTACAGGAGTATGCCCTGGTCTTGAAACCTTCCGTAAGTCGCCTAACCCTCTGGCAAAATTTTCAGGTATTCTTCCAGTCGGCTAGCATTTCAAGCTCTTCGCACTCACGTATTTCAACCTCTCTCTTATTATCGCGGCAAATACGTCTCGCTTCCCTCTTCAGATCCATATATCGGTCCCACATAGCACGCGTTGCTGCCGATCGCAGCGTGGCCCTGTATGCAGCATCTTTTTTCTCTGCAGCTAGCTGACACTCCTCATCGTAGAGCTGCAAAACTATCGATGGCACTATCGATAGTATCGATAGTTTCAAATTGTCACCACTATCGATGAATGGGGTTCACTATCGCGATACTATCGGAAATCTTTTTTCATCGCGCTTTTATTCCGTTATTTGATATCAGTCATACCATACCTACTTCAAGAACTTATAATTATTTGTGCGATCTTGTAAACATATACAAAGTAAATATGTTCGACAATTTTTTTATATGTAGAGAATGAGCAACACATTTAACAAACAAACTTTCAAAAATCAACAGTAAGCCCTGGCTAATTCAAACTTGCACTTTTTACTAAAATTTAATGAACTACAAAAATTTTTACTCGAAACTTTCTAAGAACTCGAAATTTTGATGATACATATATTGGCTGCAACAAGATAGTGGTCCGAGTCGTTGTTTGGGCCTCGGAGTGTACGTACATCTAAAACACTGGAAGCGTGCCTTTATCACAACATGATCGATGTGGTTTTTCATTTTTCGATCCGGAGACAGCCACGTAGCTTGATGGATCTTTTTATACCCGAGCGCACTTGTGCACAAGGGTATATTAATTTTGTTCACATGACGGTTGTTTGTAACAGCCAAAACGAATCGAGATAGATATAGACAAATGTATACATAAATGCTCAGAATGAATAGAGAAATCGATTAAGCCATGTCTGTCTGTCCGTCCGTCTGTCCGTCCGCCCGTGTACACGATAACTCGAGCAAAAATCAAGATATCTCAATGAAATTTGGTATGTAGGTTTCCGTTAATCCAAGGTAGGTTGGTATTGAAAATGGGCGAAATCGGACTGTAACCACGCCCACTTCCCATATAACGGTAATTTTCAGAAATACGAAAACTGCGATATTTTAGTAACTACTGTAGATAATTCACTCAAAATTGATATTTACAATAATTTCCAGACGGAAAATAAGAATATTATAAATTTTTGGAAAATGGGCGTAGCCACGCCCACTTATGCATATCTTGGTAACCGCTGCACCAATTTCTTCCAAACTTAGCACAGTTGTTGGTCTTGATACAGCATACTAAATGGTAAAAAATTTAAAAAATCAGACAATAACCACGCCCACATCCCATATAATGGTAATTTTCGGAAATACGAAAACTGCGATATTTTAGTAACTACTGAAGATTATTCACTCAAAATTGATATTTGCAACAATTTTTAGACGAAAAATAATAAAATTATAAATTTTTGGAAAATGGGCGTAGCCACGCCCACTTATGGTTACATGTGTATATCTTGGTAACCGCTGCACCAATTTCTTCCAAGCTAAACACAGTTGTTGGTCTTGATACAGCATACTAAATGGCCAAAAATTTAAAAAATCGGACAATAACCACGCCCACTGTCCATATAAGGGTAGTTTAGAGAAATACGAAATCTTCGATAAATCAGTAAATATTAAAGCTAATTTATTCAAGATTGACGCTTGCCACAACTCTTTACCAAGAAATACGTTTATGGTAAAATTTTGGAAAATG
>NW_023458558.1:82887350-82892817 GCF_013731165.1 Rhagoletis pomonella | reverse complement strand
AGTAAGAAAGTCTAAGTTCGGGCGGAGCCGAACATTAAATACCCGGCGCAAGTATTAAATATATGTTTTCCACCTTTCCGAAAGCTACCGCTACATGATAAGCCGGGGTGTATAAATTTTAAGTAAATTAGCGTCCTTAAATTTCGAAGTATTTTGAAATTTCAAGCATTTCTGAAATTTACCGTTATATGAAAAGCGGCCGTAATTTTAGTACGATTTAAATAATTTTCAATGTTTTGCTTTTATGTGGCAAGCACAATAAAAATACCGAGTTTGGTATAAATTGGTAGAACGATTACCGATATACATATATGTGATCATAAGCGGGCGGTGCCACGCCCATTTTCCAAAATTTTACCATAAACGTATTTCTTGGTAAAGAGTTGTTGCAAGCGTCAATCTTGAATAAATTAGCTTTAATATTTACTGATTTATCGAAGATTTCGTATTTCTCTAAACAACCCTTATATGGACTGTGGGCGTGGTTATTGTCCGATTTTTTAAATTTTTGGCCATTTAGTATGCTGTATCAAGACCAACAACTGTGCTTAGTTTGGAAGAAATTGGTGCAGCGGTTACCAAGATATACACATGTAACCATAAGTGGGCGTGGCTACGCCCATTTTCCAAAAATTTATAATTTTATTATTTTTCGTCTAAAAATTGTTGCAAATATCAATTTTGAGTGAATAATCTTCAGTAGTTACCAAAATATCGCAGTTTTCGTATTTCTGGAAATTACCGTTATATGGGAAGTGGGCGTGGTTACAGTCCGATTCGCCCATTTTCAATACCAACCTACCTTGGATTAACGGAAACCTACATACCAAATTTCATTGAGATATCTCAATTTTTGCTCGAGTTATCGTGTACACGGACGGACGCACAGACGGACAGACGGACGGACAGATAGACATGGCTTAATCGATTTCTCTATTCATTCTGAGCATTTATGTGTACATTTGTCTATATCTATCTCGATTCGTTTTGGCTGTTACAAACAACCGTTATGTGAACGAAATTAATATACCCTTGTGCACAAGTGCGCTCGGGTATAAAAAAAACGTCTACGACAACAAGTAACATCCGAACTGTATCTTTTTTTATTACCTGAAAATTTGGATAAATAAGAGCCTAATACCATTAAAAAATAAAATTGCAGTATGGTAGATTTGCAAATTTTATATTTAAAAATTTAATATTGCAAGTTTTAAAACAGTAACTTTTACAAAGCTAGCTTTTTTTAGCTTTTCGCGTTCTATCCTCTAGGAAGATTGGTTTGCTTCTTTTTTGCGACTTCTTCCACAAGGCACCGAAACTACCACGTTTTCTTGCAGTTTTCTAAGTTCATACGAAGAGAAGACATTTGAAAGTGTAGAAATAAGCATTATAGCGACTTTTGCAAGAGTAGTTAACATTTCATGCTATTTTTTTCAGAATATAGAACAATTTTTCACTCTGCTGTTAGTGGACATGAAACCCACCAAAAACTAAAAATCTAAAAAAAATTTGCAAGTGGACTACTTAATTGTTGAATATGCTATCTTGCTTAATGGTTTAACGATGTTAGCGGTACATAATGATCTGCCGATTACAACACAAGAAGTAATTGACAAAATGTGTGTGTTCAATGTGTAAAAACTGAAGTTTATACTAACAAAACTTCTACAAAACAAAACTGGACTACACACTATTTAATTAAACTGGTGTAGTAATCTAATTTTTTAAATTTAAATAAAGCATGAATTCCCCAGGGATAACCGAGCAGACAAAAAATATATAACGGTAGAAATGCACATACATACATATATGAAAGAATGCCCACAGGCGACGTACTATAGGCAAAACACGAGTTTTTTTCAAAATCGTAGATCTTCGCTTGGAAGAGAGATAATGACAGACTCTGCATTAAAGGGTTAATTGCTGCACTTTCGTAAAGATATCGACCAGTATAACCATTTTTGTTATATAAATTTTTTGTGAAAGCTGATAGCTTACGAGTTATTAGAGTTTAAAGGTAGCTTTTCTTTTTCCAATCTGGCCACTCGGGTACAGCATCCAGAGTCCCAAGAATCGAGTCTTAAGATAAAATAAAGAGAAATCTTTCAGAAACAGTGCTAATGGTGTATTAAATATAAGGGGTATTCTCTGAGTCTTGCAAAGCCCTTGCATGGTGCACAGATTGCACGGATTGCACGGTAAAAACCGGTTTTCGTATGGGATAGCTTTGCAAACCGTGCAATCCGTGCACCGTGCAAGGGCTTTGCAAGACTCAGAGAATACCCCTATAGTGTTTTCTAGTGGAATGGGAGCCAAAATCCAAATTAAAAAAAAGTGACATTTTGAACGGTATTTTGAGGGTTAAGTTATTGTTGTTGTAACTTCTCTATAGTTTTACTATATTACATGATCATTTATCTTCACGATAACAAAATTTTCTCGTGTTTTGCCTATAGTGCGACGCCTCTAGCCATTGTGTATCACAACTTTAAGTTTTCTATGCAAATTTTTTTGCAGCACCAATTTCTTCCAAGCTTGGCACAGTTGTTGGCTAGGTACAGCATACCAAATGGCATACCAAAATCGGACAATAACCACGCCCACATCCCATATAACGGTAATTTAGAGAAATGCGAAATCTTCGATAAATCAGTAAATATTAAAGCTTATTTATTAAAATTTTTTTTAGTTTCACTTTTATTTCAACATATTTTGATTAAAAGAAAAATACTGATTAAAATAAAATTTTTCATAAAAACAGGGCTGAAATCTTGAAATTATTGCCCGTAGTTTGTTTGTAAGTCAAATATGAGTGGCATTGTGCTACTATGATAGCACGGCCGAGTAATCATAGCCAACTTATTTACAGTAGTCGAAAAAATTATAGCCGCACCAAATTTTGACAAGTTTTAAAATATTATTTTTGTTTTTTAATTTCGGTTAGTTTTTTATAGTTCGTTCTTTACTACATCCGTATAAATACAAGTTTAAAGGCAGTCTCACACGATTGGGTATTTGCTAAAATTTGGTGTAAATTGTATCCCAATTGTTTTAACACCCGAAATATTTTTCACTATCCCAATCACGAAAATTAATTTATTGAAATTTTTCAATAGAACATCGCTGTATTGTACCAATCTTTTGAATGCAAAAAAAAAGTCCCCCTTTTTTTACCAATAGCCCAATATAAAAATTTACAAATCTGTACAAATGTACCAATCGAGTGATACTGCCAGGTAGGTGCAGGACACTCGGGTATAAAAATCAGAAAAATATTAAATCATAAGGCTTAGAAAACTGACCATACATTCAGGAAGTGTCTGGAATTCTTTTGTGGAGTTTAGTTATTTATTATTATACCCGAGCGCACTTGTGCACAAGGGTATATTAATTTTGTTCACATAACGGCTGTTTGTAACAGCCAAAACGAATCAAGATAGATATAGACAAATGTATACATAAATGCTCAGAATGAATAGAGAAGTCGATTAAGCCATGTCTGTCTGTCCGTCCGTCTGTGCGTCTGTCCGTCTGTCCGTCCGACCGTGTACACGATAACTCGAGCAAAAATTGAGATATCTCAACGAAATTTGGTATGTAGGTTTCCATTTATCCAAGGTAGGTTGGTGTTGAAAATGGACGAAATCGGACTGTAACCACGCCCACTTCCCATATAACGGTAATTTACAGAAATACGAAAACTGCGTTATTTTAGTAAATACTGAAGATAATTCACTCAAAATTGATATTTACAATAATTTTCAGACGAAAAATAAGAATATTATAAATTTTTGAAAAATGTGCGTAGCCATGCCCACTTATGGTTACATGTGTATATCTTTGTAACCGCTGCATCAATTTCTTCCAAACGCAGTTGTTGGCCTAGGTACACCAAAATGGCATACCAAAATCGGACAATAACCACGCCCACATCCCATATAACGGTAATTTCGAGAAATACAAAATCTTCGATAAATCAGTAAATATTAAAGCTACTTTATTCGAAATTGATGCTTGCAACCATTCTTTACCAAGAAATAAGTTTATGATAAAATTCTGGAAAATGGGCGTGGCACCGCCCACTTATGATCACATATATGTATCTCGGTAACCGTTCTACCAATTTGTACCAAAATCGGTACTTTTATTTTGCTTGCCATATAAAAGCAAAACGTTGAAATTTATTGAAATCGGACTAAATTACGGCCGCTTTTCATATAACGGTAAATTTCAGAAATGCTTGAAACTTCAATATTTGGAAATTTAAGAACGCTAATTTACTCAAAATTGATACATCCCGGCTTACGATCTAGCGGTAGCTTTCGGAAAGGTGAAAAAACATATATTTAATACTTGCGCCGGGTATTTAATGTTTGGCTTCGCCCGAACTTAGACTTTCTTAATTGTTAACATTTATTGGTGCTTTCAAAAGGATATCCTAGATATCTTTGTTTGTTTGTACCTAATTAATGAAAAGCATCTCAAATATGTAATTAAACATAGAAGGACCCCTTTGCGAAAATATATCGCGTAAAACTAAATTTTACAAAAAAGTGTTTTGACGTAGAATACGTTTTTCGTTTCGATATGGAGGTTATGCTGAAATGTTGTAGTTGTAATTTTTAGAGTTTCACGAAAACGCTTGTTGCACGAGAACTAATGAAGCGATTTCAAAGAAAAGTCTGGCGTTTCAAACATAAAATTCCAAGCCTATCGACAGATTCATTTTTGTAAGTAACCAGTTCGGTTTCTGTAGATAAAAGAACGGTAAACTTTGGCTTATTTTGGGGTCAATTTTGAGCTTTTAAAGTGCTTCAGCAGCTTATGATTTGCAGATATAACCTTCATTTTCGGGGTATAGATTCTGTGGAGCAATAGAAATTTTTTCGTGTACACATTTCATATAAATTCAGCAAATATTGAGCATTTTATCGCAAAAAATTGTTGAAAAAATTTTCACATTTTTTGTATTACCAAAATGCTCGAAAACCGCTCGAATGGTTTTTGTTTTCTTTGGTCGAAAATTCGACAGTTTTCCTTTCGTTTGGTATATGGGAAGCATTGGTTGATATCTTTTAAGTATGTTTATTTGATTCAAATATATTTGCATAAATGCTTTTCCATACAAAATCACTTCGTTACATATTTGTAATACTTCTATATTGGCAGTAAGCTAACTTCTCAATGTGTAAGCATTCCGAAATCAAAGCGAGACAGTCTAGTACCGTTTTTGTCAATGTATTGTGTACTTGGGTGCCGTTTTGTATATGTGTTGTGTACATGTTTATTTATAAAGGTATGTGTTCCTTTTCTTTCGTACGTGTTTATTGATATATCTGTACTGTAGTGTTTTCGGACGGTACTAGCTCTTACTGCCAATATAGGAGTATTACATATATGCTTCGTCATCAATTTGCAAATACATGCATGCGTTGGATGTGAGGGAAGGAGACAAAAAGTATGTATA
>NW_023458558.1:82883486-82887250 GCF_013731165.1 Rhagoletis pomonella | reverse complement strand
TTTTTTTCACCCGAGATAGTCAAAGTTGGGGAAGAAAATATCAAAAAGTTAAAAATCCAGAAATAGTCCTAATTTTATGATGGTTCCTTAATTTATTTTAACTACATTGCATTTGAGTATGGAGAGGCAACTATCTGGAAGTATTTTACATAAAAAATTTACTAAGTATTGCCCGGTTTGTAGTTGCAGTTAAAGAAAACACATGAAAAGGCACGATTTTTTTTTTAAATTCGAAAAAATGTAAGTATTTCAAAAACGGTGACACTTTTACCTGAAAATTTTTTGTTTATCAGTGAGCTCACCCCCCCACCTACCTTGCCCTAAAGTTTGGCACGTTACTTCTGGGACACCCTGTATGTGCATAAGTACATATTTCGCAATATTTTTAACCTAATCGCAGCGTAAGTACATATGTAAATACATACACACGTTCATGTGTTGATTACAGTTAATGTGGATCTGCTTTTATGTTTTAGTAATCTATGTATGTCTATATATATTATGTATGTACATACATATATGTATGAACACATGTATGCATAAACGAGAAAACTTTTTGAAGTGAAACAACACTTAAAAAAGACCATTCCAAGAATAAAAGTAAAGGTGAGTACGTACATAGATAAAGAAAAGGATAAAGGCAAATGTAAAAATAACTAGTAATTTTTAGCAAAAAAAAAACCGACTTCAACTCCCATATAAAAAAAAATATATATATATATATCTCATGATCCGCTGATCGGATCTTAACCAGATTAGTATGGGACCACCTCTGAGACACTACCTTTCCGATGCAAAAAGAATTATCGAAATCGGTTGACGTGGTCCAAAGTTATGCGGTAACATACATAAAAAAAAAAAATATTCCGACGAACTGATAACCTCCTCCTTTTTTGGAAGTCGGTTAAAAACAAGTAATTTTTAGCAAAAAAAAACCGACTTCAACTCCCATAAAAAAAAAAAATATATATATATATATCTCATGATCCACTGATCGGATCTCAACCAGATTAGTATGGGACCACCTCTGAGACACTACCTTTCCGATGCAAAAAGAATTATCGAAATCGGTTGACGTGGTCCAAAGTTATGCGGTAACATACATAAAAAAAAAAAAAAAATATTCCGATGAACTGATAACCTCCTCCTTTTTTGGAAGTCGGTTAACAAAAACAAAATTGCGTAAAGATAAAGGCAAACATGAAGACCAAGGTAAATTTAAACACTTTATTTATATAAGGGCAAAGGTGAAGGCGAATATGTATATAAAGGATATAATAAACATAAAAATAAAAACAAAGATAAATATAAAGAAAAAAATGAGGGTGAGGATACCGATAAAAGTGTAGATGAAGATAGAGGAAGCAAGATTAAAATAAAGGTAGTTACAGAGAAAAGGATATAGATAGAGGCACATAGACTCAAGCTGGGAACTGTTCCGGGATTTTAGAGATTTTCGGGATTCTCGAGACCTATCGATATAATAATCATTACGTTGTCGGTTTTGTGATCGATATTTTTATCAATTTTGTTTGTTTTGTTGTGTTGCTATCGATTATTTCGGAATTTATCGACAAAATGGTCGATACTTTTATCGATTTGATTATCGATATTTTTATTGATTGTGTTAACGATTTTGCTGCCGATACTATTATCGCTTTTGTTATCGATATTTTTATCGTTATTGTTACTGGTTTTGCTATCGATATTTTCGGAACTTATCGATATAATGATCGATATTTTTATCGATTTCGTTATAGATATTTTTATTGATTTTGTTATCGATTTTGTAATCGATTTTGTTATCGACTTTGGTTTCGATTTGTAATCGATTTTTTGATAGATTTTGTAATCGATTTGGTTATTGATATTTTTATCGATTTTGTTGTCGTTATTTCTATCGATTTCATTATCGAATTTGCTATCGATTTTACTCTTAACCATACGCTTAAATTTAGTGGCTGTATCTCCGATACAGCCTGCAGACCAAGACGAAGGGGCTGGACTGTTCCCCTTTTTGTATTTTTCTCTGCTTGGGCTAGCACCATCAATACCAAAGTTTTGATTTTATGAGATAATTGAGAATTATAAGTAAACGCAAGAGTTTTTTTTTTGCAGAAGTCACCGTTCTATTTTCTTAGCACATATGATAATTTCGCCCGCAAGAAAAAAATCATTGTCACATACGATAAAATTTACAGTAAATTTTTGGGGTAGTTCGATATGTACTTAATTTTTGTTAGTTTGTAACAATAAATGGGGAAATAATTAAAAAAAATTTTATGTTTGTCCTGCTTTTTTTCTATCGAAAATAGAAATGTATTCCTTTCTCCGTTTCAGAATCTGGCAACCCTTATCTGCGCTCTGAAATATGTATGTCACTGAATAATGTATGTATGAGTGAAAACTATCGATAGTGCTTACAAAACCATCGATGTTGTCGATAGTCAAAAACCATCGATACAATCGATAGTGCCATCGATAGTTTTCCAGCTCTAGTTTTAACATTTGCAGCACTAAAATCAGTGTTGCCCTGTGTAAGCTTTTCACAACACAATGAGCATCTATATATTATTCTGAAACAATCTATATATCATTCTGAAACAAGGCTCTTATTCCCAGCGATCTACAAGTCGTACAGAGACAAATTATACATCAAATTAAAGTGCTCGATCTGCAAACTTTTTAGATTTAAGATTCATTGAAACGTTTTCGATATATTTGCGTCGAAAGATTTTAAAATTTTTACATTTAGCAAAGCATTGCTACATTCATTTCGATAGGCAGCTTCTCAGCGGGACATAAGAGAATGAAAGCTTGTTCCATTTATTCGCTTTCGTTTCTGTTTTTGTTTCATATCGTTTAAAGCATTGCTACGTTCGTGTGCATGTAGACAGCGATACAGCGAAATATCTGCAAAGAAAATGTTCCCTTTGGCTCTGTACATACCCACCAAAAAATTTGCGCTTATATAAGCCTTATTTAATATGATCGTATGTCTTAACATTTAATGCATGAAACTTGTAAGGAATACAAGTTGTATTGCGCAACCCTTAATTTACATCTGATTTCGCCGTATTGATGTCATTGGGAATCATGGTACAATAATTACAGGTATTGTCTTCCCAGAGAGCGCATATTCCGATCTGCCTTATTTAAAAATTATCATTGTTGCCCACACTAAAACGTTTACTAGGGAAAAGGGATATTTCCATACCCCATATACCATATATGTTCGCGTTTTTTTTTAAACAAACCATCTTGCAAAGAACTTATTTAATTTGCATAAGCCAGTAAAAAAACATTTGCTTGTAAATTAATTCAAAATTTGTATGGCTCACTTAATTTCAAACGTTTCTTCTTTTGTTTTGAAAAATTATAAAAATTAAATTGAGCGAAAGCAAAAAGCAAAACCAAATAAAAGTAAAAGAATCAGCACTGAACTGCGTCAAAACGAAAATAAGGGAGCACGAATTTCGATGCGAAGCAAAACTCTCTGAGAAGATAGTACGTGTAATTGTTGTACCATGGATAAAAACATTAAAAGGTAAATTCATTCTCTCAATTCGTCGGCCATGATTTTTTTCTGACGTTTGCAAGCATTTTAAAATCATATAAAATTTTAACTAACAAGTAAGAAAGTCCAAGTTCGGGCGGAGCCGAACATTAAATACCCGGCGCAAGTATTAAATATATGTTTTTTCACCTTTCCGAAACCTACCGCTAGATGGTAAGCCGGGGTTTATCAATTTTGAGTAAATTAG
>NW_023458558.1:82871279-82883386 GCF_013731165.1 Rhagoletis pomonella | reverse complement strand
TTAGCGTCCTTAAATTTCGAAATATTGAAGTTTCAAGCATTTCTAAAATTCCGACTTTAATAATTTTCAACGTTTTGCTTTTATATGGCAAGCAAAATAAAAGTACCGATTTTGGTGCAAATTGGTAGAACGGTTACCGAGATACATATATGTGATCATAAGTGGGCGGTGTCACGCCCATTTTTCAGAATTTTATCATAAACTTATTTCTTGGTAAAGAATTTTTGCAAGCATCAATTTCGAATAAATTAGCTTTAATATTTACTGATTTATCGAAGATTTTGTATTTCTCTAAATTAAATTAAATTGGTATGCCATTTGGTATGTTGTACCTAGGCCAACAACTGTGCCAAGTTTGGAAGGAATTGATGCAGCGGTTACAAAGATATACATATGTACGCATAAGTGGGCGTGGCTACGCCCATTTTTCAAAAATGTATAATATTCTTATTTTTCGTCTGAAAATTATTGTAAATATCAATTATCGTCAGTATTTACTAAAATATCGCAGTTTTCGTATTTCGTTGAGATATCTCAGTTTTTGCTCAAGTTATCGTGTACACGGACGGACGGACAGATAGACATGGCTTAATCGACTTCTCTATTCATTCTGAGCATTTATGTATACATTTGTCTATATTTATCTCGATTCGTTTTGGCTGTTACAAAGAACCGTTATGTGAACAAAATTAATATACCCTTGTGCACAAGTGCGCTCGGGTATAAAAAAATTAAATTGTTCACAATTGTTGTTGTTTGAGATTAAAAATGAGAATGTGTGTGTGAGCTTGAGTTCGAATTTTAAAATTATATTGCTGGCAAACGTCAGACTGCCTTTCAATGATTTTACCTTGTAATGTTTTTATCATGTTTATGCCGAAGCCTTATAGGTCATATAAAAAGCGGCTTTAATATTCCCTTATAATAAGGCATCACTTGGAGTATAATTGCCTTATACACACTGTACAAGTGTGAAAAGTACAGTGTTCGAAAGTGCTTGAATGAAGAATAAAAATTTAGTCGTCATTCAAAATAAGAAAAATTATGAATAAAACTTTATTTTTTATTTGAATAATAATTCATTCAAAAACGCCCATCCCTGGATTAAATTTAACGATGTAATTTTGCATCGCGGGTGAGTTCCAAAACTAAATTCGGAGTGGCAAACATAAAAATAAAATATTTTCCTGTGTTATATTTAATAAAATAATGTGATTATGTACACACTTGCAAGTTATAAAAAACAAAGCTTGTAATGCCATGAAAGAACTATCTCGCTCTGAGGAGTTATATTTTTTTAGAGCAATAAATAAACTCCTCACATGTTCGGCTCACTCGTGAATTTGCATGTGATGTATTTGTCAAATAGTTAATTTGTGGCATTATTTTATTTTTATCGCTGATAAACAAACAAGCAAGAAGCTCAAGAAGTGTTCCACCGTCTCATCCTCTTCAAAACAGGATGGGCAAATGGAGTTGTCATTTACGCCTATCAAAGTCAGGAGTTTGGTCGTCTGCTGTGGTGTAGTGGTAAGCAGTGCGCGCTTCCACTCCGTTGCACCTGGGTTCAAACCCTGGTCAAAGCAACATCGCAAAAAATATAGAAAAAAAGGTTTTTTCTTAACAGCGGACGTCCCTCGGCAGGCAATGGCAAACTTCCGAGTGTATTTCTGCCATGAAAAACAGCTTCTCATAAAAATACAATCGCCATTCGGAGTCGGCGTAAAACTGTAGGTCCCTCCGCTTTGTGTGACAACATCAAGGCTGAGGGAAGTATTCACCCAGTTTCTGGTGGTGGCTTCGATGGCCGAAGTGGGGAGTGCTATACCTGGTTGCGGATCGAGGAATGCCTGATCTAAGCCAACTGTGGAAAAGGGGTCAGATGTCTCATTTCCAGGCACTCCCGAGTTGCCCGGCACCCAGAGTAAAGCAAGCTCGTTATCTTTAAAAACATAATTTAGTCGAGATTGCATTGCCGAACTAGTTTGGAAGTACTTAGATAGAGGGCTGGCAGTGCAGCTTGGCTGTTCCTGCAGACAAGTAAACTCCTTCCCCTCCACCTATTTTCCACTACGTAGTCTATGGCTTTGGGGATTGCAAATAGCTCAGCCTGGAAGACCGAAGCATACTCCCCAAGAGAAAAAGTGAAGCTTATCTCCATTATCTTCGAAAAAATACTCCAGGTCCTGACCCTGAGTCAGTTTTGGCGCCATCAGTGAAGGTTCCTCAATGTGCGAGTGCGGGCTCAGTGCTGGAATTAAACCAACATTCCCCTCAGGGCACTCTGTCTCTCTAGAATCTCTTCAACAAAGGTAATGGTGGCGTACTATCCTGTACCATTGAAAAGACACAAGTGCTCTAATATCTGCCGCTGGCAATTTCCGCATCACCCCACTCAGTGTTATACCAACCACTGGACCACTTTAGGAATCACTGTAGTATACGCAAAATTTAATTTTTTATATTTTTGATTCAGAATAACGTGTTGTTTGGCTATTTGGTATACATGTATGTAGAGCTATGAATTTATAAAATTGTTGAAATATTCGCCTTCGCCACAATGTTCTGTAAATTTCCCGGTATAGCAAAGCTTTTACCATTCACCTGGGAGTGGCCAGATGTGATTTGTTTGCTTACGGTTCAAGTCACAGCTCAATTCGTCCGGATATTTATATCTACGTATCCCCTGGGTAGGGACCAAAACACCCGTTTGGGAGCGTCCCCTGGGTTTGAGTCCCTGCACGTTAAAACCTAACCCAATGAAAAAAACCTTGCCTCGGGTGATATCCCCTTCTATTGATGGCGATCACGGCAATCGTATAAAGGACTATGATTTGAGGGTATGCACCTGGACCCTTAATAGAGATGGTGCCTCTTCCCGGTTGGTTGATGTCCTCGGGAAAACAAAGACTGACATCACTGCCATCCATCAAATGCGATGGATGGGGCAAGGCAAGGTAAGTGTGACCGACTTGTCTCATTTTCCGACTTCACCCTTATTCGAGAATTTTGTTAACTAGTATGTAAGGAACTTTTGTATGTTTATAGACTCAAGAAATAAATAAATAAATATATTTGTAACGGTAGGCGAAATATCTACTATTGCACAAAAAGGTCTGCAAGATGGCACTGGAGTCGAGTTATTGGTAAAAATCGTCATGTGAAGTCAATCGGAGGCACCAAGGATCAAAGTTAAATTACCACCGGTAAATTAATCACCAGAACAATTGCGGTCCTTGCATTACGGCGACTAAACAGAATAAAGACTATTCTTGATAAATTCCTATAAACACAATTGTAAGTTTTCGAAAGTATTTAATGATACTCCCTCATTTTGAAATTGCCACAAACTCTACTGAAAGTGTACTATACGCATACAAGGACGATTCACCATCGGACCAGATAATTGTTGCCACAAGAACTTCTTCCCGGACGTAACGTTTTCATTAAACCTTCATTATTTAAAACCGCAATGGAAGATATATCTTCTGACGACCACAAAACCAAACGTGAACGTGAATTGTTGGTAAAAACGTTGGACCAAATGTTTAAAGAAGAATTCAATTTTGGGCAGGACGAAGTCCGCAAGGTCTGCTAGTAAAATAACATAATAACCGATTTGGTTTTTTTTTTTACCTCGTAACTTCAATTCCATTTCTGCTTAGATACAAAAATTTAAAACCAAAGTTTGTCTCTACGGAAAGGCATTGGTGTTATTAAAGAGATTAAAAATAATTAATTCAAATGGAGGATAACAAATATTTGAAAACAATTAAATTCAGTCTTGAAAAGAAATTAAGGATTCGTATGTTAGTGTAGTGTAATCCGCTTTTTTTTAATAACAGTGAAAAAGTGATAACTAAATCGATGCATTACACCACTGGAAATATGAAAATTTCGATCTAATCCTTGAATGAATAAAAACACATTAAACTGAATCTAGATTTTTTGTTGTTTTTCGAGCATATTTGGAAGCATATTTACTAATGTTTTAATGTTTATCTAAGCGCTCAAATTTGCTTTTTTCCTGCTTATTTTCTTCGGTCCTGCTCATCACACATCACTTCAATTGAAACACCACTTTGTAGTTTTTCCAGAATACTGGTTAATCAAAGAAATGCAACAAGTTCAAATTTTGTGTGTGTGGCATGCATAAACAAAGAAAGTTGTAGGTATTTAGGTAAAATTGTTTTGAAGTTTCACCTATAAAGGTTACAATGTTTTGTTTTAGAGACTTGCATTAATGAAGGAATTGCACGTATTGAGGATTGCGGTTACCGTGTACGCACTGTATATATTTTTCATCGGATAAACAGAAATTAAGTTACGAACAATTTTAAGGCTCAAACTACGAACAACGCGTTTATATACCTTAAGTCCAGAAGTGAGGGGTATTAAAAGTTTTCAATATGCATATTTTTTGTGCATCATTATATCTATAACTTTATCAGTCACACAGTGTTATTATTCCGACGCAATCTTTGACGGTGGTACCGGGTGGGGAACGGTATATGACGTTAGGAGGTTTAGTTTGGGTTACAGTCTCACGCTGACGGGGTTAAGCTTAAGGTTAAAACCATGCGCAGTAAAAAGTAAACTATTTAAATCGACGAATAGTTTTATATAAACTTTTGTGAACTTCTATTTATGTGTTGGTGTACATCATACCTCTATTGGTTACAATAATTTTAAGCTATAATAAAAATTTTTTCGTAATAACACATAATATAATAATTCTGTGGTAATAATTATTGGTTTAAAAAAAAATTGTATAGTTCTGCCCTTTTATATGGGAACTCTTGCTTTGCGTTGCCCTGAAACCTCAGAAAATGTTGCGTTCTTTATATGAGAATGAAACAGAAATTATACTACTCCATCACAATTTATTTATAGAACTTAAAAACGGTGAATTATTCACTTGGCATGTAAATCTTTAGTAATTTTAAAGCAAAACACTTATATCTGATACGGAAAATAATTGTATTTTTACAAGCGTAAATTAAAAATCAACCGTGCAACTCTCACCCTCACGTTTATTTGAGGGCTGAAAAGGCAGCACTTTTGCCGGATCAGAGCGCAACCTGCTGAGAAAAGAACACGACGCCTTGTGAAAGGGCTGAGAAAATAACATGAAAGTTTGACAGCGCTAACACAAGGCAGAATAAGTGCATCCTTTTTTCGAGAAAAGAAAACGCTATTAGTTACCTCTAACAACTTAGTTATGGCGGCACCAATCAGCGTAAATATGTAAGCGAGATTTTTTCTTCAATATTTTTTAGCAAGGCACATCTATTTATTTACAGTGCATCTTACCAACCGCTGAACCACCCTTAAGTAGTTTTATTAAATACACAGAAAGTATGTGCTCATACAAGCATTCATACAAATGTACACCAGTTAATGCGTACATGCAGGGATGTATGCATGGATGTACATACACATGTCTACTTGTACACACACATGTCTACTTGTACACTTGTGTTTATGTGTTTAAAATCTTCTTTACACAAATGCTTTCAATGTGTACAATGCGATCTCTGCCATTGCTCCGCTCCACAAACAGAGAATACATCTTTTATTAGCCTGAAAAAGTATTTTTGTTTCCTTTTATTAATTTATCTGGTTGCTTTTTATTTTTTTTATTTTTATTTTAGTTTTTGTTATTCAATGGCTTGCGCGTTTCATTTTTTCATACTCAGTTGCTGTCTCATTCGATTTCGCGTTTTCTCTGTGATGTCTGTGCGTATGTGAAGTTTAATGGAAGGAGATACTGACTTCGTCGCCTGTACCTTCATCCGCAATTCCAACTTCGCCTTAGCTAACTCACCCCAGTAGTGGTACGGCGAGTTGGTTGTTGAATGGCTGGTCTATTGTAATTTTTTTTGTCTTTTTTTGTTTTGGTGTATGACAGTTGTGTGTTGAACGCAGTAGGAATACTAATACACCGAACCAAAGAAGCATAATTTGAAAGTGACGTGCATAAAGGAACGAATAAAAACTTTTACACACGTTATTACGAGAGAACTACCGTCGGCCTCGAACGAAAAAAGTAAGGCATTGCCATCGACTCAACCCATTTCGTAGCGGAGTGCCAGCGTCCTGTCCGTCTCCGAAATTGCAGCAGTTGAAGTGAATTGCGCAAAGCGACAAGAGCGAAAAGTCGTTTAATATCTCTGCGTCAGTCACCAGCTGACCAATGTGTCTTTGAATTGGTTGGCGTCTATCTGAAGGTGCATCAATTCTGATGGTCTGGATAAGGAACCTTTTTGCTTTTTTTGGATTCGAACAAACAACCTCCGTGCCCTGCATATGACAATGATATCGCTATACAATATACATACATGCATAAATAAATACTATGTATGACTGCGGGTACGGGGGAGATACATAGCCCATGCTTGAGCACCCCACAATGACGGTGTGCCTTGAATGCTTGTGCGAATGTTTGTCTGTTTATTATCACTGATTTTGTTTCCCTTTTTATTCACGTTTGCCGATTCTTATTCGCCCGTTTTCGTGCGCATTATCGTTTGTATCTTGTTTTAGCAACTTTTGTTGCTCATGCTGCCACCACCACTGTCATCTTCTACATAACATCATGGCTGGTGCACGACCCTTCACTGTTGCCGTCGCGCGTTCGTGTTAACAAATTTTGTACATATGTATGTTCTAGTCGATGTATTTCCTCGTAGAAGACCTTGCACAAAGAGCAATGCATTCAAGAAATTCGTTTTCTGGACACTTTTCACCGATGAGATGAGTGCGAGTGAGTCCTGTGGCTGTCTCTGCTTTTGCTGTCGAGTCCTCGGCAGCTAAGCTCGCGTCCGTTTCATGATATCTAAGCCTCGAAAAAGTCAACGTCATCAAACTGCACGCAAACAATAACCTGAACTCTAGTGAACTCAACCGATTTCATCGGTCGCGCTCTTGCCGGTAATGTGTCGTTCAAAGTTAAATTGGTGAAAAATTTCTTTGGAAACTAAAAATATTCCATAAAAAAGTGGCAAAGTGGTTTGAAGTGTTACAAAGAATAAGACAAACTTAAAAAAAAATCCGAACGAATGCTTGTTTGTATTCCATTTGCAAATTTTTGTTCACTCCGTGATACTTATACATAGTTAAACTTTGCCGCATTGTGCATTGTTTCTTCTGTTTTATTTGGAATTTGTGCACCTTCGACGGATATTTCTTCTGGCGTCTACTGATCTGACAGAGCGTTATAAATCACTGACCAACGTTCTGCAGATAATTACAAAATCCATGTCTTAAAAGTGAATGAACCATCCTATTGTATAAACAAACATATGCATGGATATATTTGTGTTATACGCGCAATATAAATATTTAATATATTTTACAGTGAAATTCTGGGCTTCGCGCATTCGGCTCGTTTATAACTTTTTGATTTCTCAACTGTTTTTCTTTGCAGTGATTGAATACGTCCTTGAATACGAAGAAAAAAATAATTAATAAAACCACAAAAAAGGCTCAAGTCAAATTTAAACTTCACTAATAGGTACATATGCCGTATCGAAAAATATAAACGAATATATAGGAACTAATAATAGAATACATATTCTAAGTAAAAAAAGAATCCGGTTTCTGAGCGGTCTGCACTGTCAGTGTAGAAGCGTTTCTCCAACTACATGATTTGATTCGCTACATTTTTGTTGTCGGCAGGTGTGCCTTTGTTATTACTACGGAGGTTTTTATACCCGAGCGCACTTGTGCACAAGGGTATATTAATTTTGTTCACATAACGGTTGTTTGTAACAGCCAAAACGAATCGAGATAGATACAGACGAATGTATACATAAATGCTCAGCATGAAAAGAGAAATCGATTAAGCCATGTCTGTCTGTCCGTCTGTCCGTCCGTCCATGTACACGATAACTCGAGCAAAAATTGAGATATCGTAACGAAATTTGGTACGTAGGTTTCCGTTAATTCAAGGTAGGTTGGTATTGAAAATGGGCGAAATCGGACTGTAACCACGCCCACTTCCCATATAACGGTAATTTCCAGAAATACGAAAACTGCGATATTTTAGTAACTACTGAAGGTAATTCACTCAAAATTGATATTTACAATAATTTTCAGACAAAAAATAAGAATATTATAAATTTTTGGAAAATGGGCGTAGCCACGCCCACTTATGGTTACATGTGCATATCTTGGCAACCGCTGCACCGATTTTATCCAAACTTGGCACAGTTGTTGACCTTGGTACAGCATACAAAATGGCCGAATTTTTTTTAAATCGGACAATAACCACGCTCACATCCCATATAACGGTAATTCAGAGAAATACAAAATCTTCGATAAATCAGTAAATATAAAAGCTAATTTATTCAAAATCTATGGTTGGAACATAGCGGTAGCTTTTGGAAAGGTGAAAAAAACATATATTTAATACTTGCGCCGGGTATTTAATGTTCGGCTCCACCCGAACTTAGACCTTCTTACTTGGTTTTATATATAATTCACGCACACAGACGAAACCATGAGAATACAAAAACAGAAAGCAACTTCAGTGGCAATTCACTCATTTCGAGTTTTACCTCACCTTGAACTTATGTATCCGAACATTGTTTATGTGGCACACCTACTTGTAAAGTTTTGGTGGCAACGGCTAAATGCATGGGAAAAAGGGAGCAAGGGAAGTGGGGAAATTCCGTTTTTAATACGGTCGAAAAGATTAAAATGAGTTTAGCATGACGCTAGATACCAGGTAAGTCATTAGCTCATATGAATATGTGTGTATGTATACACATTCAAGTATATATGTAGGCACGTATTGTATGCAAGTACTATACTATATTATAATATAACTTTATTTTAATTAGCGTGGTTAACCAAACCAAATCATATAAAAAGACATGAGTTTAAATGCAAATAATACAAATCTCAACAACATTTTACAACATCCACTTCGAATTTCCCGAGATTGCTCGAGAAACAATTTTTCGTGAGGAAGCAAGACATTGAAAATTTTTTAAATCGGACCAAAATTACGCCCACTTTTCATTTAACGGTAAATTTGAGAAAAACGGAAAGTCCGATATTTCGAAAGTTAAGAACGCTAATTTACTCTAAATTGATATCCTTTTTATAGAAGTTTTTTCTGTGGATTCTGGATCTAATGTAAATATTTTTTGGTAAAACCGGCATTCATCTTAATATCGGATACCACATACGAACTCATTATTTCCCATTTGTGAGAAAATACTAAAAACCTTTTCAAAGAATATATTAACTTATAATTTAGCATATAATATGGAAAGTAAAAAAATTCAACTTGGTTCATAGTTTTTAAAAATGATTTTTCTCTATTGCACCCTGATGTTAACTGAGGCAATTATAAATAATACATGTATTTACGAATGTTGCAAATATGATATTAAAATTTGATGTCGAATAGCGAAAAGAGCATTACTCAACCATGGATTTTGGCAATGAACCAAGTAATGGAGTTGTCCGGCTAGTACTGCATTGTTTCAATACGATTCAAACCATGCTATGAGACACATGTTTATGTATGTTGCATTGAAACGCAATACAGTGGGCGTCCAGTATAACAACCATTTTCTGGAAAATGCCGGCTGAAGAATAGTTGTACCCCAGGATCTCTAAACTCAAAAACAAGGTGGCAAAGTTTTAATTCTTGCAGTGACTCCCTAATTACCAGACCAATATTTAATGGAAAACATTTGGAATTGGTTGGCTTGTAAAGTTTTCAGTCAGATCATCCACATAACTCTCTCTAAGACTTTCTTAAACTTCTCTCTTGTGATACTTTTTCTTACTTACATGTAGTTTAGAAAATAAGCGCTTTGAAAACCATTACAATTGATACCCTTATTGTAATCTTCTTCTTCTTTATTGGCGCTGTAACCGCCTAAACGATTTTGGCCGAGTCCAAAACAGCACGCCATTCATTTCTCTTCTGTGCTAACTGACGCCAATTGGAAATGCCAAGTGGAGCCAAGTCCTTATCCATCTGGTATTTCCAACGCAGAGAGGCCTTCCTCTTCCTTTGTTACCAGCATCGCGGCCCGCGTTGAATACTTTCAGAGCAGGAGCGTTTCTGTCCATTCGAATGACATGGCCAAGTCAGCGGAGCCGTTGAATTTTAATTCGCTGCATTATGTCTATATCGTTGTAAAGCTCATACAGCTCATCGTTAAATCATCTGCGGTATTCGTCAGCGCCAACGCGTAAAGGTCCGTAAATCTTTCGCAGAATCTTTCTCTCGAAAACTCCAAGAGCCCCTTCATCAGATGTTTATTGTAATAGTTCATTGAAATTATTGAATAGTTTGAATTTAACTTTTTAAATAATTGGCAACCTTTTTAAACCAGTTTCGTCTGACACTCATATTGTGATACATACATATGTATGTATTCAAATTACACAATTCCTTTAATTCAAGTTGAATTTGAATTTTCAAACATGTGGAAACCCCGCTATATATATGTAGCTTAAAAAATAAGCCTTTTCAAGACTCTTTCGATTAATATCGAAATAACTCATTTAACTTATATCTAATATAATTGAATAAAATTGCGAATTGATTTGCGAATTGTAGTAGATTGTACAAATGAGAATTCAATTTATTCAAGTAAATATATAGTTTTTACATGCGCAAATGAATTGGAAGTTAACGCAAAGCATACATGTATATACATATCGTCGCTCCCAACGAAGAGTAGCACATCTCAAATTACCGTGGAAGACTAGCACGTTTCACTATTCGCGTCGAAGACTAGCACATTTCATTATTCGCGTCGAAAAGTAGCACATTTCAGATTCTCGCGTGGAAGACTAGCACATTTCACTAATCGCGTGGAAGACTAGCACATTTCAGATTTTTGCGTGGAAGACTAGCACATTTCGTTATTTGCGTGGAAGACTAGCACATTTCAGATTTTTGCGTGGAAGAGTAGCACATTTCGTTATTTGCGTGGAAGACTAGCACATTTCAGATTTTTGCGTGGAAGACTAGCACATTTCGTTATTTGCGTGGAAGACTAGCACATTTCAGATTTTTGCGTGGAAGACTTGCACATTTCAGATTTTCGCTTGGAAGAGTAGCATATTTCAGATTGTTAAGCCGCGAAAACTGCACGTCTCCGGTTTAAAGTAAATCATAAAAGCATAATATATATTGAAAATTCAAACGTTTATTCTATATTTCTTTAATTGTATTATGAAAATCATGAAATTCAGACGGTATATACCGTTTACTAATCATTTGTTGAATATCATCCACTTTTCTTTTTTTTAAAGGTATTTTTCCCTTGTAAGCTTTAGGCAATTCACAGTGTTTCATGGTTGACCATTGAACATTTTTTTTCATTAGGTTCAACTTCTCCTCGCTTTGCATAAAGTCGTATTTTACTGCCATGTCTACTTGATTTTTGCTATTTTTTATTGTAATTTTCCGTACATGTGATATCTTAATTTTTTGCCAATGAAAATATTTGGACAGTTCTTCGAAGGAAAATATTTCATTTGCGTTTGCGTTGTTGAAAATTTGTTGAGTTTTTTTAGTATTCTCCTGGGCTTTAAACTTGGGCCAATATGGATTTTTTTAAGAGAATTAACTTTATTTTAATTGAAGGTTTTTTAAGTAAATAAATAAACATAACATAAATAATATCACTTTGAAACGGGGTGCTCTTGATATGATACTGTATGTATATGTTTTTTCGTATTTATTTATAAATAAAGATTCCCTGAGAAAGACGCGAATGTCGAAAGGTGTAGGAGGAAAAATAAACGTTTATTTTACTTGTAATAACCGGCCAAAAGGCTCCATATACAACACTAAACTTTCAGCATGACCGAAGAAAAATAATTATAGTATAAACATACATATTTATGTAACTTTTTTTTTTTAACGGCTGCTACAACCTTATATGAACTGCCTTGCGTATCCCTCTTCCACACAAAAATCTGAAATGTGCTAGTCTTCCAGGCAAATAACGAAATGTGCTACTTTTCCACGCAAAAATCTGAAATGTGCTAGTCTTCCACGCAAATAACGAAATGTGCTAGTCTTCCACGCAAAAATCTGAAATGTGCTAGTCTTCCACGCAAATAAC
>NW_023458558.1:82868358-82871269 GCF_013731165.1 Rhagoletis pomonella | reverse complement strand
CTACTCTTCCACGCAAAAATCTGAAATGTGCTAGTCTTCCACGCAAAAATCTGAAATGTACTAGTCTTCCACGCAAATAACGAAATGTGCTACTCTTCCACGCAAAAATCTGAAATGTGCTACTTTTCGACGCGAAGAATGAAATGTGCTAGTCTTCCACGCTAATAGTGAAATGTGCTAGTCTTCCACGCGAATAGTGAAATGTGCTACTCTTCGTAGGGACCGACGATATGTATGGATATTCAATTTACGTGAAAGTATTTTATGAAAAGGGTATTAAATAAATAAATGCTTGCACGCAGCAATAAGAATTAACTTCAGAAATTATTCAATATGTATACTTATTTATACTTATGTGTTGAAACGGTTTAAATGATGATAATGATGAATGGTTCATTGATGATTAGAAACGCTCCTTGATACAGTTGATGCATTCGTCTCGATGCGTCGAATCAAAAGGTGAGGTAGAAAAAGAGAGAGACCGTAGGCGCGAAATGCACCCGTAATTATGTCAGTTACAATGGCAACCGTTCGCTTTCATTGGAGCGAGTTCGAAAAAGGGTGGACGTAGTCCAGCCGCGCAAGGATTTTTAAGGGCACAAGTCCCTTAAACAATAATAATTGTATTTGAATTTAGTTTAAAACAGCTACCCTTTTCACACTCAGAAAATTCTGCATGTTTATGCTGTACATTTCAAAACACCCTTACTTTTGACACATTTACTTAAGTATAATTTACTTAAATTCAACTTTTAAAACAGATGGCAACCCATTTCAAAATATTTTCCAACGAAAACCTTATAAAACCCCTTTCGTCTGTGATCCATAATCCAATTGCCTAATTCCCTTAACTTAAGTAGCATCTGATTTTTTAACAGGTGGTAACCCTCCTATATTAGTTTAGTACTAAAACCCGTATCAAAAGCATTTCGATTGGTTCTCTATCTAAATTAATTGAATTTAATTTTTAAACGGGTGGCAACCATTGGAAAATACCTCAGTACTACTGTAAATGTTCAATCTGAAGGTTTCCTAATAATCTTTCGTATGACACCCATATTTTAATTTTCAGATAGCTGGCGAGTAATTAATTTAAATTTGACTCTTCAAAAAAATTTCAAACTACAACTTTTTAAAGCCTCTTGGCATCCTTGATTTTTTCAACAGGTGGCAGCCCTCCACCTTCGGTATGGAAGTGATTTTATATATCTCCATACCAAGCTCCAGTACTCTATCACAGAAATTTCCTGAGATATGCAGTATAAAAAATTACGTTTGTATGAGGAGATGCCACGCCCTCTCGTCTAATCAAGATTAAATATATCCTATATTTTAAGTTGAGCTAAAAGTGTGTTTGCATTGTTCAACTTTGCGTTCAACTCAGCGCAGGGTTGCACGAAAAAAAAGTTGAATGGCTAAAAATATTAAAATATGAAAAAATATCAAAATATTCGCCATAAAAAGGTGTTTGCATTGTTCAACTTTGCATTCAACTTTTGGTTGAATGGCCTTTCAACTAATCGCTTTCAACAAAGTTGGTCGCCAGCCAACATTTAGCCATTCAACTTTTTTTTTCGTGCAACCCTGCGTTGAGTTGAACGCAATTGTTGAACGCAAAGTTGAATAATGCAAACACTGCTTAAAGGACACTAGTATACAAAACTTCATGATGATCGGTTAAGTAACTAGTTAAAGCGTAACAAACAAACAAACTCACTTTCAGGTTTATAATATTAAGTAATTATTTTTTTGAGATTTGTATAAAAAAATACATGATATCAAGGGCAAGTATAAATCTGATAGATGGTGAAAATTTACGTAGCACCGAGGAACCGGAATTTGAGAATCGGTTCCTTTAGAGAACCGACCGGTTCTAACGGAACCGGAAATCGATTCGAAAAGAACCGAAAAATGGTTCCGGAAGTATTGAGACTGGACTCTAAAAAAAAAACCGAAAAACGGTTCAGGAAGAACCGAAACTGGATTCCTCGTTTTTTTGATGCTATCGATTTGAAATTCAGTTTTTTTTACGTTATATGGAGTTTTGAGTTGACATAAAATTTTGATCGGTTCAAGGCACCATATCCATGGTTACCATTCGGTCCGATTTTGGCGGGACAATACCGATTTGGAGAAAATTGTCCCGCTGAATAGTTTTTTTAAAATTTGGGACGTATAAGTCTCCCGATTTTTCATATTTGTACCGTTTAAATCCCGATTTTTAATGTTTACTTTTTTAATTTAATTGATGTCTCCGTGTACTCTAGCCCAAAAACCATTTTTCGGACGTGACAGCAGTTCCGTTATCTCAAAGAACGTAGAATATAAGGGAGCCGTAAATAAAGCCATCCATAAACATCCTTATTTTCTATGACCTTTGGCTATGATTCTATCATTCTTGCTTTAATTTCTTTTAGGTTTTTATAATTATTTACTAAGTTTCTTGTTTTTTTTATGAAACGTTACAAACTTGAATTTAGTGAAATTATAAAAAATAATACTTGCTTCCTTAAAAAATTCATGAATAAGAAAATTATAAGCTATATACACATCGCATGGTTAATAATATACAGAATTATTTCAAAATTTATCTTTTGTGGGAAAACACAGTAAAAGTTTGATCAATTCATACAGTTGTATACCAAAAGATAGATGGAAATACACATATCGCATGTTTACTAGTATAGTGGTGTAACTCAAAATTTACGTTTTTTGGAGATTTTATTATGCAATTAATAAGCTTGATAAGTAGAATATGCTCAGTCCAACAGATAACCAAACTTCCCAAATATGGCGAAGATGTGTGCCTTTCCATCCGTATTTTTGTATACCAACTGTATGAAATGATAAAACTTTGATTGCGGTTTCCCACAAAATTAAAATTTTGAAATACTTCGTTATATTATTAAAC
>NW_023458558.1:82852137-82863358 GCF_013731165.1 Rhagoletis pomonella | reverse complement strand
ATTGTTTCTTTAGTGATATCATGTCATGTGTTGAAATTGGGTGTGGTGAGTTGCAGTGTGGTGGAATTGGGTGTGGGAGTTACGGTGTTATGAATTCAGGTGTGGTGGTCTTAAGAGGTGTGGTGAATTTAGTTGTGGTGAGTGGAGGTGTGGTAAATTAAGGTGTGGTGAGTTTAGGTGTGGTGAGAAAGTTGAGGTGTGGTAGATTAAGGTGTGGTGAGTTAAGATGGGGTGAGAAAGTTGGGGTGTGGTGAGTTAAGGTGTGGTGAATATAGGTGTGGGGAGTGAAGTAGTGGTGGATTTAGGTGTGGGGAGTTAAGGTGTGGTGAATTAATGTGTAGCGAACCCAGGTGGAGTAAGTTTTTAAGCGGAGCACAGTGCCGCGACTCCATACAAATGATGGACAAAAATAGAAGGAGTGGTCAGAATTGGCTGAAACTTCACACCTAGAAATATTATGCCCCTCTAATTTCAAAAATGAAATCGGTTTTTCTATACCGGTTACTCATTTCGAGAAAACCGAGTTTTTTTTGCATTTTTATATGAAAATAGTCATTGTGGACATGTGTTGATATAAGTGGAAGGAGGCATCAGAATGGGCTGAAACTTTACACCTGAAAGGACTATATCACGGCAATTTAAGAAAAAAAAAACGTTTTTCAGCATCTCTTACCATTTAATTTTAAAAAAAATTTTTTTACAATTTTATAAAAAGGCAAAATAACTCATAATCATCGTAGACATATGTTTATAAAAACCGAAATAGTATTCAGAACTTGTTGAAACTTTACACCTAAAAGGACTAAGCCATGCTTATTTCAAAAATGCAATCGATTTTTCGGTACCGGGTACCCATTAAAAAAAAAAAGATTTTTTTTTTACATTACTATATGAAAGACAAATAAGGCATAATCATTGCTGATTGTGGTGTTTACGAAAACAGGAAGGAGTCGTCAGAATTTATTGAAACTTTACATCTGAAGTGTCTATATTACTCTAATTTTAAGAAAGTAATCGGTTTTTTGTAACGGGTACCCATTAAAAAAACATCGAGTTTTTGCACATGATTATTTAAAAATGAAATATGCCATATCATTGTTGCTAAGTGTTCAGAAAAATAGTCTTAATAGTCAAAATTCGTCTAAACTTTACTTCCTAAGTGAATACATATGGTAATTTGAAAAATTAAGTCGGTTTTCCTTACATGTTAACCTTTAGAAAAAAAAATTCTTTTGATTTCATTTAAAATAAAGCATAATCACTGTTAAGTAAGTAAGTAATAATAGCTGTTATATGGTAATAACATATAATATGTTAATAAAAACCGAACTAGTTGTTATAATCACTCAGTTTCAGAGTCCTCAGAAGAGGAGGAAGTGATCACTGATTCAAATGATTCCATGCTTTTGTCTGCTTCGTCACTTTCAACAATGTATTTATTAAAGCTGAGATCAGAACCCTTTAAATATTTGTTTCTCTGTTTTATATTTCTTTTTGTAAACTGGTGTCATTGCTCTATATATATATATATATATATATATGTATATATATATATATGTAAATCTTCGTATACCTTTGTTTTTGGCTCCCATACCGTGATGCATATTTAAGTATTTTAATTAGCTGATAATTTTTTTCATTTCAAAGCACCCTGTACCTCTTAACTTTTGTTTTGGCACTTTTAGCTTTAATTCAACACCTTATTTTTGAAGAGCGAACCAAAAATTTAGATCTTAGGGCATTCAGAAAAAGTATTGTAAATATAGATCAGCTAAAATAATACCAAAAAAAGATTTCGATTGTTTCTGTTAGTAGAAGGTCCAAACTACCATAACCAAAAAAAAAATTTCACGAACTTTCAAGATGTTTTTTTTTTTTTGTCTCCAAAGGTTGCCAATTTTCGGATTTTGGTATGTTTAATCATATATTTATTTATTAATAAAAAACAAATATTTGTATAAATTTTTTTTCCATGAACCATACATTTTTTGGTTTTTCGCATATATCTTTATCAAAGTGCAAAAGTTGATCTTGCTAGGAATAAAAATGTATTTTTAACAAATTTTTAACTGCGACCACTTTTATGTGCGAATCGCCGAAATGAAATGGTATGTAGAAAATAGGTGTACTTTGAGGGGGTGTGTGAGGCTGAAAGTTGTTTTTATCACAAAATAACTTATGAACTTCTCTTAGTTGGAGATTTAGCTGTAACTTGACATCAAAACATCTAAGTTTCAAGACAGTCGATTTTTGTATTTTTGTCCACCTTCGCGGCACTGTGCGGAGGTGAGATGAGTTGAGGTGAGTTAAGTTAAGTTAAGGGGTTAAGTTAAGATAAGTTATCTTTATCCTTATCTTCATATTCATCTTCATCTTCATCTTCTTCCTCGTCTTGGTCTTCATCTTCTTCTTCATCTTTATCCTTTCCTTTATCCTGATCTAAATATGTCCATTCTTTTCTCATTTACATATTCACCCCCACCATTGTTATTAGGTTAGGTATTTAAATTTTCCTTCCTCTCTGTCTTTATATTTAGGTTTCTTTACTTTTATTTTAATTTCTGTATTTATCCTTTTCTTCTTCTCCATACTCAAAATTATCTCATCATTGTTTGAGGCTAATCTATTCATGTACATACATACATACATCTTATTCCTAAACTGCTGCTTAGCACGTTTCTTTAATTCACTATCAATATTAAAGCATACATTTAGGAGGCATTTCCGCCCCAAACCATGTACATGTATGGCATTGGTATTTGTGTGACTTTTGAATTGATTTTTTCGCTCTATTTTAAACTAATTTGAAATTTAAAAAATTGCCTGCACATCAGCATCAAAATACCTTTCTAATGATATATAATTGTTTATACCTTAGAAGTACAGTTTAGCCGTAAAAGGGGTGTAAAGGAAACATGATTGCCTATTTATATAATTGATTTCTGTTGGTTGAAAAATTACTTTGCTTTTGTTTTGTTGTACATTTTCTTGAAGAAATAAATATTGAAGCATTTTTTTCTTGGGAGGTGCAAACTGATAAAAAAAAAACAGGGATCACACGATTTGTACATTTGTACAGATTTGTTTATTTTGGCAGTAACAGAGTGGTGTTGTCTAGATCAGTGTTGCCGTTGTGCGACTAAAGGGACAATTTGACCCTTTTAAGCGTCAATACCATTTGCCCGACCTTTTGAAAATTTGTATTTTTTGACCCTTTTCCAAAATTATGTTCGACTTTTGCCCTTTTTCAGAGATTTTTTTAGGAAATGTTAACAGAAACATGCTATTAAAAATATTTCCTCCTGTAAGTTCTAAAAAATGTATCACTTAAAACTTTTAAGGGAAATACAACTCTTCCTCTTTTATGCAAACCTTGTCCCGCTATTTTCTTTTTAAATTCAACAGATTTATTTTTCTACTAGTATTTAAAGAAAAGCAAAAATAATATGGTGACACTTTTTTTCGTCAATGACCCCTTTTTTTTTTGCGACTTTCTGAAAATTCTCAACGACAACACTGGTCTAGATATTTTTATCGAGAATAAATTCAACTCAATAACAACTTTTCAAACAACACCACTCTGTAACTGTGAAAATGTATAAATATGTAGAAATGTACAAATCATATGATACCTGCTTAAGAAATTTTGATTGAAGAAAATTTCTTTTCCATTTCTTGTGAGTTATTTTATATGAATTTTTGGTTTTTCTTGAGAGCTGCAAACAGCCCTTAAGGAATGAATGCAATATATTTATTTATATTTGTACTTTACTTTATAACAAAAATATAAAAAGAAATTAAAATTAAATAAAAAATTGTTTAAATCACAATCTGGAACTGTTTATAGATGAGTACCGGAACTTGGTATCAAGTGGTATAAATCAACTCCATACTCATGGAGAGTTATTAGAAAAGGGGGCGTGTATTTCTGGAAGTTTTGGCAGTAGAGCACTGGAACCTGGGAGAAAGTTATACGAAATACATCTTATATTTATATACATCTTATATTATATTTATTTACACTCGTGCTGGTTATTTGTAAAGTGGGTGCGCCGCCTCCTATTCGTATTGACACTTTCATAATGCATATGTATATTGTAAAAGGTTCTGTGGTCTCTTCCATATAATCCAAACTTTCACATAGTAAATCTCGGCAAGTATTTAAGATAGAGTAGTAAAATTTTAACAAATGGATAATGAATGGAACTTCAATTCTCATGATGCATAACTATGGGAGAATTTAAAGTTAATTGAATGATTTAAAGTTGGAAATATTAAAATCTGGGCGTGGCACCTCCCGGAAACATGTTCATGCTGCGGATCTCTGGAACCATTTTAAATTTAGGGGGATTGCTATCTTTTATATTATTCTACAAAGTCTACCTTGCAGGCAATATTATACAATTCCTAAATTTTTAACGCCATAAATATCCTGATTCGCTTAAAAAATTATAGAGTTATAGTAAAATGTGATCAGAAATATAATATAACATTTCCAAATAATTTTGCATATTTGTATGAAAACGAAGAGTGAAACCCACGGGTATAGGCTAGTTATCAAATAGAAACTTACATAGTTTAGGTAAGTTAGGTTAGTTTTAGGTTTTGTCATATTTCGTCCTTGATGTTTGGTTTATTGTGTTTCCAATTTTGAAGAAGTAAGTCATATTTTACAACAAAAGTCATTTACTACAACAAATAGCAGTTCCCAACGGTTTAAAGAAGCAAACAACTGTGGACTGGGTTTGATTGAGTATTCTCTCAAAATAAAACTACTAATTCAAACGGAATGGTGCAAAACTATGCCACTCGCAACGCAGTTTTATTTTTTGGACTACCTGGTATGGAAAAAATTTTTATTTATGGCAAAACTCGTTCAATAATCCGCTAACTGTAAAATTTACAAATATTTTGGCTTCGGTAAGAAATCAAAAGCGCAACTACGCATCGACAAGACGCGATAATGCAACATAAAACAATAGGTGTCGTACTGGTTAAACAGGCAATAGCCAATTGAGAGACAACAGAAAACGTACCTATAGATTTCCAATGAACTACATCGACCATTTCAACATTCACATTAATATTTCCGGTCGCATATTTTTGGTACTTTTCGTAAGAAGTGACCCAGTTCAAGAAACAGTAGCGCATTGCAAAGTTGTTTTGGCGGCCTTTTAACTTTTTGTTGTCTTTGTTGAAATTCGAAAGTGCGAAAGGGTAACAAATGTGCATTGCATCATGCGCGCAGCATGCTGCAAAGTGAAGTAAATGGTGCATATGTGATGTTAAAATGTTTAATGTTGTGGCAGCTACACACAGCGAAGAGAAATCGAAAATTCTCGGAAATTCGTCACGCTCTAGTTAAATAACACTGCGTTGTAAGGATATGTAGGATGTTTTTACTTAGAATATGAAGAAAATCATATACATAAGTCCATATAGATGCATGTATGTATATGGTTAATTGAACTCCGTTCTTAAAAATTTTGTACAAGTTCTAAATATTAGATAACTGGTTGCATATACATTAGGGTGGTCCAAAAATGCATGTGGGGAAAATAATGCCGGAATTTGTATGCTCTCACTCCCTAGGATTGTTCTATACCGAAAAAAATATTTCCATATTGTTTTATTTTGAAATAAAAAAATATTTAGAGGTCTCTCAAAGCGCCCAAAGTTTTCCATGAATTTAATATGGGAGAAAAAAAAACTTTTGGTAGAAACGTTATATAATTCTTAAAAATCAATATTTTTCTATCGGATTTTCAGTAATAATACCCAATTGTTTATTTAACCATTTTTTCATCGCAACTATAATTTATAGGTCCGCCAAAAATCGATAAAAACCCCGAAAAATGCAATTTGCGAAACAATAAAAATCGTTAGTATTAAAAAATGGGTAAATAAACAACTGGGTATTATTATTGAAAGCCTCTTGAAGAAAGCCAGAGTTTTCCGATCGAAAAGTATTGATTTACAAGAATTCTATACCATTTCTACGAAAAGTTTTTTTTTCCATATAAAAATACATGGAAAACTTTGGGCGGTTTGAGCGACCTCTAAATATTTTTTGATTTCAAAATAAAAATAAATAGGCGTATATTTCGTTTCGATATATAACAATACTAGGGGGTGAGAGCATTACAGTTCCAGCTTTACTGCTTTTGACCACCCTAATATACATACATGCCGCACATTCACTACCAAGATTCCTTTTCTTTTTTCTAACAGCGGCCGCCCTTCGACGGGCAATCGCAAATCTTCGAGCGTGTTTTTGACATGGAAAAGATTTTTATAAAAACGAACTGCCGTACAGTGAGGTAAATGGTGAAAAATTTGGAGATTATTTCTACCAGGCTGACAGATTACGAAAAAATATTTCTTTAGTTGATTATTCATAACAAATAAAAATAATAAAATAAAAAAAATAAATAAATTTGTATCCATCCCTCCAACAGGAACATTCTTCATTATTATCAACTCTAGTGCTATACGCATGGATGAACTACTTATTTGTGAAGTGATGAGAGATTTTATATTAAGGATAAAACTCAGCAAAATATTTTTCCCTAGCATTTAAAGGGCCTATTTGCAAAAATTCTCCGGGTAGATTTGAAGGTCGGTAGTAACAGCCAATAGAATCAGCTGCAACTTTTTTTTTTTAAAAACCTAAACTGTCTCATTTTCGTACCGAACTTGCCACTTTTTATAAAGCACTAGTACGATAAGTGGACAAACCAGCGAGGTACGGCTTCATTCTGAATGTATCCCACGTATGGACATGGGTGCCTCGCGCAGGGACATCAAGGGTAGAATTGCCGAAATTTATCAGTCGTAGGCTAGACAGAAATGAAACCTTACAGGGGCGTATAGGATTGGCCAGGGCCGGCCTTAACCCATTGGACACCCCGGCCGAATCATACGTTGGAGCCCTGACAAAAATAAAATAAAATTTATTCTGAATTTTGTGCCCTATTTTTATTGAAAGAATACAAACATGTATTTACAGTTACAGTCATTGGTAAATTTAACAAAATACGAAGTTTAATGCTTTAATTGGTGTTGCCTCCCTATTTGCAAAACGACTTCGTAACGACGTCGTTTCCGACTAGTTCTGGTGAACAACTTGCCGGCTGACCGCAAAAACCATATACTAGCAAACTGCAAAACAATGCTCAAAATCTTTAACAAAAACCATACAAATCTAATTTCAAATTGTGTGCGATATTAAAAAACTGCTTGCTGAGTTGGCAAGCATTTTTAAAAAGTTCAAACATTTCAATATGAATTAACAGAAAAAATATAAGAGTTTTATAGCTGATTAAATTTTAGTGTAATATAGTAAAAATTTAGTTTGGAAAAAATTAATTCGGGTTCACCCAAACGACTTCACCAGACCGACGCTGTAACGACTTCGATTCGATGAGAAAAACGAAGTCTTAAGAAAGTTGCATTTTGTATGGAAAATAAGCAATTTTTAAGCAGAAAACAAAACCGACTTCAGTTCTCATATAAAAGTTTAAGATTATCGTTAATTTCTTCATGATCCAATTATCGGATCTAAACAAAATTAGTACGGGACCACACTTGAGGTACCACCCTTCCGATGAAAAAATAAATCGATTAACGGGGTCCAAAGTTATGAGGTAACTTACATAAAAAAAATAATCCAGACGAACTGATAACCTCCTCCTTTTTTTGAAGTCGGTTAAAAAGACTTCGTTTCGATTTCACCCAAACGTTTCGAGATTACTCAAACGACTTCACCAGACCGGCTCGTCCTCGCTCTGTGGCAAATTGGCATGCCCTTCTTCGAGATACACATCTATGTAGGTTGTATACTTAATATTTCAACGCACAATAAATTTATATTAGCATCAAATTCAAAGCTATCTGTTAATCTATCTTTCAATATACAGTAATGTTCTTCTTTCTTTTGATTTCTGTTTAGTTTAACCAGAAATTCCAAGTTGCAAAAAAATTTACACCTGTTGAAATCTTTCCTTCACAGATATAAGCATGGATTGAAAAGAGCATTAAAAAGAGGTTGCCATTTTGCTTCGATTAAGAAAAGTTTACACATTTTTCCTAATTGCTTAAACGTATAAGTTTTCTTCGTTTTGCTAAATTTTGTCTACAATTCCTATCAAACAAACTCTAAAACCCAGAAGGAAGTTTCATGAATTATGTGGTAATTTTAATATACACTGCGGTCTTTTAAAACATAAACAAATTTTATTTTCGACCGTGTGATACCTGAAATGTTTATTATGAAATTTGGATTTTCCATTCTTAATCCCTGTTATTTCAGCGTATTATCCACCGGCACTCAGAGGCAAAAAAATATCTTGTGTCAAAAGAGCTGCCTACTCTTCAAATCTCACCCGGTTCATTCTAATTGTTACTGTTAAGATGTGCTTCGGCTTTTTTGAATAGTATTAAAATCATCTTAAAAATTCAGCTCAGTTAGTCAAAACTTAACTTAATTTAACTTACCGTAAGAAATCGTCAATGATTACTCGACACGTAAACTTAAGCCAGAAGGGGAAGTATTTAGTTTTTATATATTCTTTTCCAGCTGTTTGATAGTTCGCCACCTAAAATGCCACATCAAAAAAATGTATGACAAAAAAATTGGGTTTTTTTAATTTTAAGAAATATTAAAAACTGACAGGCCTGATTCTCTCACCGTTGTCAATTTCCGTAAAGCCGTAACTTAAGAATCTAAAATCTTTAGGCTCTTCAGTTTCTTACGGTAAGTTAAATTTTAACTAACCGCAAACACATTTTCTCATATAACCAAATATTAAATTAAGTTAAGTATCGTAAAATAAGCCTAGACAAACTGAGCTTTAATTGGAGGAGAAGGCGGACAAACATTTTGATATGTCTATGCATCAAACGCACCGTTGCACAGGTGTTCAGCGGGAGGTCAAACATATTCACATTGTCTAACCTATGATTTAATGACATGCGATCAGTTATTATTGGTTATAACATAATTGGTTATTCATAACAGGGTAACCTTTTCCCGATAAAAAATTGTTTAGATTATTTTTTCACTCTCGAAATTTGACAAAACACATTTCTATTGTGAATCATGTTTTCAGTGACTCATTATTTCTCACTTGTTTTTGTTTAATTTATGAAAAACGTGGAATTTATTCAACAAACTCTGTAATGTAAATTCAAAGTAAAGGTAAGTAAAGGTAAGTACTCCTATTTAAAACAATAATTTCCAATATTTATAAAAAGTTGTATTATTTATATCAGCTCTAAGCCAAGTAAATTTTGCCTTAATTAATTTCTGTTTTATTTGTTTGCATAAACTTTTAAAAACCTTGCGACACAGCGCCACACTTAATTTGTTTTTAATAAAAGTCTATTTTATATAGATTAAATAATATATATTTTAGCTGCACGTCTATTTTCTACCGCCCGCTACTAGCGGAACCTTTTGCTAAATATATTATTTTTACAAGCTTTTGTTTATTTTCACCTGATGATTACATATCTTGCAATCAATCTTTAACCAACCTCCCGATGAGCTAGAGACTTTACACTTCAAAATTGGCTCAGAAACCGAGTACAATGCAATATGAAAGATGAATTAATCCGATAGGTGGTGCAGGTCTCGAAATATTTGAAAACCCGTAATTATAGTCCGACTTGGTTAATATTGATAAGGGCCAAATTCACAGTGTGTAGTTAACTCAGAATCGGTAGTTAACTATAGATTTTTGAACTGAACTTATGTAGTTAATTGACGATTCTGAGTTAACTACGCACTGTGAATTTTGGCGCTTAGATAGAAAGAAATAACTCCACAAAAATTCAGCTGTAAATTTAACTTTTAAATTTTTGAACAACTAATAAAACCTTGCTAAGGAAAATTAATTACTTTTTTACTATTAACTAATGGTGATTTCGTTTCTACCAAAAAATGTTGCCCTTGCCCGGTGCAAAATGTGTTTGAAGTTACACTCAACCCTTTGAAAAGGCATGTTTTTGCCTTCTAGTTGTTGTTCAGCTCACGCATTTCATCATATTATCGTTTTAAGCAACCATCTGATTTTCATAGGCAACCATCTCCCCTGACAAAGCTTCAAAGGGCAGAAAAGGTGCCTTTTTTGCCTTACACGTGTGTGGCATTTTAAGAAATGAACACAAAATTTTCTCACCCTTTGCCTTTAATTTAAAATCGAACACGAAAAGAGAAAGGGGCAATCAAAAGGCGACATTTTTTGGTAGAAACGAGTTTTGAGTTCTAGTGTCTCCCGAGTGGCACAGAAGTGAAAAACCGAGAATGTTTTGGGACATCTATTAAAGGTATTGCTAGATTTAGAGAACAAACTTTTCTGAATTTGTGATTTTAGAAAATTAGCAGTTTTATTGGTCATGAAATTTTAGTATGATAAAGTGCAAACTTCAAGATGTTGAATCTTCGCGTTGATTTTTTTAAATTTTATATCTAAAGGGTCTTTCGATTTTTTCTCTAAGGACATGAATTTCTCAAAAAGTTGGAAATTTTGATGTAATTTTTTTGAATCTTCCTAGATTTTGCACAAAGTTTGAAACATTAATTACTAGTATAATAAAAAAAAAGTAAGTGCGCCTGGGCCACACTGGAGAAGTGAAACTTACGTTACATATATATTTTGTCTCATAACCAATATACATACATTCATACATCTGCTTTTGCTAAAGGTTATATTTTTTGTCGTGTTTCTATTCAGATCGATACCTCTACCCCTGTTCGTTCTTATTACATTTATGTTATTCTGTTTTCCTTTATCTTCATTTTTACAACGCTTTTATCAACTTGCAATGTTGTGTGTCCAGAAACTTTCAATGTTGTGGATCCAGAAACTTTCAATGTTGTGTGTCCGACACCATAAAGCTTTGCTTTGAAAAGTTCCTATAAAAAAGCATAGTGCATAGGGCGACATCTGTAGTGAATAGGGCGAGGTAGATGACATCTAGATGTCGCCCTATGTACTACGTTTGCTACAGCGGAAATAGACGACACGCCATTTCTTTAAATAAAATTAATTGGTGCTCGTTTGTATGGACATACATATGTAAATGCATGTGTGTGCACCTTTCTATTAATATCGTTGAATTATTTTAATATCTATTGCAAAATTTTATTCAGACAGGACTAAAAAGTAGAAAATAAATAATATAAAAAAAACTTTTTAATATACAACGCTTTTATAAA
>NW_023458558.1:82777543-82852037 GCF_013731165.1 Rhagoletis pomonella | reverse complement strand
TTTTTTTATATTATTTATTACCTTTATACTCTATCGATAACAAAGTCGATATTAACATCTAACAAAATATCGATAACAAAATCGATGACAAATTCGATAAAATTTTCGATTCCATAATCGATAATAATATTGGTAGCGAAATCGATTCGAAAATTGATAAAAATATCCATAACAAAATCGATAAATAATCGATAACAAAATCAATTACAAAAATAGATTAGATAAAAAGCCATCGCAGAATCGATTAGAAAATCGATAATAAATCAATAACAAATCGATAACAAAATCAATAACACAATCGATGACAAAATCGATAAAGATTTCGATAGCAAAATCGGCAATAATGCTGGTAGTAAAATCGATTAGAAAATCGATACAAATATCGATTAAATGTCGATAACAAAATATATAAAAATATCGATAACAAAATCGATAAATAATCGATAACAAATTCGATAAATAATCGATAACAGAATCAATAACAAAAATGGAAAAAGACAATCGATAAGAAAATCTATAAAAAATATCGATGACCATATTCATAAAAATATCGGTAACGAACCCGCTCAAAATATCGATAAGACCCGAGAATCCCGAAAATATTTAAAATCCCAAAATAGTTCCTAGATTGAGTTTCTATGTCTCTGTCTATATCCTTTTCTCTATAATTACCTTTGTTTCTTTATTCCTCTGTCTTCGTCTACTTTTATCGGTATTCTCATCCGCATCTTTTTCTTTATAATTATCTATGTTTTTACTTGTATTTTTATAATTTTCTTCATCTACATTTTCTCCTTCACCTTTGCCCTTATATATATAAGTAAAGTGTTTAAATTTACCTTGGTCTTCATTTTTGCCTTTATCTTTACGCATCTTTGTTTTTGTTTTTATTTTTACTAGGGATGTGCCGGATATAGATTTTGCCGGATAACCGGATTCCGGATATCCTGTAAAAAATAACAGCCGGATTCGGATATCCGGTAGACTGCTGCCCTTAATAAATTTCACGGCTCGACTTCACCTCGACCTCCGCACCGTTTCTGATGCTACAGAATTTACCACTTCGAAAACACAATTACGCACACATCTGTGCGATGCTATCGCAGTGAAAAATGGCATCTTATAAACAAACAAAAACAATCTTCATGAAATTCTTTGCTTTTGAACAATCAAGATGTTTTGTTTTCTTACGTTAATTTTTGTTTAAATTATACAGAACTCGCCTATTAACCTTTTTCGTTTCCGAACGCGTAGGTCTGCAATTTCGGCACGACGAAACGAAGAGCTGTGAATGTTCCAATAAATAGTTGCGGCATTGTTGTAATTTTTTTCTGAACAGATTCGCACCGTCAGAATCGCACATGTGTGTTGATGCCTTATATGGACCTTACATGGTCACATTGTTTGATCAAATTGTCTTCTGTGTAATTAGATGGTTTAACTTACACTCTTCAAAAAACCCATCAAATTTCAGTTTTTCGTTTTGGATGAAGTTGAATAGAAGCTTAAGGAAGCTTTGTATTCATTTGTTAATACTAATACTAAGTCGTATACTTTTTCCTTGTTCAATTATGTGTTTTTATTTAAATTATTGTGTAAAAAATTGTTTAATTTGAACTTTGACCCTTAATAACTTTTGAAATTGTTGTTCCCGCAAAAAATAAATATAGCGTTATACTCACCGCAGTTATCTCTATCGATCCCCATATGTTTTGTTTTTTTAAATTTGAGAATCGGAGCTATTCTGCATTTATGACCAAATTTTGCTCAACTTCTGTATATATGACAGAAATGCAACTCTGAGAAATCACGCACGCAAATTGATTTCGGTTAATCAAATGTGAAAAACTTGCGTGCGTACGTAGAAAAACTGACTCCGGTAATATTAGGTTGAGCTGTTAGAAACTAAATACACGTCATACATACAAAATTCACTAAACCCATGCACGCAGTTTGACCAAACAATTTGCCCGTGTAAGGTCCCTATTAATCTTGTACTAAAACGATAACTTTTCCTTCAGCAAACCTGATCGATTACTCTTGAGAAATAGAGGAGAAATGTCAAACACAAAATATAAACAACTATCTCGTAAAAAACTATTAATAAAAAAATTTACTTGATTATAGGACTAAACATTCAACAACGACAATGCTATTGCACTATTGCAACATTTTGCGACCCACGTTTCAAAACTCGTTTTTTTTTCTGACGCCAATAAAGCTAAAAACTGGGTTGTTGATGAACTAATTCGAAATTATAAATCAGATAGCATGGAGAAACCAGTGGAATCATATGAAAAATGCCGAACTATAGTGAAAGCTTCCATCGAAGATCGAGCTCACGAGGATATTTGGCAATGCTTTGAGGAAATCGCCAACGGTTCTGATGCTGATTCTAAAGTTCTAGTGATATGGATAGCCAAACGATTGGTAAACAAGGCAGCGAACGTAAAAGAAAAAAGGCAGCGATTTATGAACTAGAAATAGAGAAATATTTGCAGCTACCTCTTATATCCAGACAAGAAGATCCCTTAACTTGGTGGAAGTATAGCCGCAAAGAATTTCCAAATTTGTTTACACTGGCAATAAAGTATCTCTACGCGCCACCTTCCTCAGTGAACTCGGAAAGAGTATTTAGTGCATCGGGTAACATTTATGTTGAAAATAGAAATAGGTTGTTGCCCGATAATGCGGAAATGCTTATTTTCGTAATGAAAAATATACAGATTGTTAACTTTGATTACTAATTAGATACTATTAAATTGGATTACAAAAATACAAAATCTGGGTTAAATTTCTAAATTGAATCTTCTATAATCGATATCCGGAATCTGGTTAATATCCGGCCGGATAACCGGATAACCAAAAAACGGCCGGATAGGCCGTATTCCGGATATCTACCGGATACCCGGCACATCCCTAATTTTTACCTTTGCTTTTATCCTTTTCTTGTATTGGTATTTTTATAAGTGTTATTCTTTAACTTTTTATTAGCAAGTTTTTGTTATATTAATACCGTGTGTATACACTCAAAAAGCACTTGTTTCAGCCCCAACTATTTCCATTACATCATTTCCGTTGCGCCATTTCCGTGTACAATTTCCTCTGAATTTGCCAATTTACTCCCAACCAACCAACCGCCGCTAAAGAAGTTTCACTTCAATAAATAAATTCTGTTTTTGGAATAAATCCCGTGGAGTTTGCACGTCTTTGGGCAAATTTCCCCTGTTTTAACCACCCTTGATAAAATATTTCTCCTTTGCAGCTATATGACGAAGTAGTTCAGGTCTTGTTTTTAAAATGTCGTAGAACCCTACTCACGAATATTTCCTTACATTTCGAAACATTCTCAAGCATCGACCATTCAAACACCTTCAGATTTTTTATCGAAGTTATATATCGATGGTCCTGTGCAATAACGACACAATTTAAAATTGGAAAAATAAAAACGGTTACTACTGGTCAGTGGCTCTTGTCTTTAATCCTTGCCTAATCCATTTCTATCCCTTAGGTTTTAGTTAAAATATGGATCAAATTCAACCGGACCATAGCCACGACCTTTTAATAAAAATGTAATTATTTTTTAAAAATCAAATTTTCTGCTCATATGTATATTTTTCTAAATGCAAACCTGAGAAATTTAGCAAGAATACATAGTGGAATTTCATAGAGTTTGTATCTTTCGAAAATACCGTTACGTGGGAGGTCAGCGTGTTAGCTGTCCGATTTAAAAAAAATTGCTAAGACCTTTTGAGTGTTGGTGACGTGCAATAATATCAATGGAATTAACGTCACTGACATTAATTCGCAATTGAAAAGTTATTAATATGGTAGACAGACGGAGAAAATTAATTTGAATTAATAAGCATAAATGAGTCCCACGGCCAGTATACTTCTTTTATTTCTTTTTCATTCTTTTTTTTATAAGTTCTATATTTTTTTTACGTTACTTTCAGTTAGTTGTTGTTGAATTTTTAACAAAATTCATTTCTAAAAATTTAAATTAACTAATAGTAAAATAAGAAATGTGATATAAAATAAAGCAAATGAAAATAAAATAAAGTAAAATTAAATATATAAATAAAATAAAATAAAAAAATATAAAATAAATAATAAAAACAATAAATGTTTCGCAATCGCTCCAACCGAGTATCGAACCTGGCAGCTACAGGCTTGTAGCTCGTAACTCTCACCACTCGGCTACCACGTACGCGAAACTCGACTGCTTCGTTTGCTTACTTGTACAAAAGACAACAACTGGCCGTTTTTACCAGTGTTGTCATCGAAAATTCCCCGGATCCTAGTTAATTCCCAAAAATTTCGTGCATTTGTTCGGTTGCTTATGCTCATTTTAAAGAGGAAAATGCATGAGTTAAAGCAAATTAAGACTGGTTATGCAAATAATCGAGCCCGTTTGTCTACCGTATAATGTCAGTGACGTTAATACACAACCCAATAGTGAAATAATGTAAATGGACATTAAGTTTTGTGCGCGAACGGCGCGTGCACTGCGCGACGCGACGCGGGGTAGCCCGCCGCGAGAAGTGATGTTACGATACCAGTACTTAGAAGTATATACTCGAGTACCTCTACCAGTACCGAATATTTTATGTACTTCGATACGCATGTGTAAAAACTTCATGGGTACACTCAGGGGAAAAAATATTAAAATCAAATAGAAACGTAATTGATCTTACTATAAACGTCAACGAAAGTACTGTATATTGGTAAATATTCAATTCAATTACGCGCAAATTAAAATTACCGCGTTCGTTCTGAAAAAGCATTCGTGAAGTGAATAATCAAGATAAAAACCAAAAAAAAATTAAAAATTTTGTTTGCATGTTTCCTGCAGTGGAATTCGAACCCTTACCCTCTGGATATCAACAAATTCTGGCAAGCATATTTGCACACTCAGCTACAGCCAGCCATATAAATGTGCTTTCAATTGAATTTCCATCAATACCACAGCACGTGATTTGTACGGACCCTGTGGGGAAAATCTCTAATTCTGAACTGTTGCGCTTCTAGTACATTTAGACCCACTACTGGTTCGCGATAAATCTCTTTTGCATGCAAACAACTGGCGAATTTAACATGGGGATATCCTAGGAAGTGTCAATTGCCCCCCGCTGTATTCCTTTTTCGATAGTTGCAAACTAGTCCTAAATTCTATAGTTCCGAACCAGTTCTAAAATCGACAGACGAAAGAATCGTCATGATTTTTCAATCTTTTTGGTTCTTCCGTGTGTGCAATTTTAAGCTATTTTGAAAGAAATGTGTTTTCAATTTGAAATTAAATTTGTTTGAATGATTGTAAGAAATGTACGTTTACATACCTTTAGCTGTAGCTGAGTTTGCAGAGGTGCTCGCTATTAGATTCCTGACGGTCCCAAGATGTTGAAATGTTAACACAAATTGTGGTTTTGTAATACCAAGCTATGAAAAAGCACCTGCAATATGCAGAATAGAAGCGTATTTGAACGAAAAAGCCGCCAAACACATATCTATGTAAAGTAAACAAGCCCCCTGCTGCATCCCTTTTTCGATAGTTCCGAACTAGTTCTAAATTCGACATATAAGATCTAGTTCGTTCTGCATCTCTTTTTCTATAGTTCCGAACCAGTTCTAAATTCGTCACTTTCACTTTAGACATAGATTTCTAGTGAAAAAAACTAAAAAAACTTGTTTTTTAAAAGTACCACTTTTCGCCGATTTTGGACTGGTGGGGATATAGCTCCTATCGGACTAGTTCATTTTTGGCGATAAAGACCTAGTACGAAACCAGAAATTCGATTCACTAGTCCGTGGTTTCCCTGCAGGGGATAAACATGTACTATGTATGTATGTGTGTGTTGTCACTGCCCTGAAGGAAAGATTGCTCTAAAAATATAGTCGTAGGTATAGTATTTAGTTTGGTATCTAGACCAAAGATAGTTCAAAAATTTAAAGCCATGTAATGTAAAACAGGTGAATTGTAATAAAAGTGGTTCGAATATAATGCATAAGGTATGAGTTTAGTCCTTAAATTGGTTACAATATCACGCAGTAGCGGACAATGGGTATGATTTAACGTTTTCTGATATGTGGGCACTTAGTCAACGAATTTTCATGTGAGAATCCCGGTTCGAATCGCAAGTTATATTTTTTATTCATATTCATAATATTCCTCCTTTGCAGCAATCTGGCGAAGTAGGTCAGGTCTTGTTTTTAAAATGTCGTAGAACCCTACTCACTAATATTTGCTTTCATTTCGGAGCATTCTCAAGCATTGCCGATTCAAATATCTTAAGATTTTTTAACGAAGTGATATATCGATGGTCCTGTGCAGTAACGACACAATTCAAAATTCAAAAAATAAAAACTGTACTACTGGTCTGTGGCTCTTGTCTTTAATCCTTGCCTAATCCATTTAAATCCCAGTAAGGATTGCTAAAGTAAGTACAAACGATTAGACATGGATTCGACAAGGATTAAAGAGTTTGGAAGAAATTTGTGGAGCGGTTACCAAGATACACATATTCCAAAAATTTATAATATTCCTATTTGTCGTTTAATAGCCATTGTTAATATCAATTTAGAGTGAATAAGCTTCAGTAGTTTCTAAAATATCACAGTTTTCGTATTTCAGAAAACTACCGTTATATGGAAGGTAGGAGTGGTTGTTGTCCGATTTTGCCCATTTTCAATACCAACAGTTCTACATACACCCCAAAGAAGTAAACGTACTAAGTTTCGTTAAGATATCTCAATTTTTACTCGAGTTATCGTGTGAACAGGCGGATGGACGGACGGGCGGACGGACGGACGGACGGACAGACAGACAGTCACCGCTTAACCGATTACTATTTTCATTCTGATAATTTATGTATGGGTCAATCCATGCAAAATTTACACTAAAAAATTTTTCGGCTAAAATTATTTTTCTTTGGGTAAAAATATGATACACGCATTTTTTGATTTTCATTTGACACATACAGTTTACAAGATAATTTTTTTGAACTTTAAGCATGCCAAAAAATGACTTTTTAATATATGCTTCCGCGCAAACAAGCATTTAAAAAAAACCTAATTATCGTACCATTTATGACTTTTTCTTGGCTTTCATATGAGGATTACGAGAAGTCGATACAATTATTTTTTAATAAAAAAAAATCGATATTAAAAAATAATAACAAATTAAATTATTTTCAAATTTAGTAATGATTTGTTTTCAATTTTTGTATTGAAAATTGTTCTTCAAATACTTAAGTAAAACCTGTAAAAATTTCAGAATGGATAGTTCAAAATTACGCTTTTAATCAAATTTTAAACAACTGCGAAAGCACTAAAAACGCGCGCCCTCCTTGGCGTGCACCATCTATCTATGCAAGAATGATAGAATACAAGATTGCGCCAATCGAGCTGAGAGCAACTAGCCGTGACGTCAAAATATACCAGAATGAGAGAGCAAGAAAAAGAGGAAGCATCGAACAAAAGGCCGTGTTGCCAAGTTTTGAATTTGAAAAAGCACCAAATTTTTATTGGTGTATTTTATGGACTTTATATGAATACATAATTTTATTGTAAGGATGCAGATTCAAATTAATAAAAATCAATGTTTCTAGCACAACGGTCGATTTCTTCTGGCATGATTGAAGGTGCTGCACATATTTCGTCGTCGCTTATGATTGTCACTGTGCCATGATTTTGTTTAAATTTTTGTAAAATTGCTTACCACACTTACGATTGCTATAAATTTTGCTTCCATTTTTTAAGATTCTCAAAAGTGTCAAATCGACGAAGAGAGGATTACCGGCCCGCGAATGGCGCGACCTTTATTTTCTGAATCGTTATATCTATGTACTCGTATAACAGGCTGCATGCTCGTAGCTGAATTTCTTCGGCATTACATAAAATAAAAGTTCTGAATGTAGTTTTTTATGTTTTATTAGGGTTCTTATTACGCCCTTCTACAATAATGAATATGAATATCTAATTTTTATTTGCTTTACTATTACTTTATCATCACATTTACAGGTTTTACTAAAGTATTTGAGGAACAGTTTTCAATAAAAAAAAAAAATTCGTGTGTAACACCGTACACATGATAGAAGTGAAATTTCTTAAAAAAGGAGTGAGTACCAGGTACCTACTCACGAAATTGGATGTGTAAACATAAGTTTACGGTTCGGCGAACCATTAGTCGATTGAGTTACATACGTAGGTTTGGTTAGAAATCAAACAATAATTTCATTTCATCTTATTAATTTTCTGATGTACATATAATTTATTTATTCATTTTCCGGGAACACCACCTTATATGAGTTCGCGCTTCTAGCATCCATAGGACCGGGTTGTAATGGAAGTAATTGTATGTTTAACAAACAAATGAAAATGTTTATAATGCAATCAATAGATCCTTACGAATTCGCCATTACCAAGGCACTAATAAGGCATTCGCACGAGGCGATTTTACAGGCAACAAAAGTTGAATGCGAAGTTGAATGAGAAGTTGAAAGTTAAAAAGTTGCCATCCCTATTCAGACGAGGCGATTTTCGTTTCAGCACGAATTGTTATTTACGTTATTGAAAATTAATTTAAATCGCAAAATTGTATCAATTGGCATAAATTTGGTAAGCCAAGCGTTGGTAGAAGTGCTTTTTGCGAAGCTAAAAGATAGAATAGAAGTAAAACAGTAAAAAAGAAAAAAAGTATGTATACAGAATGTAAACAAACACAGGGTTGCAAGGAAAAAAAGTTGAACTAGCTCAAAGTTGGCGGGCGACCAACTTTGTTCAAAGCGATTAGTTGTAAGGCCGTTCGGACGAGGCGATTTTTGCTTTCAACTCAAAGTTGCCTGAAAAATCGTCTCGTGCGAAAACCCTATAAGTAACGTACGCACTTTTGTTTGCAAAATGCATTTATTTAAGTTGAAAAAAGACAAATTCCTTTGTTCGGCATTTATTCTTACTCGCTTTCTATCTTCTAAGGCGAATTCATATATTCTTATCACGAATTCATATATTCATGTGGTAGCAAGAGTATAAAAACATAAAATTACCTTATAAATATTATGCGAAGTCCAATTCACGAAATCATTTCATCGATCTGAGTAAAAACTACATAAGTGCATAAACTCTATTTCGCGTTAATTGAAATCATGAAATGGTGTTCATTCATTCAGTTTCTACTCAAACGCATGAAATGATTTCATGAATTGGCCTACGCATAATGGTAGTAAATGGCAGAATGAATTACAACAAACATATCCTTTTGACATAATGCAAGCCGAAAACGTTGGTTCAAATCAATCCGCAATCAAGTTGGACGTTTTGCCCACAAACATTGCAATTTTGCGAGCCGTCTCATTGTAAAATCTCATTTTTACAATTTCATAGTTTCGGCTTACATTTATAAAATTCAACGAAAGCACGTACCTATTTGGGCTGAGTTATCCATTTTCGGTTATTTAGTCTACAAAATGAACGCAAATTAAATGAGTTTGTACATCATGGTCATTAATGTAGCGATAAGTTGTACAACTTGCCAGAAACTCAAAATTTGAGACTTAAATTCATTCAACAGGCCCACAAATGGTGCAATCTAGAGCAAAATAACACCAAGTTGAACCAACGGTCGCTACGTTTATGGCTTTCTTTAAGAAACATCGGGCGAAAATTTCAACTGCTCCTGTAACTCTACCTTATATACACAAGTTGGCCTTGCTATCATCCTCACCAGGGATGCCGTTTGGATCTAAATAGATCCAATTGGATACATTTTTAGACACATTTTTGCGAGATACTTCTTTTTTCCGATCAGTATAAATGTGGATACTTTTTTAAATAGGCCAAAATTTTATAATTTCTATAATTTTTTTTTCGTTCAAAAATCGATTTTAATTAAAGATGGTAGAAAGAACTACGTTTTCTAAATATATTAAAAATCACTACTTAAGCGTGAAATTAAAGCATTTTATTGTGAACAAAGCAATGAAAATATGAAGAGATCTCTCCAAAATAGGTATAAGTGCAATTGTTTTAATTAGCTAAAAAGGATGCTTTCAGCAAGATCTTAATATATATATAAAGTAAATAGATACTCTTTCTGTTGTAATCTCTTTCATTTAACATATTTAAATTTGTTAATTTAAAAAGAAAGATCTCAATGTAGGTTAAAATGTACTGTTTAAAAACTAAATTTGATTTATTTAAGGAAATTCTTATGAAATTTACTGAAAAGTCTTTAAATACACTTTACAATTTTTTGTTTATTTGCGCATATTAAGAGAGGTAACCAGTTTCCTCCTAATTTGCACACCGCGTAATAAAATTAAACATTGCCTGCTTACTATTACATACCAAGTTTGTCGCGAAGAGCAAAATTACACATACAATGTTTAAACTAGAGTAAATGTGAGCCCTTAATGCTTTTTATTAGTAGAAAATGTATTTTTAGTTTACAAATTTTTGCATTTTTAAACATTTCATGTGTACATTTTAAAGATCTCAAGTTCAAAATCAAATCCTGAATATCTTATACGTATATTTATACAGATTCTTGTATACTTTCCATTAGTAGTTTTACATGCACTTTTTAGAGTGTACATGTACAAATGTAACATTATAATTACTATTTATTATACTTACTTTGCAAAATACTTATGCACAAAAAATTTAATTTATAAATTTAAATTACAATTGTTTGATTTTATGAAAAATAAAAATATATATACATGTATTTCAAGTCCTTAGGATGGGCTAAGTTATGTATTTTTTCTTTAAAATGTTTGGTTTTCTTACAAATTATGAGATGGATACGTACAAAAAGAAAATTGGATACATTTGGATACATTTTTGGCTAGGTCGGTGATACATTTTCTTGAGACGGCGCGGCAACACTGATCCTCACATATATTCATCAGAGTATACCATCGAAGGACGAGTTAATACAAGGTGATAGCGAGAGCACAAAACTACTGTAGAAAATTACACGCACAATGACAAACATGAACAAATGTACAACAAACACATAATTTTTGACAATCAGTGCAGTTCGCATTTATATCAAACAGCCAGGGGCGCACCCAGGAATATATTTTAGGGAGGGTTTTATATTTCTGAAGATATATCACCGGAAAATACTGAAAATTTGCTTCAGATAATACCCTCTTTAAAATACATTTATGCAAGTTTTATGTACAGTATGTAATAAATAAATAAACGTTTTAAAATTCATAAACTGCACTTTATTTACAGATTAACAGAATTCAAAAGCTTTTAACCGACTTCAAAAAAAAGGGAGGTTATCATCTCGCCAGAATACATAGCTTTGGACCACGTGAACCGTTTTCAATAATCCTTTTTTTATTAGAAAGATAGTACCTCAAGGTCCCGTAATTTGTTTTAGAGATCCGATGATAGGATCATGAAGAAATTAACGGTACCCCTAAATTTGAATATGAGAATTGAAGTCGGTTGTGTTCTTTCCTTAAAAACTACTTGCTTAATAAAAAGTTCTATAAACTCAAGATGCGCTCAACTTTCAAAAGTACCTAATAAAAAATTTTAAAAAAGAGTCAGTAAAAATAAATTTATTGATTCCATGAATTTTTGCACTTCTAGGTTCATTTTTTCGATTTCTGGTTTTCGATAGAGATGGTGATTTCTCACGATTGCTAATTTTTTTTAGTATTTCAAATACCGAAAAAATTAACTGAACTCTCAAGAAAAACGAAAAATTCATATAAAACGACGGACGAGAAATGGAAAAGAAATTTTCTTCTACCAAAATTTCTGAAATCAGTTTGCAGCTCTCAAGAAAAAAAATGCTCGTATATTTATTCCCTCATGAAAATTTACAGCAAAAGCAAAGCGCGTTTTCAAGCAACAGAAATTATAATAAATATTTCTTATAATTTCCTTGAGTGCTGGATTCTTAGCTTTAAGATACAGATTGTATTTGAGGTTATTAGCTTTAGGGGGGGGGTTTGAACCCCAAAACCAACCCCTTGTGTGCGCTAATACAACCAGCAGCTTATTAGATTTGTTTTCGTTTGTACTACATATCTGCATATACACATGTACACAAACATATGTACATACACAAGCATATGTACATACATACAAATATATATACAACCATTCAAACATACATATGTACATTAGACTGCATCACCAAATAAAGTTGCGGTTTTCCGCCGGGATTACAAAATTATTATATTTTAAGACGTCTACCAAAACATTTCGGAAAGATATTATTTGAAAATACCTCCAAAAATGGAGTTTTTTATGAATAAAAATTGTTTCTTAAAGAACTTTTTCAAAAATGTCCCCTCAGATGACAAAAAAAAATAGGCTTACAAATTTTGCACAAAAATATTTAAAAGTCTTTTCAACGAAATCGTAAGAATGAGATTTTTGATGCTGTTTTTTGCTTTTTTCAAAGATTGATTTACGAAAAACTTAAATAACTGGGTCAAAACTATTCTGATTTAGACTCATGGGATCTCGGTAGAAAGGTATTTTCCCACTATTTTTATTTATGCCCAAAAAAGTTAATCGGGTCCCAATATTTATTTTTCAAACACCAACACATCTTAATTCAACTTTGAATGATATTCGTTCCTTCATCCTTTGAATGAGTTTATTAGCAAAGAAATAAAAAGGGTGAGAAAATACCTTTCCAATGATATCTGACAAGTCTAAATCGGGAGAGGTTAGGCTCAGTTATTCAAGTTTTTCTTGTACCAATCTTTGAAAAAAGTTAAAAACAGCATCAAAAATCTTATTATTACGATTCCGTTCAAATTTTTTTTTTTAATTTTTTAACACTATTTTTACGCAAATTTGTTAAGCTTAGACCGTTTTGTCATTTGAGGGGATTTTTTCAAAAAAAAATATTCAAGAAACTCTTTTTTATTCATAAAAAACTACATCTTTGGAGGTATTTTCAAATCGGTCCAGCTCACTTAAATCTTAATATTTTTCGAAATATTTTGGTGGACGTTTTAAAATATAATAGATTTTGTAATTCCAATGGAAGAACAGTACCATTTTTTTTTTTTGTATGGGGAGTGATGCAGTCTAATGTACATGAAAACATTGCTGTCGATAAGTACATCCATATCCCATCCCATCAGTACATCAACGAAGCCCATTTGCTTCATCATAAATATATCCATACAAACATATGAACATCTATGTACGAATGGATGTAGTTACGCGAAGCACGCTTGCATCATTTATACATATATTGCTTGGCAGCGGCAGAGCTGAAATGCGCAATGAGTTCGTTCATACATACATATATATGTATACATATTAGGGCGGGTCGATTTAAAAATGCTCATTGCTCTGTGAAAATCGTATTCTAGGGATCAAAATAAGAAACTTTGCCGAAGCAACCATACCTCTAAAACGAATTCTGATGTCCCCCAATTTGGGTCGAACTTTTGGGTAGGGGCAAATTTTGAAAAATCCCACTTTGACCCATTTAGAGTGCTCCAATCGAGTCCAAATGTATGACCGACCCCCACTAACTTTGGACGGCCGATCCACCCATGCCAGTGGCACACCCCCTGGAACTCCCCTGGGGGGTTCCCCATACAATCATTTCAAAAAATCACAATTTTTGGCCTTTACATGAAAAAATCAGCTAAATGGCTATGTTTTTTCTTTATTTTTATTTATTTATTTATAATAATATTTATTATTTATTTATAATAATATCTATTTTTTCTCTTAAGAAATTTATTTAGTCAGAACATATGTAAATGAAAAAATTAATTTAAGTGAGATATAGAAAAGAAACTAAAAAAAATTATTGTTTGAAGTCTTTTTTACTTTCAAGTCTGGGCAATTTCGCACGGCTCTCTAATGTCGTCGCCATAACAGCCTCTACATTTTCCGGTATAACCCGGACATGTCGTTCCGTTCCTTGTATGTGTGATGGAATTTTTGGATCATTAAACGGTGGATCATCTTGATTTAGATATTCTTTCAATGTATCGTACGGAATGCTTCGCGTGAATGGTGGTTCAAATACGATATTTACATCATTCAAATTGATCATTTCCGTATAACTTGTGCAATTAAAGTTTATATCTGACGGCTCAGTTTTCCGGTTGCCGATCTTGGTCCAGTGCTGGTTGATTTATCCAAAGCTTCAAACAAATGCCGAAACGAAAGTTCGTTGAAGTGTAGAAGGCAAACGAACCAATGCAATGGTCTTTTTAACAGCAATTCGAATCGTCGTATAATTCCACTGTGTGGGCCAGTGTTGTTGGCTCACCGTCAGTGCATATTCCAATTAATGCATCCAGTGATATATTTTTATCGTTGAAAAAACCATTTAATTTGGTTGTTTTGTATTCAGCGGTTTCATGTTCCAGTCTTACGTAACCAATCAATTCAGAATTGGGTTCTCTCAAAATAACAAGATGAGGTTCTTTTACCATCCTAGTATGATACTTCTCATCAATTTTATCTATCGTTAAAGTATCATCTTTTCTGCCATCGAATGAAAACGCTAACAAATTGGTATCATCTAACCCTTTGCGAAGCACTTCTTGTCTGCATTTCTCTTTTTCTCTGCGAACTTTCGATTTATCCATGATGAGAGGTTTCCCATGCTTATCTTTAATTTTAAAATCTTGCAAAAGAGCGGTTCCCAATGCTGATGCTACTCTGTCAGGCACACCATATTTGTCACATACCAAGGCAAAGTTAAAACAATCGTATCTCTCTGTGTATTGTGAACTTGTGCTTCTATCGATATCTTCTTGAACCGGTGGCGGTGCGTATGTTGAATCATCGGGATCTTGGTATGTTGGCATTGATGACATAGACGTTGCTCCTTGCTCTTCAGTTTCCATCACAAATGCGTCCATTGTTAGTCTTCTCTGATTATGTTGATCGTGCATGAACTCTTTGAGGCGTTCGGGAACCCAGCCGCATGCACATGGAGCTGCCTTCAAATCGCATTTACATGTTCCAATGTAAAAAATTGTTGTGTTGTTTCTTCTCTTGATTTGCTCTTGATACTTGTCAAGCAATTTATTCAATTTATTAAATACACTTTTTTTCAACATTATTTCCATACCAAGTTTTTCCCAAATTCCAATCAACTTATCTTGTACTTGAATAGTGAATGATTTATGGGAAAACTTTTTTTGTTCTGTTTTAGCACGTTCGCTTAAGTAAAAATAATATCTCAAGATATCCAGATGGGTTGGTAAATTAAGATCAGTTAAATCAGTAGACACACCAAAAACAGTAACATCGTGCTTGGGTATATGACTCATTGGGTTTTCGATAGTTATTGATGTAGTTGCTTCATCTTGCGGTGTAGAGGATGGTGGATTCATTGTAAACTTTTTGATTTGGAATGGTCACTTCACTTATTATTTTTTTTGAAATATTTTTTTATCTGAAATTAGCACTTCACACACTGAGTTCTTCACAACGACTTAATGCATTCACAAAAACTGTTGCGTTATATATGGTCTACGAGACGAGGTAATAAGAATGAAATGGTAATTTCAATTCTACCTGCTGTGTCTTGTGGTGGCTTAAAAAAAACAACACAAGCAATTTTACGATCTGCAATTGTGTCACAGTGATACCTTCATTGTTTAAAAGGGTTGCGGTGCATTCCAGTGATACCTTAATTGTTAAAATGGTTGCAAAAAACGCGCATTTCTTAAGAAGGTGCCTTAAAATACCCACAAAAAGGGTTGTAAAAACAACCTTCATTTCTTAAGTAGGTGCTATAAAAAAACTACACAAGTAAGTTTACGACATGCAGCTGTGTCTTAAAAAACGCACACAAGCAATTTTCCGATTTGCAATTGTGTCACAGTGATACCTTCATTTTTTAAAACGGTTGAATAAAAACCCACACAACTATGTTTACGACATGCAAATGCATCACAGTGATGCCTTGGTTTTAAAAGGGTTGTAAAAACGCTAATTTCTAATAATTTTTTTTAATTTCTTTTCTATTACTAAGTTAAATTCATTTTTTTGATTTACATATGTTCTGACTAAATAAATTTCTAAAGAGGAAAATAAACTCCAAAAAGAAAAAACATAGGCATTTCGCTGATTTTTTCATGTAAAGTGCAAAACCGGCGATTTATTGAAATGTTTGTATGGTGAACCCCCAGGTGGGTTCCAGGGGGTGTGCCACTGGTATCGGTGGGTCGGGCCTCCAAAGTTAGTGGGGGTCGGTCATACATTTGGACTCGATTGGAGCACTCTAAATGGGTCAAAGTGGGATTCCTACCCAAAAGTTCGACCCAAATTGGGGGACATCAGAATTCGTTTTAGAGGTATGGTTCCTTCGGCAAAGCTTCTTATTTTGATCCCTAGAATATGATTTTCACAGAGCAATGGGCGATTTTTTTGCCTCCCCACAAATCGACCCGGCCTAATACATATATATATATATATTTATACATACATACGTGCATTCAAACATACATATATACATATGTAGCTACTCGTACCCGTAATGCGTCGCTTTATTTCTTTTTCCCCCTTCCCAATACTACCTATATCTTCCTTCTCACTCATGTAACGTTTTCAGTTTTAAAAATTTCACTCTCCATTTTTGCGCCGCTGCCTAAGAAGTTTCACTTCAAAAATCATTGGATACCCAATTTGAAAAATAAATTTAATTTGTTATTAAATATTTTTTTAATATCCAATTTTTTGTATTAAAAAATAATTGTATCGTCTTCTCGTAATCCTCATATGAAAGTCAAGAAAAAGTCATAAATGGTACGATGATTAAGATTGTTTTTATTATTATTACCTCCCTTTTATTAGCTCGGGATGTAATTATGTAATATTGATGCGCCTAAAAGATGCAGCGATTTCTATTCTCAAGTTACATACCTGGTGACAGTACGAAAGGAAATTATAACAGCGAGGTTTTAGTTTTTTAACTATAATTTTATTTATTAAAATACATGTTTGCGGAGAAGCATATATTGAAAAGTCCTTTTTTGGCATGCTTAAAGTTCAAAAAAATATATCTCGAAAACTGTATGTGTCAAATGAAAATAAATCATACGTGTATCATATTTTTACCCAAAGCAAGCAAATTACAAATAATTTGAGCGGAAAACAATTTTTAGTGTAAATTTTGATTGATTGATTTGTCTATATCTATCTCGATTCGTTTTACCTGTTACAAACAACCGTTATGTGAACAAAGTTATAATACCCTTGTGCACAAGTGCGCTCGCGTATAAAAAATGTTTTGAACACCTTGCGCTTTATGGTTGGGCGGAGAGCAAGGAAATTTGTTTTCGCGAATCCCAACAACTTGTGCGCAATGTTGGCACTGAGGCGGTGGCAGCACTCAAAAGCTATGCAGCGCTATCTCTATATCATTGCTTGTTGAATGCCTTAAGAATTGTACATATGTATGTGAAAAAGGGATTTATAGATAAAAGAAAAGTGTTTAAATAGTAAAAAACAGGATTTATATAGTTTTCGTGGGATAGGTTTATGGACAATAAAAAAGGAGTATGCCGCGAAAAAAGCATAGATGGTATGATTAAGCGTGTTGGAAGTGTATTTTGTCAATATTTTTTTGATAGATGAATAATGGCATGGATTTTACTGCGCTTTCGAAAAGATAATACTATTGTCAGTGGACGATAAGAAATGGTGTCCATGGACGTTATTTCCGATGCGCCTTATTACACGCCAACTCGTGGGAATTCCCCCATTTTCGGAGAATTTCAGTTTGCGTAGGGAATTGGGGAATGGACCTTTATTTATGGTGAATTTCAGTTCGCTCAATTCTAGTACAACAAAGTGTCAAATGGATAAAAATTGCTGTTGATTTTTTAGAAATTTATTTTTCGCATTTGCTTTCATATACTGATTAAAACCAAATTTATTTATGTTTATTGTTTATTTATTTCAGTCTTGGAATACAGATTTACTTACAGACTACTCAGCTAACACTATTTAAGAGCTACTAAAACTTAAAAATTAAGATAAATTCTAAATACATTAAGTTCAAAGGAGCTAAGATTAAATACATCGCTAGTGGTGTAGCGCAGAGAAAAATGTTCGCAAATGTGTGTGTGGTTGTGTGAAATCAATGTCTAAAGCATTGAAGACTAAGGGTAAGAACATAGTGGAGCGGCGAGCAAAGAGCATCGAGCAAAGCGTCGATTTCAAACGCATATGTTTCATTGGGAAAGCGCATAGTGAAGAGCCAAGCGTGCATACACATTTGTAATTGAAGCTTTGCTCGATGCTAACTCTTCGCTTTGCTCGCCGCTCCACTATGTTTTGACCCTAAGTTAAATTCAGCACAGAAATCGGAGCGTATGCACCATAACTGCTTATAGAGAAACCTATTTTAAAGAAATCCCAATGGCGAACGATTAAAGAGGGAATATTAAATGCAATCTTTTCTAGAAGGGAGGGGCAGTCAGTTGAGTCAGTTATGATGTTAACGACAAACGTGCAAGTGTTGTAAGGTTGTTTAGTTGGCACCGATAATAGTAAGAAGGTAGTGGCAAAGAAAAATTTAATGAACGGAGAGCAAATTTTATAAAAACTTTTTGAACACGTTCTGATCGGTTAGATAGAATTTTAGTGTAAAGCCTCCAAATAAACGTTTCATACTCCAGTCTTGACCTGACTAGTGTACAAAACAAAGTTTCAAGAGTGTAAGAATTCGTAAACGCCAGGAAGAAAACCACAAAAAAAATCTTAAACGAAAATTTTTAATCACTTGAAACTTGCACTAGAATTGAGTGAGTTACAAAACTGTATACTAAAAATCTTTCTAGAAAATTAAAGGTAGAACTAATTAAAAGGTCGAACTTTTTACGATAGTTTGTTGTGTTTTTTAATATTTTAAGTTTGAGACTTGGATCTATACTGTTTTCGTTGAAGAGTGAACTATATATTTATAAAAAAAATAACTCATTGGGCGTAGCTGGGGACTGTCCCCTAGCATCATGTACGGGCTATACACGGTAGGTGTTAGGCCGATTCTATTATATGGGGTCTTGGTATGGTGGCCAAGTCTCAACAGGAAATCTACAACTGAAGCACTCCAAAAGGTGCAAAGAACTGCGATGCTCTGCATCTGTGGGGCTCTGCGCACAACTCCATCAGAGGCTATTTGCGTGCTGCTCGACATCTTGCCAATTGAAACTGTTGGAAAACAATCAGCGGGGTGTGCCGCCTTGAGGTTGAGGGAACTACCAGGCTGGAGGGACACTCAGGAAGGCCACACCGCAATCTTAAAGAACGTAAATATATCGGACACGGCTTACGGTGCACCAAGGTTGAACTTCACAAAGAGGTATAGGATTTCCATTCCAGATAGAAAGTTCTGGTCAGGAGGGGCTCCCGATGAAAATGAATCACTCCACCTCTACACCGATGGCTCTAAGCTAGACGGAAAGGTAGGAGGGAGGGTCTTCTCAGCGCGGCTGGGGCTGGAAATATGTTTTCGCTTACCCAATCACTGCAGCGTCTTTCAAGCTGAGGTCGCTGCTATACAGGAAGCGGTTGAACACCTACGCACAAGAGATGTCATTTATAACGATATCTTCATTTACTCAGACAGTCAGGCCGCACTCAAAGCGCTCGACTTCGTCACATGCAGTTCAAAAACCGTAGCAGACTGTCGCAGATCTCACTTGGTATGGGTTCCGGGATACCGGAACATACCAGTCAATGAAAAGGCGGACGAACTTGCAAGAGAGGGCACATCCGCTCCACTTTCGCGGGCCTGGAAGGGATTAGGCATGCCGCTCGCTACCTGCATGCTGATTCTAAGGGATCTGTCTCTTAAACTAGCAAGGCACAGGTGGGATAGCCTCACCACTTGCAACAAGACGAAGCTTACATGGCCAAAATGGAACAAAAAGCGGTCGAAGGATCTCCTCATGCTGAGCAGAGGGGACCTAGCCGCAGCTGTGGGTCTGCTAACAGGCCATGTTGCTATTGGAAGGCACGCGGAGATGTTAGGGATCCCCCATAACGATTTCTGCAGAAGCTGCAGAAATGAAGAAGAGCCAGAAACCTTGCGGCACCTTTTATGCGATTGCCCCGCACTTTGTAGAAGAAGACCAAAGTTTATGGGTTCAGGATTCTTTGAGGACCTAATCGACATAGCCGAAGTAGGCATACGGCAACTTCTGGGTTTCGCGAAATCCACACGATGGTTTGAGTAGGAGGGTTCTAACGATCCGCGTGGTATCACAACGGGCCCACAACCAAGGGCCTATGTGTACTAGTGGGGTCACTGGCAGCCACTTCAACCTAACCTAACCAAACTCAAATTAAATAACAAAAAATAAATAAAAAATAATTGTGAAAACTTGGCAAAATTTGGTGCGACTAAAATTTGTTTGACCACTGTTACCTAACTTTAAAAAGTTTGGTTTGGTTTATGAAAACATAATAAAAAAGATACAATTTATTTTTGTTAATAAAGAGATATCTTAATGATATATGGAAATGGGTGGGGAATTTTACGAAATTTCGGGAAAAATTGGGGAATTCCATTGTCGAAATCGGGGAATTCTCAGAAAGGAGTTGGCTACCCTGATTACACTTCACCGTAAAGCTTGCATGATTTTTAACATTTCTGACATTAATTCACTTTTCTATTGTGTTCCTATTAATGCCAATGACATTATTTCCACAATTCTTCTGATATTATCTTACTTTCGGCCTGTGTATTAATGTCACTGACATTATTGCACGTCACCTGAGTGTACTAAGGTTGGATGGAATCCGTTAAGCGGTTAGCAATATATATACACATACTAATATACATATATTAATGTTCGTGTGAAGTGACGATATGCAAGTATGTTTAAAGGTATTTCTTGAAACGACTGTCCCAGACGAACATTTGAAAAGCTGTTTAAAAGCTATATATGTTAAAACAAAAATGTCAGGCGGACGACGCACATTTCCACCGTAAAAACATATACTGCCAGCAAAAATTATTGGCACAGCAAATTTTTCACAATATATGCAACAATTTTTTTTCTAATATTTTGCCGCTAATTTTTTATCAATATATGATTTATGCTACAGCAAAAAACATAAAAATATGATTCCTGAACTTTGTGCAAAACTCGCAAAAATTCAGCAAATTTTAAACTTTTTAATCCGATTTTTCAGAATTTTTTGAGTCAGCAGTTTTGCAGCCAAATAAATTTTAGTAAAAAAGTGCAAGTTCGGAGTAAGTCAAAAATCGGATTGGTTTTTGAGATTTTTTTGTTGAAGATGTTTAGCATTTTTTCCATATAAAGTATTTGGAAATTTTTTTTTGTATGAAAGAGGCTGCGTGAAACAAAATTGCCAAAAATAAACGGTTATTCCCAGCTACTTAAATCTTTTCCATATTATAATAAAACTGATTGGGCTACAAATCTGCGTACTTAAAATTCTAAAAAATCTGATTCAAGTTGAAAATTTAGTGAAAATTTTCGTGAGGTTTGCACAAAGTTTAGGAATTATATTTTTATGTTTCTGTTGTAGAATGAACCATATTTTTATAAAAAATTGGCATCGTCACTACACACGAATAACAGCACGCTAGTGTTTTGATGGCGAAAAAAGACGCGTAAACAAATTCTTACGAAAAAAGACGCTTAAGGAAAACTTCGGCGAAGAAAGACGTAAAACCTAGTTGACGGCGAAGAAAGACGCGTAAACACAGATTTATACTTGGTCAAGGGATGTTACTTCAGCATTATTCCACAAAAACTCTTTGGGGAATTTACATACTGTTACTCCTGCAATAATAGTCGACCGCGGGTCTTTCTTCGCCGTCAACTATGTTAATAGCCTATCGTCGCTGAAGTTTTTTTACGCGTCTTGTTTCGCGTTCAAGTTTTGAGCTCGCGCCTTTATTCGTGTCTAGTGACGATATATTCTGGCTAAATATGTTCATACTCACATCAAATGTTGGACTAGATATTGATCTGTTGCTTTAGTATAAATACATATTTTTACTGTGAATTGGACCATTGGACATGTGAAATTCTTGCGCAAAACACCCCTGCTTAAAGGTGTGTAGTTCTTGTGTATACAATAGATATGTATGAGTATATAGCGATATATGTGCATTAGACTGCATCACCGAAAAAAGTTGCGGTTTTTCCGCCAGGATTACAAAACTTATAATATTTTAAGACGTCCGCCAAAATATTTCGGAAAAATATTAAGATTTAAGTGAGCTGGACCGATTTGAAAATACTTCCAAAAATGGAGTTTTTTATGAATAAAAATAGTTTCTTAAAGAACTTTTTGAAAAAAGTCCCTTCAGATGACAAAACAGATTAAGCTTAAAAAATCTGCATAAAATATTTAAAAATCTTTTCAACGGAATCGTAATAATGAGATTTTTTATGCATTTTTGTTACTTTTTTCAAAGATTGACTTACAAAAAACTTGAATAACTGGGCCAAAACTATTCTTAATTAGACTTATGGGATCTCGATAGAAAGGTATTTTCACACTCTTTTTATTTCTGTCCAAAAAAAAGTCATTCGTGTCCCTTTTTTTTCAAATACCAACACATCTTAATTCAACTTTGAATGACGTTCGTTCATCCTACCTTTCTCTTTCATCCTTCTAATGAGTTTTTTATCAAAGAAATATCTTTTCAATGACACCTCTTAAGTCTAAATCGGAAGAGCTTAGGTTCAGCTATTCACGTTTTTCTTATACCAATCTTTAAAAAAAGTAAAAAACAGCATCAAAAATCTCATCATTACGATTCCGTTTAAATTTTTTTTAAATATTTTCATGCAAATTTTTTAAGCTTAAACCGTTTTGTCATTTGATGGGATTTTAAAAAAAAAAATCTTTAAGAAACTATTTTTATTCATGACAAACTCCATTTTTTGAAGTATTTTCAAATCGGTCCAGTTCACTTAAATCTTAATATCTTTCGGAAATATTTTGGTGGACGTCTTAAAATATAATAGATTTTATAATTCTAATGGAAAAATAGTACCGATTTTCTTTGTATGGGGAGCGATGCAGTCTAATGTGCATATATGAGTATGTTTTCCATAGAGTTCACTTGAACAAATGCTTTAGTGTTCCATTATCGGCAAGCTACAATAAAATTAAAAATGAATACATTAAGACTTAATAAATGAACGACTGCGTACGGTTGAGCCATAAATTAATGTCTCCCCAAACAATGTCTGAAATAAGTCCACGTGAAAAGCACCCCTCTCTGCCATTCGCGTTCAATTGCACCATGTGACATAAGCAACAAATTTTTTATGTATACTTTTCCCGGAATACATATGTAGGCACTGTGCTAAGTTCGCCTTATAAACTGTTTTTTCCTTTTCCACTTTTTTCATGTGAGTCAACTACAATCAATAAGAATGAAAAATGACACTGAAGATGGCACAATGCCGAAACCGGTTTGTCTGCAAACCAAACTTGACAAGGGATGACGGAAATTCGTTCCAAAATAAATCATCTTACCACCCTGTCGGAAAAATCAACCAACACCAACATACAATCAATAAATTAAATTATTTGTTTCTAAAAAATATAATGTACTAGCAGAGCACCCGACGTCGTTCGGGTTAAACAAATCAAAATATAAAACAGTACTACAAATATTCAGTTCAGCATAAATTAAAGGAGTCAATTTATTTTCTTTCTGTTTAAAATAAGGCATCCTTATAAACCATACTTTCAGCTTTATCGTGCCACAACAGCTATATATTTGTAATCATTTTCTGTACTACAAATCTTGTTTCATTATTAATATTAGGTGGATTAAGGTAGCGATATAATTTTCAAATTAAAATTAGTCTACTACGGTACATTGCGTTTAGCGGCCTATTCGATTAGCTGTAGTAGTATAGCTGCACTTTTCCGGTAGAATGCTTATTATGCTTATTATTTCAAAAGGAGATTTATTCATTCTGAATGGACACTTTTCGTTTAACAGCAAAAAATGATCAAATCCTTCCATTTCGAAATGGTCTAAGGACTGTAAGGTTTCAAAAAAAAAACACAGTTTTAAATATCCGAGTGATCTAATAGATGAATACATATTTATCCACTTTTACAAACTCATTTATATATACTTTACACTAAACACCTTCAAAGAAACAAATCCCCAGAAGTCAAAGAATATACTATATTTTTATAAACAAACTAGCAGACCCAGCGATCTTCGTCCCGCCCAAAATTAATTTTTTTATTGAAACATTTGGTCCAACGTTTTCGCCAGAAATTCACGTTCACGCTTGGTTTTGTGGTCGACAGAAGGCATATCCTCCATTGCCGTCTTGAATAATCTAACGAAAGCGTTATACCTCTGCTACCATCAGCGGGTTCCGAGTTGAATACTTTCAGAGCTGGAGCGTCGGTGTCCATTCCGATGACATGGCCAAGCCAGCGGAGATGCTGTATTTTAATTCGCTGCACTATGTCCATATCGTTGTAAAGCTCATACAGCTCATCGTTCCATCGTTTGTGGTACTTGCCGTCGCCAACGCTTAACGGCCCGTAAATCTCTCGCAAAATCTTTCTCTCGAATACTCCAAGAGCTGCTTCATCGGATGTTGTCATAGGCCATGCTTCTGCACCCTATACCAGCGCAGACATGATGAGTGACTTATAGAGTATGGTTTTCGTACGTCGAGAGGGGTCTTTACTCCTGGCAAGAGTGATTCTGTGGTGGGATTTCCATGCTGACATTATTATCGGTGTTAATGCTGGTTCCCAAGTAAACGAAATTCTCTACTTTCTTAAAATTATAACTGTCAACAGTGACATGGGTGCTAAGGCGCGAATGTGCTGATTGTTTGTTTGATGACAGGAGATTCTTCGCCTTGTCCTCGTTTACCACCAGACCCATTCGCTTTGCTTCCTTATCCAACTTGGAAAAGGCAGAACAGACTTCGCGGTTTTTGTTACCGATGATGTCGATGTCATCGGCATAATCCAGCAATTGCACGCTCTTGTAGTAAATTGTTCCTGAGCGGTTCAGTTCTGCAGCTCTCGAGATCACCTCTTATAAAACGTAGGAGCTTCTCTTTATATAATTAGTGTAGGTAACACAGGGCAACACCGATTTTGATGCGGCAAATGTTAAAGTTTTCATCAGCTCCATAGTTTGAGAAAAACGTGGTAAAAGTATCAAAAAATCGCGTTTTTTGCAATATTTTAGAACTTCTAGCAAGGAAACAAAAGGTTATAGAACCTTTTACTTAGGCTTAAGTTAAAGGTAGAACTACAGACTACTATTTTTAGCTTTAATTCAAGCCTAGGTGGAAGATTCGACCAGCCTTTTTTTCTTTGCTAGAGCTTCTCAAATATTGCAAAAACGCGATTTTTGACACTTTGACCTCGTTTTTCTTAAAATCTGGAGCTGATGGAAACTTTATGCTTACGGATTCGTAATAAGCATAAAAAATCTGTCAAAAATAGCGTTAACATTTGCTGCATAAAATTGTTTTTGATTTTTGTTGGCCTGTGTAATAAGTATTGTTAAATAGCGAATACCCGCATGTTTGCGGCGCCTTCAAAAACCTTTCAAACTGTAAAAAAATGACTCAGTTCTATTCTACTCATATCAATAATACGGATATCGAATTTCAATCAAATCGGAACATAAATTAGGTTTTTTGGAATAGATCGCTCCCTGGTTCACCTATCAGAAAAAAGGATCCTATATGTTAATGCTGGAGTGCAATGGGGTATAGTCATTGCGCTGGGTATGCAGTTACAGTTGCATGGCTATACTCAATCCCGACTCTTGCGTCCTCGTTCGCGCACTCTGGGCAACGTGAGCAACCCATGTGCGAGATGCGGTAACCAATCCGAGTGGAGCCTTGGGTCACGGCAGAAAGAGAGGGAGCTTCGGTGGGGCCACTCTGACTTATTTGGTTTAAGGGCTCACTGAAGTCTGCAGCGTCTGTTCACCAGTAGGTGCGGCTGCAAGCGGGTGTCTGCTTGGAGCAAGCGGCTCGCTATATAAACGTGTATTTGGTTGCGAAACCACCACCGTCCCAGCAATGGGTTGTACGCTGGGCTTGGGACCCGCCACGTAAAAACCACTTCCAGTGAAGAAGCAAGGCAAAGCCTCGGATGAGACCCCCCTTATGATGACGACCACGGCAAACGTTTAAAGGACTACGATTTGAGGGCATGCACCTGGAATGTCCGGACCCTTAATGGGGAAGGTGCCTCTGCCCGGCTGGTTGATGTCCTCGTAAGGACAAAAGCTGACATCACCGCCATCCAAGAAATGCGTTGGACGGGGCAAGGCAAACAATGTATAGGGCCTTGCGACGTCTACTACAGCTGTCATGTAAAGGAGCGCAGATTCGGAGTTGGATTTGTGGTGAGAGAGAGACTCCGTCGCCGAGTACTGTCGTTCACCCCGGTGGACGAGCGTCTAGCCACAATCCGCATCAAAGCGAGATTCTTCAACATCTCGCTCATCTGCGCCCATGCCCCGACGGAAGAGAAGGATGAGGCATCCAAGGATCTCTTCTATGAGCGCTTGGAGCGCACGTACGAGCGCTGCCCCCGTTATGATATCAAAATCGTGCTTGGCGACTTCAATGCCAGGGTGGGCAAAGAAGGGATCTTTGGAACCACCGTCGGAAAATTCAGCCTCCACGACGAAACGTCCGACAAAGGGTTGAGGCTGATCGACTTCGCCGGGGCCCGAAACATGGTAGTATGCAGTACTAGGTTCAAGCATAAAAAGATCCATCAAGCTACCTGGCTGTCTCCGGATCAAAAAACGAGAAACCAAATCGATCATGTTGTGATAGACGGAAGGCACGCTTCAAGTGTTTTAGACGTACGCACACTCCGAGGCCCACACATCGACTCGGACCACTATCTTGTTGCAGCCAAGATACGCACCCGCCTCTGTGCAGCAAAAAATGTGCGCCCAAATATGCAAGGAAAGCTTAACGTCGAAAAGCTGCAATCACAACAGACAGCCAGCGCTTTCGCTACTCGACTCTCACACCTGCTCTCAGAGAGCACTCTTCAACAAACCGACATATGCGAGCAGTGGAACCACATTTCCCGCTCATTAAGTACCGCCGCCGAAGAAGTAGTCGGATTTCAGCGAGCCCGAAAGAACAACTGGTACGATGAGGAGTGTCAGGAAGCTGAAGAGAAAAAAGATGTCGCTTACAGGGCCACGCTGCGATCGGGCGCAACGCGCGCCATGTGGGACCGCTATAGGGATCTGAAGAGGGAAGCGAGACTTATTTGCCGCAACAAGAAGAGAGAGGCCGAAATACTTGAGTGCGAAGAGCTTGAAATGCTGGCCGGCAAGAGGAATGCCCGAAAATTTTACCAGAGAGTTAGGTGACTTACGGAAGGTTTAACGACCGGGGCGCACTCCTGTAAGAACAATAATGGCGACCTAGTAACTGATGTCCAGAGCGTACTTAAATTATGGAGGGAACACTTTTCCGCCCTACTAAATGGTTGCAGCACGGAAAGTTGTGGAGAAGAAGAACCCGAGCCCGCAGTCGATGATGACGGAGACGACTTTCCACCGCCTGACTATGACGAGGTACGTATAGCAATAACGCGGCTGAAAAACAACAAAGCCGCTGGAGCTGACAACCTGCCAGCTGAGCTATTCAAGTACTGCGGCGAGGAGTTGATAAGGTGCATGCATCAACTCTTGTGCAGAATATGGTGCTCTGCCCAATCCACAAGAAAGGTGACTCCGCCATTCGCGCCAACTACCGCGGGATCAGCCTTCTAAGCATAGGTTACAAGGTCTTATCGAGCGTTTTGTGTGAAAGACTGAAGCCCACCGTCAATGAACGGATTGGGCCTTATCAGTGTGGCTTTAGACCTGGCAAATCCACCATAGACCAGGTATTCACAATACGCCAAATCTTGGAAAAGACCCGCGAGAAAAGGATCGACACTCACCACCTATTTGTCGACTTTAAAGCCGCTTTTGACAGCACTAAAAGGAGTTGCCTATACGCCGCTATGTCTGAATTTGGCATCCCCTCAAAACTCATACGGCTGTGTAAAATGACGTTGAGCAATACCACCAGCTCCGTCAGAATTGAAAAAGACCTCTCCGAGCCGTTCGCCACAAAACGGGGTTTCAGACAGGGGGACTCCCTGTCATGTGACTTCTTTAATCTGATGTTGGAGAAGATAATAAGAGCTGCAGAACTGAACCGCTCAGGAACAATTTACTACAAGAGCGTGCAGTTGCTGGCTTATGCCGATGACATCGACATCATCGGTAACAAAAACCGCGAAGTCTGTTCTGCCTTTTCCAAGTTGGATAGGGAAGCAAAGCGCATGGGTCTGGTGGTAAACGAGGACAAGACGAAGTATCTCCTGTCATCAAACAAACAGTCAGCACATTCGCGCCTTGGCACCCACGTCACTGTTGATAGTTACAATTTCGAGAAAGTAGAGAATTTCGTTTACTTGGGAACCAGCATTGAAATCCAACGTAGAATCACTCTTGCCAACAGGTGCTACTTTGGACTGAGTAGGCAATTCAGGAGTAAAGTCCTCTCTCGACGTACGAAAACCGCGCTCTATAAGTCACTCATCATGCCCGTGCTGGTATATGGCGCAGAAGCATGGACAATGACAACATCCGATGAGGCGGCTCTTGGAGTGTTTGAGAGACAGATTTTGCGGAAGATTTACGGGCCTTTACGCGTTGGCGACGGCGAGTACCGCAGACGATGGAACGATGAGCTGTATGAGCTTTACAACGATATGGACATAGTGCAGCGAATTAAAATACAGCGGCTCCGCTGGCTTGGTCATGTCGTTCGAATGGACACCGACGCTCCACCTCTGAAAGTATTCAACTCGGAACCCGCTGGTGGTAGCAGAGGAAGAGGGAGGCCCCCACTGTGATGGAAAGATCAGGTGGAGAAGGACTTGGCTTCACTTGGCGTTTCCAATTGGCGTCAGTTGGCACAGAGGAGAAACGACTGGCGTGCTTTGCTGAACTCGGCCGAAATCGCTTAGGCGGTTACAGCGCCAAAAAAGAAGAAGAAGATATCTTAATCCTGGCAATAAGCTACATACATGTAAATTTCATGCAAGTCGCACCATAAATAAGATTTTTTTCCAATAGATCGGTATCTGGTCCACCTATCATAAAAAATATCATATATGTTAATCCTGGCAATAAGCTACTTGCGTTCCGATTTTCAAGCAAATCGGACCATAAATAAGACTTTTTCGAATAGATCGGTCCCCGATCCAAAAGAAAAAATGTATCCTATATGCTAATGTAGGCAAAAGGCTACCTACGTACTAGGGATGTTAATTTTTTCGATTTTTGCGATCCCGGGATTTTCGATACATCAATCATACAATCCCGGTATCCCAGGATTAGTCCCGGGATTTAGAAATTCATTATTTTCCAACAACTTAACATGAAAAAATTGCATCAATATAGTTTGAGAAGCTGTCCTAATATATAAAAAATAAATGGGTTTGAAATCTATTTTTATATTTAAATTGAAAAATATTTCATAAGTAACAAAACAATAGACAGTAATTAAATTTATACGCATTTAACAATACTTTAGCGTGTACATATCTGATAAAGTAACTTAAGGCATGTCGAAAATAGCTCGATGCAAAAAAAAACTTAAGTCAACATATGTATTGTGTGACTGAAAGAAGTTCATAATAATAGTGGCATAAGTAAAAGAAATGCCTTATTTCAAGCAGCTTAGTCTATATTACTTTTGTTTAATTAATATTTAAATGTTTTATAAAAGTCTACCTCATTTTATATATAATTAACTGCATTTAAATGCGCATTTCAAAATTTGTACAAAAATTATAAAAATGCAAAAAAAAATTTCCAACAATTTCAAGCTTTTTGCTCAGTTTGAAGAAAAATTTCAGGTATACAGTTTTATAGCCCATAAAAGTAGGACAAAATGCAGTTTCATGCAATTACAAAACACCGTTGATTTTTGGAAATTTTTTAAACGATGCTGGGCATTTTCTTCCATATAAACAAATTGTCGAACATACTTGGTATGGAAGAAAATGCGTGACACCGCCAGCAAAAAAATTATAAATAATCAACGTTACTTTTAGTCACTCGGAACTTGCACTTTATCCTCCTGTAATTTAATGGGCTATACTTATAAAATTGCGTACCTAAAATTTTTCTAAAAATTGTGAGTAAAAAGATTGAAACAGTTTGAAACAAAAAAATTTCGAAACACACCAAGCAATCAATTTACTCACGACACTATGGGCCATATATAGTAAAACTGCGTTTTTAGTTTTAGTTTTTTTTATTAGAGCTTTAAAATTTCTAAGATATGATAAATTATAAAAAATTATTTAAAAAATTCAGTGCAACGTAGAATAAAAATGGGTACTAAATGAAAGAAAAAACTCTGTAGGATTTAAAAAAAAATCAAATTTTTTGGGTTCACAAGGACGAACAGGTATTGCCCTTTTAATCAATTTTATTTTTGTAAGCTAATAAAGTTAGAAGGACTATATTCGAGGACATTGTCGAGTTTATATTAGTCCTTAACATATAATTTTTTCAAAATAAACGTAGCAAAATTTCAAGGATATTCAAGGATACAATTTTTAAGGACATTTTCAATACATTATGCACCAAAAAATTTAATCTGTCTTTTCTCTACATGTATTACATACACATAACACCGTGCGACAGGCAATTTTACACACAAAAAATTCAATATATTCGCGAAGCCATGGGTCAAATATATGCAGTAAAATTGCGTTTTTTGCTTTTCTCTCTGACGTCAGGATTCTTTAAAAGGACTTAGGAAAACAGTATGGGTATCAAATTAAAGAGAAAATTCTGTAGAGAAAGGACAGATAAAATTTTTTGGAATTTTCGAGACTAAAAAAAGTCCAGGATCCCGGGATTAACATCCTTACTACGTACCAAATGAATTTTTTTAGCGTAGCTCGACCCCTGCACCGCCTATCGGAAAAAATTAAAACTTTGTGCACTCCTCCTTCTAAACACCTTTCCAAAAAAGCAGCAACCATTCGAATCGGTCATGAAACATAGGACGAAATTGGTCCCAATTGATTATGCTCACAATGAATTTCACAATTATCTTAAATTTTCCAGGCTTCACTTCATCAAAAACATGCGATAAAATACAAAATTTCGTCGAAAAAAAATCAATTTTTCCCATTATTCCGGATTTTTCCGAGTTTTTCACTTAGAATTTTCTATTTTTCCAATCGAAAGCCATTCCGAAGGAATTGCACAAAAAATTCCATACAAAAAAATGAATTTTCGATTTTTCCGATTTCCCGACTTTCCCGGAGGGTTTTCCCAAAATTTTATTTCGTAAAAACCTTCTCCTGGCAATTACGAACAACTAAAAACAATTTCGCCAAATCGGCCCAACCGTTCTCAATTGACGAATTACTATATATATTTCACACCATTTTTATATATATAGATATTTCAAATTAAAATATATTAAGATAAATGGTCAAAACTTGTCAACATGTGAGTGTCGTAAAGTTGTGATAAGTACAGCAGTTGGTAACGTTTTTTCTGCTAATCCGAAAACTACATGTGTTTTATAAGTCAGTGCAAAGACGGCATTCGGTTGCTTCAACCTATATCGATGGTACCCTGCAATAAGGACACAATGCTAAAAACCCTTACTACTGTACCACATGCACCGCGACCTCTAAAGTGATATATTGTGCGTAGCCCCGCACTTCCAAGGGCGTTTTGTTCCAAATTTCAAAACGGGTTAGTGTAGCACCACCCAAGTGAGCTAGTCTGCGCCTTGCGAGAGCGTAAGTAAATGGGAATAAATAGTTCCCAGTTCGTGTTCCTTGGTTTTTAAAAACTAGATCGTGAACACGAAATATTTAGACCCATTTCGAATTCTATATGCATATGGTCCGACATTGATACCTCGCGCAAAAGACGCCAGTTTGCGACAGATTATGATACGTTTTGACTGCTTAGAGTTAGATCCAAGAACTCCCTTCTTAAAGCGTTTCTAAAAGTCGGTTCGCTGCCACGATTTATATTTCTGCTGTCGGTGCCATCTCCTCCTTACCCGGAAAGTACTCTGAGGCAAGTATTGCGCCTTGTACACGTCTGGGAGTGGGAATTTTGGCCCAAACTGCAACCAGATCCGCCGTCATGACCTGTAAAGGAGGAAGAAACGTTAGTTTTTTGCTTAACCTTCCTGCCCTCGCGTCTCAAAATTTAACATATATACTCCCGCACGGTATGTCAGACCGAGATTTGATCTCGTTCATATATTTTTCTATATCTACTTCTTATGCAATAATGGAATTTATTGTATAAAATAGGTTATTATTAAATAAAAGAATCATTAAAAATATTATAACTTCAACTATATTTGATAAAAAATGCCTATGAGTTTAGTCCTTTTATAAGTAGCATATTTGATTAATGAACTTTTAAAACAAAAATACACGTTTTTATGTGTTAATTATAAAATAAACTGTGAGATCCAATAGTCGAAAGCGAGATGAATAATAGTAATAAGTATTAATCATTATAGGGGTTTTTGGTGCAATCGGAACATAAAATTTATACTCGCGTCGGTTTCAGGGGCCGGTATTATCGTCACCCTTGGGTGGCATATCTGATATTATCCTCATTGATGTTCAGACCTTTGACCTCACGACGTAGTATCCAGGGTTTCTATATATAGACCTGGTTGAAAATTACTGGAAAAATCGTTGTTTAAAATTTTCCGTATAAAAATTTACGGGATTATCGATCGAGTTAATGAAATTTATCAAGTTATCTATATTTATTGGATTATCGTTATATATCGAGTTAATGAAAAAATTATTGTTTGAGGACTAATATATGTACTATAGAGCAGGTAAATTTTTTTCTGTACTTTGTTTCGGCGATTAACGTATTCTACTAGCAATTCTAAGCAAAAAACTCAGTAGAAAGATAGCTCTAAAATGGATTTCGAGCCTCCTTATTTTTAATTTTAGTTGTTAATCCATATCTAACTAATTTCTTTGTTTTACTGACTTCAATTCAATTAAATTGATTATTATTGCAAAGGTATCATTTTTGCCTCCTGTTTAAAAAATTTGTCTCGATTAAATTGATAACGTAAATGAGATGTTGAAATATGGGTGTCAAAATAAAGTGGTTTAGAAAGCTTAATTTGGAAAATATTCGTAAAGAGGGCTGCCACCAGTTTCAAGAATTTAATCAAAATGATAAGATAAATGAAATATTACGATATAATAATAGATTGGCGCGTACACAAACGTTAGTGTTTGGCCGAGCTTCTCCTCCGATTTGTGGCGTGTGCCTTGATATTGTTACACAAAGAGAAGGGACCTACAATTTTACGCCGACGCCGAACGGCGATTGTATTTTTATGAGAAGCTGTTTTTCATGGCAGAAATATACTCGGAGGTTTGCCATTGCCTGTAAGAGTGGCGACCGCTATTAGAAAAAAATCTTTTTTGGTTTTTACTTTTTGATGTTGGGTTAAATTGGGCTTGAACCACTACAACACAGCGGTCCATATTACGAGATTGGTGTAAAACTAAAGTGTTTTAAGAAAACTAATTGCTAAGTATTTTTGTAAGAAGTTTTTCACCTGTTTGAAAAATGAAATTCAATTAAGGGCCGTTTTCTCAACAAAATTTAAATTTATTGCTTGGGCTACTTGAGAAAACGGTACTGAATTTTTAAGATATATGCAATATTACAAGTTTGGTATCAAACGAAATGTATTTAAGGATTCTTATGAAACATTTTTCAATAGTGTTGTCACCAATCTAAGAAGTTAAGACAACAAATTTAAAATTAATTTAAATATTACGAGATGGCCACCGAACGAAAACCGTTTGGAAAAGCTTTGTTAGAATGACCCACATATGTATGTATTTACAATTTATATATGTATTTACATTTATTTTAAAACGAATTGTTCAAAAACTCTTTGATCCAGATATTTTTAACAAGGGTCTCCACTGATATTAAATTCAACACTGAGAGTTTTATTAAAAGAGATGAAATAAAAATTATGAAAAGTTTCGGAAATATTTTTTTTTAGAAAGCTTCTCACATAACACGAAGAAATAACAATAACATAAAAAATATTAAAGTATCAGAAGAAATCTGTTTAAAAATTCCTTAATGGAAACATACAATTTTTTAATATGATAAAAAATTATATTTTTATCATAAACAATTTCGTTCGTGGTTGCCATAGTCTGTCACGCATCATCATCTAATTACACAGAGCAACAATAAGTTTGGTGCGGCATATGCTAAAACCAAGGAATGAAACCGAAAGCGTAACCGTTTAAACCCGTTTCGTTTTTCAAAATCGAAACCGAAATCGTAACCGTTATCTTGACCTGAAAAGGAACTAAACCGAAACCGTTTCAAGCACAGGTTTCAATTGGTTTCCAGAAATTTATAAAAATCAGCCGCAGGATCTCGCAACCAATTTTTTTTTCAGTAGCATAACTGTGCCATTACACAAAAAATGACTTGCATCACAAATTTGTTGTCTAATATGTGGATAGCCTTACCTATATATCGTTACTTATGGCAGCAATGATAAATGTGCTGCAATTCAAGGCGAATTTATACAATGCGCTTTTAAATAGTGCTTTTAAAGTCATTATAAGCCATAATATATGCTTTTAATACGTACGTGCTGCCCGAAAATACCTTTAACTATATTTGCAGCACCGAAAATGTACCAAATTCCATGAAAGTGTATATACATAAATATTTATGTTTAATAATTCATATGTATTCAATTTGTTTCAAAAATCGTATGTATGGAAGTACGTGGAATCTAATTCACAAATTGTTTCACATAGGAATTCATACTGTGTATGTTTGTAGATACATATGTATGTATTCTGCAGCGTAACGTACTAGTCGGGAGTTCGGGAGTCGAATACCGGTACGTAATTAGAATTAATGAATTAATTTAAATTTTTTAAGTATTTAATTATTAATCAGGTGATAATATCGGTATTGAATCATTAAACGGTTATCAAAAAAAACATGCTTTAATTAATATTCATTAATCATTATGAATATTAATCATTATTTAACAGGTCTGGTATAATTGAGTACGTACTCGATTTAATGGTTTACAATATACCCAAAATAAAAGTTATAATATTTTGTGTACTTCATTGTATTAAACTGTCGAAGTCAAATAAAACATAAATGAATCGTTTTGTACTTGGTACAAGTGTGGTCATTTTCGAACTAGTTCGGTTTCTATCAGGAAATTCTAGTTGTAAACTAATATTTTTCCTGACTAGTTTGGGATTTCACTGCAGGGTAAATACGATGTGAATGTGCTTTTTGATACTTATTTCATTTTCGACACAAAGTTACTATATTGTTATTATTTCAGAAATTTTAATTTTTAGTCTAAACGTAACAACGCAGCGCAAAGTACATATGCAAAAAATATCATTGTTTTCTTTAGAGTATTCAGCATATTGTGTTTAGTTTTGGATATAATTTAGCAAAACTCAAATAAAAGTCACATGCAATTCTCCGAGGTATAGATAAAAATTCTTTTAATTCTGAGTCAACATTAACATCCAGATCGCGATGAATATTTTTAAACCTCCCCAAATTTTAAAGTTATTGAGGTTTTTTCCACGTAAAATTATAATTCTCTAGGAATTCAAAAGTTAATTTTTAGCCAAGTCAATTTAGATCAAATTGGTACGAAGAAAAAAAATTGTAGTAGCGAACTTTTGAGGCAGTTTACTTCTATTTGACAGATAGATCACAGTCTCGCCCCTAAATTTCATACCGGAACATTCCGCTATCTTGGATTTTAGGTTTTTTGGGTTTTTGCGATTTGCAAGCTTATTTTGCATTTTTCGTAAAAAAACGGTTGTACACAAATTTGAAGAGAATTTAATTTCCCACATTTTTTATACAAGCTTACAAAAAAATCATTTTTTATTGGAAATAATAAGCTAAAACGTGCGAAATTGTTAAAAAATTGCGGGTTTTGCAATATTTTAGAATCTCTAGCAAAGAAACAAAAGTTGTTAGAACCTTCCTGGCTTAAATTAAAGTTACACCTATCTCTGAAAAGAGATCTTGAATAATTGAGATCTTAAAATATGTTTTAACATTATTATCTTAAACTAAATGATGGCTAATTTTTATGCATATTTCCCTCCACAGGGGAGCACTAGAATTTAAAAAGCTATAAAACTGCATAAAAAAATGTATTCTAGATATTAAAATGCACGGAATTGGGATGAAATGTTTGCGGAATTTTTAAAATTTGTGTGCAAAGTCAGAAATTTAGATTTATATGGTATTAGTTAGATAAAGAGCTATGCTTTCATATACAAATAATGAACCTTGAAAAAACTAAAAGAAAAGAAGTCAAAACTGGTAAAAATGTTGATGTGCTAGATATTATTTGTCGCGAGGTGTAAATGCGAGGAGGTTTATGCTCTTTAGTCATTTCAACTTAAACTAAAAATGTTTATTTTACAGATCGATTTTGCTTTTAAACGCTATTTTTGTATTGGCCAAGGCAAAAGATCTTATTAGGCGCCGCGAAGCAAGCGTGCATTGGCTAGTCTTATTATATACCTAAACATTTTTATTTTGTCAATTGCAACTATAAAAGTCCACAAACACCTATTTTGTTAGTGTGAGTTACACTAAGCATCATGCCATCAGTTGTTTTTTTTTTTATTGGAAAATAGTTACTGGTAAAAATTTATCCAGTAAAAATTGCAAGTTAAGCTGTAAGTTTCGCTCTCAATATCCCCTACTTTGTATTATGACACTCTTGCAGAAATTGTGCGATATATATATCGTCGTTTGAATAAATGATTGCCGTATGTTACATTTGACGACTTTTGGGAAATCGGGATTAATTTTAAAGCCTTTTTTCCTGAAAACGTCACGGTAGATTTCTTTGAAAATTGTATATTTTGATTCTAGCTTAATGAAATATTGGAATTTATTATTAAAAAAAACAAATTACACAAAATCTGCAACATTTATTGCTAATTTTATTTACTCACACTTTGTCGTATGTTACAGTTGACAACATGGTTGTGCTCAATCCATACACATGCGACAAATTACTAGCAAAATATAACACAAATCATATAGAGGAAAACTTGAATTTCAGTTTTATTTTAACATCAAAATATATTAAAGTAAACATAAGACAAGTCATTTTTAAGTAAAAAACAAAACCGATTTCAATTCTCATATAAAGATTTAAGAGTGCCGTTAATTTCTTCATGACCCAATTATCGTAGCCGTTAAGTTATAAAAAAATTTTTTTTTTGAGTTTTTCGACGAACTAATAACCTCCTTATTTTGAAATCGGTTAGAAATAGTTCTTACGAATCTAGTAAATATGTATAAGAATTCAATTCAGCGTCAGAAAAAAAAACAAAAAACTTAGTATGTATTATAAAAACAATAGTACCTTAATATAGGTAGGCCCAATCTAAAATTTTTATTTATTTGCAAACTGATTGAAAACTTAACACAACTTTCAATTCTTTGATTGGAAATTTCTTAAAAATGCTGTTTTCATTTGAGGACTATAATTAATTAAATGCTGTAGTAGTTGTTTTTGAATTGCATTAAGTTTTCAGTGAGTAGTCTACCGACATTTGTACAAAGCAGAATTTTCAAAGAAAACGATATGTAACGATATGTTCATAAGTATGTACATATGTATGTATATAAGACATTTTTATTACATCTATGATATGGTTCTGTAGAAGCATTTGTCTTTTTCTTTCTCCAACAAGTAATTTTTAAGCAAAAAACATAACCGACTTCAATTCTCATATAAAAATATAGGACTACCGTTAATTTCTTTATGATACCATGATCAAATCTAAACCAGTATGGGACTACCCTTTCCGATTAAAAAAATTTTCGAAATCGGTTGACGAGGTTCAAAGTTATGCGGTAACATACATAAAAAAAAATAAAATAAAATAATCCGACGAATAAAAACCTCCTCCTTTTTGAAGTCGGTTTAAAATAGAATACAACTTTGTAGGTAATTTTTTTATTTGAGTCTGACACTGAAATTATTATGGTCAATACTTGTTCAATAGTACATACGACATATTTTTACCAAACAAGATTAAAATTTTGTCGTATGAGTTAGCTGATCTCTCACATACAAACATTTTTTGTTGAGACTTATAAACACTCAATTTGTATGAAAAAATGTCGTATGTGCCAAACTTTTAAATTATACGACAAAATGCGACTAAAACGCTTGTGACCATGCACATACGATAAAATTATACCAAATATCTCGAAATACAAAGGATATATCAAAAAACTGATAAAGCTATTTGAAAGATTTTGATGAGTTTAGTATAACTGCATTATTAACTCAATTTGGCCCAATTTTCACATATGACAACCATTTGTTCGGGCGACGATATGTACATCGGCGGTAAATAAAAGTCCCCTTAAAGTATGTTCACATATCAATATTATGTCAATCAAAGCTCGTTTTTTAATCACCCCGTTTACACAGGCAAATCTCAGACTACTAGCCGTCAAATTTGTTGTGCTTGTTATTCTCACATCTCAAGGAAAAGTTATGTTTCTTCTCTGTGCCACCGTGATCACGTTTTTCTGCTATATTAAGCAATATAAATATATTTTAACTTAACATTTTATTAAAAATACGCAAATTTGCAAACCTCTTTTCCTTGCTAGCGTCTATTTTTGTTTACTTTTACATTTGGCATTTATCCTCTTTTTAGCAAAAACAATCGAAAAAACTAGGATGGACACCGAAAAGTTGTCGGTTAAATCTGAGATTATTTTATAGTTACAGATTAACAAGGGACAAATTTTATATGGCTAATCTCTTGTTCTAATTACAGATTAGGGTGTTAAGCTCGAAAATGGGGATAATCTACTTATATGTGAACCTAGTATTAGGGCCAGTTTTTCAGAGCACGGCTGAGGTTTAAACGCTCGAGCTGGCTGGTTTAAACTAAGACTAGCCACTCAAATATCAGCCAGCTGTTCAATTTAAACGCGGTTTAACGCGTGATCTATGTTTAAACTGTCACTGAAAAACTGGACCTTAATCGCGCCGCTGCAGATTCTGAACAGCGCGCGTGACCTACTCACGTACCAAACACTACACAATGGACCATAATGCTTAACACTACTCGAATCTTTTACGCTTTTTTTCTGGAATTGCGATTAGAATAATACCCATTTTCATTTAACGGCTTTAGGACAATCCACTGTCGAAAAGTAAAACAAAAAATATTCAAAATTTTTTTTTTATTAACATGCAAAATAGTGACGCTAGAAAAAAAATCGTTAGCAAAAAATGTAATTGTTTCGGCCAACAAATAACAACGTTTACACCCTCTTTTCCAATATGGCGGCTTTTCCAACACCACCTGATACCCGCAAACCTATTTTAAACATCTCTTTAACCTACTCTACAATAATCAAATGTACCTCAAATGTACCTGTTTGTGTATCAAATGTAACCCAATGGCCGAATTTGTATACCATTTTTACTGCAATAAAAATGATATGTTAAAATTTTCCAGAAAATTTAGACTTACATATTTAAAAACTTGCATCAAAAGTACTCCTGACGCATATCCTATTGTCAATATTTGGTTTCTTTAAGTTTTGAAGCAGATTCATACATGTTAAGTATAACTCCAGAAATTTTTAAAAAGCTTTCCTAACGAAAATGGTCTTTGAAGTTGTCATTTAAGTACATTTATACACACCTGACCCAACGGATATGTATGCATACATAACCATCGCTAAAAGTAATTCTGTAATACCCAAAAACCAGATTTTCACCATGCAATGGCAAGTTACCAATGGAAAGACGCTAAAATCGTGCTACAAATACTAAAAATTCGATGCCTGAAATCTTTTGATTATACGCGCAAGAAAATGGTTGTGTAACAAAGTGGACTAACAAAACGCAAAAGCTTTGAAAATTAGCGAAAAGTTTGGAAATTTTCCAGAACTTGATATTCTCATAACCGCAACCATTCAACTTCAATGATTTTTATAGGAGGTTTAATGTCATTGAAATCTGTTCTAAAAGATTTGGAAATCAATGTATTGGCCAAAGGGAGGCAGAATTTCGCGAAGTCAGTATGATTTTTATACGCTCTATTTCACTTGAATGTCCTGCGAGTCTATCCCAAGAAAAAATTTGATTATAAATTGATGATTGTGAATTCTCACATAAAATTTGCTTCGAATTAAATTTACGGTCAGTCCAACAAATGCCTCATATTTACATATGTACGTATATGCATATGTACATACATATCAGGGTTGTTGCGGATATTCGCATTCGCATTCACACCCGTGGAGCTTCCGCATTAATTTTAACATTCGCATTCGCAATAGTCAATGCGTACCTTTTGCGAATGTTCAGCAAGTATATATGGCAAACAAAATGACAAATTGTAGCCAATATTTTTGCCTGTGGTCGTGTATATGTGTAACAAAACTGGTCAAATATCATATTTATCAACTTTGATAAAAATGTCTTTAAATATATTATTTCTTAAGTTATATAACCGAGCTATCAATGGGCAGTCATAAAAGTTCCCACTTTTACTTGGCCTTTGACGTACCTCAAAGAAAACATAGTCCTTTTAAAAATTATTATTTTTTTTTTTGTTTTTCTGTGCTTTAAATACCTGCATTGGTTTCTTTCTTTATTAAGATTTTTTTTTACCGATCTTAAAACAACAACAACTAGACATAAAAGAAGAAAGTGTGCACTATAACGTTAAACCAAATTTTCGTGATTTGCTTTTGATGTTACATATATTCGTTTAAATCATTTCAAATGGGGAACTTATTTTTAAGAAAAGTTTCAAAACCGGTAATTTTGTCGGGCAATATTTTTTTATATTGATATCCATTGAATCCTTGGTTAAAAACTTATTTGGCAAAATTGTCCCCTACGTATCCCTACTTTGCTCAAATAATTAAAAAGCTATAAGTCTGATCTTTAATTAGGTAAGAATTACGGAACTATCGAGACCCTCATCATTCGCGGATCCAATAATGCAAATCCTTATAAAAATTTTGTTTGTTTGCTTTTTAAAAAAAATACCAATATTTTGTATCGATACGAAAAGTACTCATAACTCGATTCTCAAAAGGATCGACAGCACCCGATTTTTAAAAGTATCGATACTGTGTACTCCAAAAAACTCAGTGGTCGAATCGTAACGTCCGTTCACGGATCGAAAGCGATACGAAAGAAAATTATGTGATACGTCAGGCAGTATAAGCTGAATGGGACAAAGAGTACGTTCACGTAAGCCATAATCCAAAACATGTGTTTTTACGTGACGAGTAGTACGATATCGTATGTGACGATTCGAGCCCAGTACTCACAAAAGAACTCGAAAGTACTCAGTACTCAAAAAAGGAGCTCGAAAGTACTCAGAACTTAAAAAAAGTCTTAAGTACTCAATAATCCATTTGATACATGTACTCAGGATCGATTCAAATCACTCAGTATTAAGTGTCGAATACACTTAAAAAGTACTGAGCGTTATTTACATTTAACGGTATTCAGAAATGATTGTACTAAATTTGCAGATTCAATAATTTTCAAGTACAGTAATTGTACCCAGTACAGGTAACCATTCATTTGACGTAATTTGGGATTCATATATTAATCTGAATAAAATACTGCCAGCTTGTGAGATTTCTACACTAAGTATTGAAATCTTACCAACATGTGTATATTTAAAGAAAGTACTCAGTACTCTGAAAAATACCCGATCCTTAAAAGTATCGATACCAAAGAACTCGATCCTCAATAGTACTCGATACTTCCCAACACTAATTTTGATCAAAATTTTCATCCCTGGGAAATAATAATTTATTCTCCATATCCACCTATTTAGCTCGCTATAAGCACAAATTTTTCAAACCAGTCGCAGAAAAAAAGATCATAAATGAATTACGTAAACTAAAATCTAAAAACGCTGATCGCGTTTCAGATTCCCCAAATTCTGAAACAGCCAAAGGAATGAGAATGAAGAATTCTTTTTAAAAATTTTAACAAGAAAAGCTGAAAAGGTTTGGCTTGTAAGTGGTGTTTAAACAACGATTTCGCCATTATGCTAGATTTTTCAAGTGAAGATGAAAGTCAGGAGGATACATCCGACATTTTCAGCCACGATGTAATTGTCATTACTTTTTATTAAATATGATATTCCAATTTTTGACTTCAAGTACTAAATAAAATAAATATTTTTAAAAATCACTAATGTTTCCATTCTTTATATACCTAAGTAACTTAATTTACTTACCTAACTGTTTCCTAAAAATACTTGGCATCCGCATTCGCATCCGCATCCGCGGATGTCTAAAATTCCACATTCGCAACATCCCTAATGCATATGTGCATGCATATCTATATAAAATATGTATGCGCTAATAAGACATCTTGCTTTATTGGTGAGGTAATTCTTTGAACAGTAAAAAATGGCAAGTATAATGGGTTGAGAAGTCATTCACACTGCATATTTAGTGCCACATGTTGCAGTGAACTGACACAGAAAGTGACTGCAGATCTGAAACAATTTTCCAAACAATGTTGTTTAGCTACGTAGCCGCTAGTCGCTGGAAGCACTTCACAATGACAGCTGTCAGCTATTTATTTCCGTTTTTACCTTTTGCATAAGTTTTTCTTTGGTCTAGGTTCGCAAAACATTAAATTATTTAACTGTCTAATGGGGTAAGAAATTTCATACGAATAAACTCATCTTCGTCGACGTATTGCTCCTTGATGAAATCATTTCTCCGTGCACATTATACAATTTGTTTGTACGCTTCTACACACGTACACATACAAACTTATAGACGCACACACAGTCATACAAACATATGTAGGTATACATATATATATGTACGTTCAAATTTGAACTTGAGATAAAATATATACATACATGCATACGTAGGTTTGGCTGTCATATAATCCCTGCAGGAAATTAAATTAATTTAAAAATAGTCTATACAGTCTATAATTTGTTATGGCGTCTGCTTTTAAATAGTTTCCAAGCTTTTCTCCAGTGCGACTTTTCCAAATCCTTTAATAATAAAAGTAGCTTGAAGTTAAAACCAACTACATACATATGTACATATTTTCCGAAGTTAAACTGTCGTTGACTTAATGGAACTATTGCTTTTGAAAAGAGCTAAAAACATCAACAATTGAGGCTCAATAAAAAACGCTGAATATAATTGTTATAAGACCATAAATAACAAAAAAAAACAAATATAATAATTATTATTATTGTATGAGCTGTTATTTTTTAAGTCGGAGGGATTTCGTAAAAAAATGATATCTCCGATTCGCTTTAAATATTTCGAGGAAAATTTTTTTTTCTTCGGAGATATGATCTGTCAAATTTTGGATTTTTAGTGATCCTGACTCTTAATTTACTTTTTCAAAACGTTATACCTCGGGTTCTGCTCATCGCGGAGACTTCAACGTAATTTTAAAGCTAAAGAAACGGACTTAACATTTCTATATATAAGATGGTCATGATTGTCCTAAAGCTAACTTAGCTATTAACAGTTGAACTTTTTGAAGTTGATTTGAATAGTGAAGACCAGTAAATTAGGGATTTAAAATTACACCATCCTTATTTATTTCTCTATAAAAATTTCGATTAAAAAAATTTGCGCTTTGTAAGAACAATTTTTTAAATATTTTTTAAATATAAATATTTATGACGAGATGGTTTATTTTGTGAGGGTCAACTATTTTTTGTAATTTGTTTTCGAAAACTTATGATGAGATATATTTATAATAGTGTTAAAAATCGGGTTTTTGCGAAAGTTTAAATTTTATTGAGGATTCCGATAAAATACCTATCCAAAAACACAATTTATTTAAGGCAAGGGAGTGGCAATTTTAGGACTAAAGTTAGCAAAAAGCAAGTTTTATTTTTGAATTTTGGCAGAATATCCCTTCGTTCACAAGATTTGTTCCGCAATGTACGTATTCTGCCGAAATCCACAATAAAATCTAAATTTTTGAACTTTGGTTTTAAAATTGCCACGCCCATTTCTGGAAGGTTCTTTGATTGAAAAGGGTGTGGAACAAATTCTGTTAACGAAGGGATATTCTGCCGATATCCGCAATAAAATCAGCGTTTTGCTAACTTTAGTTCTACAACTTCCACGCCCCCAGGCATTATTTCCTTTGCGAATGAGCAATAATGGCCGCAGGCTTTATTTCCAAAAGAAAAGGAAATAACACCTGCTTGATTAATAAAAAAAAGGAAATAAATCCCATGAGTAGTATTTCTCTGGCTTTATTTTACTGAAACATTCCAATTAGTATACAGGTATGCATTTGCATAAAATGGAACGTATTTTAAACGAATTGCTCTCAGGGGCGAACGCAGGTAGGGGTTTTGGGGGTTCAAACCCCTCCCGAAATGCCTGCGGAAAATTTTAAGAAATTTCTCTCCTTGTATTTAGTTAATTACGTAAACAAAAGCAATACTGTTTTTATTTCCGTAAAAGTTTGTACGAATTTTCAACTATTCGCAAAAATCTACAAATAAAGAACAAACCGAGGTGAATGAGCACAAGCTTGGAAGCATAACCGGACTAAATATTGATGTTGATAGATAACTCATACGCCATGTCATTTCAACGATATACATACGTTTTCTGCCCCGCACCCGCACTCACGGACACCATGTCCGAAGTATGTTGACTTATACTTGCAACAATGAAATTACTTTAAGACCATAAGAATTGGCAGGCAAACTTGAATTCACCTATATATATAAATGTGAATGTCTGTTTGCTTATTACCTTATAACTTCTGAACCGCGTCACGGAATCGCACGAAACTTTGCACACTTATTTGCTTTTACCCCGGGAAAGTTGTAGGCATAAAGAAAAATGGGCAGTGCTGGAAAAGAGGGCGTGGCACCTCCTATACTTACTAAAATTTTCATATTGTATATCTTTTGAAATATTTGTGGTAGAGCATTGGAACTTGCTGTCGAGATAAATAAAATTAATTCCATACTCATGGGAAAAAATTGGCGGTATTGGAAAACGGGACGTGGCACCTCCCATGGGCGTGAATTATTTAATCAGCTCTAACTTCGGAACCGTAAGTCACACGAACTTGAAATTTGGTATACAAACATATCTATAGTAGATGCTTATCTTAAGGTATATGTAAATGAGTTTGTAAAAGGAGGCGTGGCAGATAACATAGGCGTGGAATTTTTAGTCAGTCGTAACTTCGGAACATAAGTCACATGAACTTGAAATGTGGTATGCAGGTATCTATGGTAGGTGCTTATAGTAAGGTATATATATAAATAAGACTGTGGAAGGAGTCGGCAAATCCCAAAGGCGTGGAATATTTTACCAGTTATAACTTCGGAACCATTCCATTCCAGAGTAAGAGTTCATTTCCACCACGCCTTAACTGCAGTTAATGCCTATGGGAAAAGGAAATTAAAACAGCTCTTGGGGAAAGTGGGCTATAAGTTACCCGAGTCCCACAGTTCTCAGGACGTAATGATGAGATAGAGAAAATCTTATTGGAATTTTACTAGCATGTATATTAACGTTTAGGCGTAGTTTGATAAAGGCCCGAAAATGGTCGCTTCCCTAAGTTTAAAAAATTAACACCCTCATTGTTTTCAATATGCCGGTAATTTCACAACCCTCTGCGTCACGAAAATCAAGTTTTAAGTTCTCTGCGACCGAATTTATATATCCACGTCCTTGCAGGTTCCGCTTAATGATGCGTCAAATTTTGGTCACCGTTAACTAAGCAATAACGAGAATTATGAGCTCCTTGAATGTCCGTGGGCACCGGATGCTGCTTTTACATTTCCGCCTTCGACTAAACGTAATTCGACATTTCAATTATCATGTGTTAAAATGTGTCAAAGGTAATTTTCTACATTTAAATTCAAATGCCATGCTAATATTTAAATTAATATTAGCGGTATTCATCTAAACCGATAGCTTTATCAAGCAGATATTCTTATAAATTTAAGAGCTCTGTTACATGAACGCCCCATACTCTCTTTTTATATACACTTGCGACAGAGTTACATTGTCTTCAGGTTATCAAGATTATTCAGTGATATCGTTGAAGAAATTTATTTGAAATGTGTAAACGAGTTTCCATACAAATTTTGACAGTTGATTTCCAAAGTTTACACAATTATAATTTTATACGGTTTATAAGGTTTGATGAATACCCTTATTATGTTTTCAATGTACCTACGGAGCATGGTCCAACACCATTCCTAGACGCTCCTGATGTTTGCAATCAATCACTGTACCTAAAGGTATATCGATTCTTGCAGATAGGGCCAACACTTCCTGTGACCCTTATTTCCAGTGAACGCTCCTTCTTAAGCTTGAATCATATTTACGAAGTAAAACTGGGGAACAAAGATTAGCTTTACTTAGCATCCACAGAAATATAGAAGTTGCGAATAAAGAAATACTGATTACAATATTTTCTTTTAAGTCGAAGCAGTAGAGAAATGATATTTCACATTTTTCATGCATACATATGTAATAACTCGAATTTATTGAAAAAAAATATAGACATTTTGTACCACCGAAACGCATATTTGGTGCAACTGATTAAATGAAAAAAAAAATAATAATAATTTTAAAACCCCTCCCGAAAAAAATTTCTGCGTTCGCCCCTGATTGCTCTCTACTTTTGCATACAGTGTAGTTCCGCGTTAGGTTTCTTTCTGAATTATACGCATATCATCGAACGGTATTTTTTGCCAATAACTGATAAGCGAATTATTTTAAATTAAAGGCAAATTGTTACTGTTTTTTTAGCCTTCAATGCGATGCCCATATTTGTTCTCAGGGTCCCCCCAACTCCCCCTCCCCCCAACGCCCTATCTCAGCATATTTTGTATGTATTTTCGTTTGAGATAAAGCGTTTTAAACCGAATTAGGAAATAGGGCATTCTTCAATAAAATTCAGAAATAGGACGTTCCTGAAAAGTTTTCTGAGATAGGGTGTTTTCGAACTGGCTGCCGAGATAGGGCGCTCTTCCACTTAGCCATCGATATGCACTCCTCGGTTCAAATCACAAGCATCCAGATTTAAAAATAATAACTGGTTCATGGGCATGTCATTTTTATGAGCTGTAAAGGTGCTAAAATACCGAATATGGGACAAATATGGGACATTAAAAGAAATACAGAACATTTGACTTCCCGTATGAAATATATAAATTACCAGGACAAAAGACGAAAAAAAACGACTGTCCCGTATAATACAGGACGGATGGTCACCGTATGTATGAGTAATGAGTGTAGAAATAAGAGGATTTGGGTGATCATGAATTTTTCGTTGGTGCGCAAGGCGTTCTTTTTTATTTCAGAAGCACAAGTAGAGATCACGGTCATGGTGTATTTGTTTGTCTTGACATGAAACGAATCGTTCACCATCAATATAAGATTTTTTGATTGGGTCCGTGGAAGAATCTATTTCTATATAATATAATATGCTGCAGAGCCCCATAATTTTATTTCATATGTCCATACCGGTTTTGAAACAGATACAGATTTTGTAAGACCTTATTTTCCAGTGAGACTTGAGATTTTGGGTTCAGTAACCAGAAATATGAAAAACAAAATTTCTGGCGCGCTTTAAGGAATTTGCGTAAAATCGCTTAGGCCGCCACAAAGCCAATCTAGAAACACAATACTCATCTCTTGGCATTTGAATAATTGATTTCACTCGATTTGAAGTGTAGGTAGCAAACCTTGAAGGGTCAGTTAAACACCACAGGCATTCATCGATCCCATTTTCTGTGTAACATTTTTCGCCACAATAAATATACCTTCCTCTTTTCGTGGGTAGTTCTGCATAAGCAGCAAGTGTCTGGCATTTTTTTGCAAATTTTTATTTGTTGCTCTTTACTTTCTAAAACAAATTCATTTTGGGATGGCAGTAAAAAACCTTAAATTTGAAATACATTTATAATGGGTGCGTTTCTAAGACGCAACTGTTTACTCAACTGTTGCTGAAATGCTGTCAAGTGTTGAGTTCAACAGTTACGTCTTAGAAACGGGATGATACATTAACTGCCAAAACATTTGTAAACAAGCAAAATTAAATAAAACTGCACAAAAAAAAATATTAAGCCAAAAATAAGGATAGCACAGGATTTATAATGGAGTTTTTCTTATTTTATTTTAATATATGTATTCGGACGTGCATTTTATTTTATTAACAGCCAGTTTCGCCAGCAATTTACAGACAAATTATTTTTTTATTTGAATTTTCTATGAAAACTGATGGAAGGGAAACATCATTTTTGACTTATATAAATTGTTGACTTCATGAAGCGAAATAATTTTATGATGGAAAAAATGGCGTAAAGTTGCCAACCGTTGAGCTGAGCGGAACTACTCAACTGTGCGTTTCTGAAACAAACACTCAACAGTTTAGCAACAGCTACGTCTTAGAAACGCGCCCAATGTTGCTACTGGCAAATGGGTTAATGTAATGGCAAAACTATTGTCAAATAAGCGTATCGGAAATATGTAAATATGTCATATATTGATTTCACTTTGTTTATTACACTGTGATAAATAGACCATATAAAGAAAATTTGAAGCGAATCGAAAGGGTGACACCAAATTTGATGTCCGATATGAAAAGAATGCTGCATTTGTTTTAAACTGTTGTTTTTTAAACTGAATTTCCCGTCAGGGATCCTACTGCTCTTACACTATTAAAAGCATACATATGTACATGCATGGAGAAGTGTACATATGTACCTACATATGCACAACGTATTTTACATTTGAACTCAGCCATATAAGAACGAATCTTTCGTTGCCTTCTGCTAAATTCTTTCTATTGCACGTTAACAAGATTGTCATGCGCATGCGCCACATTTACGCTCTACCTACTATTAGCTTCGCTTCTGTTACCCCGCACAGCAAAATGCTGCTGCCACGGATTGTTGCGCTCGTTTCTCCACGACTTATGGCGTACGGAGCCATTCGAAAAGGGGCGGAGCATATTTTCGGCACAAAGTGGCGATTAAAGCGACGTTTTGCTATGGTAGCCTTTGGGTACATTGCCGTCGCAGCTCTTTCGGCGATGGTGGGTTCAGCCATTGAACTGAGTAAGAGCACGGTTACCCACGAACGTGTATGTAGTGTGGCGTAGAAGTGCGTAGAAACATATCAATTTTGCTGTTGATAGAGAAAGAGAGAAGCAACATCTACGTCACGGTCATGCGGTGGTGAGTTTTTGTTAACACGCGGATTACAGCGTGTCAGCTGACACGTTCTCCGTTTTTACGTTCATGGGTAACTGCGCTTTAAAGTGGTGAACTCGGTGAACCTGATAGTCTAGACTCTAAATGATTGTGACGTAGCAACATACAGTATTGGCCAATACAATAGCACCCCCATTTCAAAGTGATATTGTTTGCCACTCATGTTTATTTATTTATTTTTAAGAATTTTCAATTAAAATACAGTTCATTCTCTCACAAAACTCACATAAACTCAAGTTTAAAACTTTTTAAAAGACCGCAAAAAAGTGCAACAAATTATCACCCAAATTTCAAACTTTTTTCTCAGAAGCGGTAGAATTTTTTTGAATACACAGTTTTATAGCCCATTCAATTTTAGTCTAATAATGTGCAAGTTTCAAGTGGCTAAAAATTACCCTTGATTTTTTAGAATTTTGTTCGCCGAGGATGTTGCGGGTTTCTGCCATATAAAAATAAATTGTGTTTAGTCGTTATATGGAAGCAAATGAGACGAAAAAAAATTCTAAAAAATCAACGGTAATCTTTAGCGACTTGAAACTTGCACATTATTGGACGACTAAAATTGAATGCGCTATAAAACTGTGTACTCAAAAAAAATTCTAGAGCTTCTGAGAAAAAAGTTTGAAATTTAAGGGAAAGTTTGTTGCACTTTTTTGCGGTCTTTTAAAAAGTTTAAAACATTGGTTTATATGGGTTTTGTTAGAGAATGAACTGTATTTTAATTTAAAATTCTTAAAAACAAATAAGTAAACATAAGTGGCAAACAATATCGCTTTGAAAGGGGGGTGCTATAGATATCTCCAATACTGTATGTACATACAAATTACACAAACAAATGTTTAGACAACGACTATAAGGATATTCTCTAACCACCCAACCAACCCTTGCACTTTGTACGAGTTGCACGGCGTAAAAAGTTTTCCCATAGGAAAACCGATTCAACCGTGCAATCTGTGCACCGTTCAAGGGTTTTGCAATACATATATACTTGAAAGCCCCCCTTGTATATTTTACGGAAAATTGTATAGGTAATTACCGCAAGAGTTCTTTGTTCAGTTTGAAAAAACGTTTGAACAACATCAGCGTTGTTTTACAAGTATGTATGTGTAGCTTGAGGACGTAAAAAGAATATTTTATTGAATTCAACCAGAATGGCGAAAAAAATATAAAACCGATGACGATCTAGAATTTAAAACTATCAGATAACTCCTTAAATGCTTTAATCGGGTTTGGAGACAAGTGTACAACATCCTTACCTTGTACGCTTAATGAATACCGGAGTTAAGAAATCAAATTTAAAAAATCTTGATTTGACTCTATTCTAAATACAAATTCGAAAATAAATAGTTCCAGTTAAAGTCCAACCCAGAACGTTCAGCAAGTTAGTTCACTCAAATGTAGGTATTTCTTATGTCCTCTTAAATTACTCGACTTTAGGCTACACATAGTCCTCGAGCTTCATAGCCAACGCTTAGGAGCGGTATAGTGTTTTACAGCTAAGTAATAAAAGTAACATGGAACATATTCATAACACATATTACTATTTAAGACTTTGGGTTATCCTGAGCAGTACTGCCAGCTGTCACTGCTGAATTGGTCAACACATTTTCTAAAAAGGAATAGTCCAGCGCCTTCCTCTTGATCTGCGGTAATAAATCAGTACGAAAACAAAATATAAATAATTAGCAATAAAGAAGCTGACCTACAGAAGCGTAACTATAGGGTGTCATGGCTGGCAAAATGCCACGGGCCCCGATCCGAGAGGGCTCCGGCCCAACAAACCGCTAGCTCAGAAATATCCTAAAATTTTTAACAAAACTAAGTACATACTTGAAAGTTATAAACTTTTTAGTACTTAAAATCAATTAAAGTGAGACTCAACTAAAGACCATATGAGCATTTTTCAGAATGGCCAACCATGCCCGATAACGAAAAGGACCAATCAGTGATATGGGAGCTATGAGTTATGGTGTTGATGGTTCCGACAAATGATTAATACATTATAACAATGCACGCGCTTACCAAATTTCAGTCGGATATCCCGTAAACTGAGGGACTAAATTGCGTTCGGATAGACAGACAGATGGAATCGAATCAGCAAATATTTATGTGGGTCTATATAATCTTCTTCTGGTACTTACAAACATTAGACCAAATTTATAATACCATTTCATGTTGATGAAAGCCATAAAAAATTATGGAAAAATCGTACGTTCCCGACCTGTACGTTCGCGACCAGTACTTAGGCTTATAAATAAAAAAACTAGTAGAGATGTTTCAACGCGCAATTAGTTCGGAGGAAGTACCTTTATTCCACTTTAATATAAAATTAATCGCTTTAGAATATTCCGTTTCAATTCGCAGTTTATCCCATTTTTCAATTTCAAAATCTTTATATTAATACGCCAACATAAATTTTGTCTCCGTTCGTTTGGCGATTCTACCGAACCGATTTCAAAACCAAGAACACCGTTGGAAATGGATTTTTCCGTAGATGAGCAGAGTTTTTATGGTTTCACAATAAGTTGAAAACAAACAAAACCGTCGTTTAAACATTATCGTATTTGTGTATAGATGTTGCTGCAACATGTTCAATTTGACATGTTTCGCATGTTGTTTCACTTCACATTTGAAATTAAGCTTTGAAATAAAGATAAATATGAAGATGAAGAAATAAATGATAACGATGAAGTCAAAAAAAAGAAGACAAAAGTGAACATAAAGACGAAAATGGAGACAATGACACATACATAAGTATTAGGGTAACTGAAAGGGTAAGAACATTTCTTGAATTTATGAAGTGAAACTTCTTTAGCGGCAGTTGGTTGGTTGGGAGTAAATTGTCAAATTCAAGGGGAATAATGCACATGGAAATGGTTCTCAGCGGTTTAGCGATTTGAGAATAAAAACAAAAACAAAAATGCCTAGAGGTACAGGCAAAAACGAAGATCAAAGTAAATTTAAACACTTTAAGGTAAAGGTGAAGAGGACTATCCAAAAATAAAGATAAATATGAAGAAAAGGATGAGGATGAAGATCGATATTGTTATCGATATAAAACCCGATAGTTTTATCGATATAATGATCGATATTGCTATCGAGAAAATAATCGATGTTGTTATCGATACCGTTATTGATTAAATAACCGCTATTGTAATCGATATAATAATCAACATAATAGTCTATATTGTTATAGATACAATAATGGATATTGTTATCGGTATAATAATCGATTAAATAATTGATTTTGTTATCGCAAAGATGTGAAAGATAACAAGTAATTTTTAGCAAAAAAACCGACTTCAACTCTCATATAAAAAAAAAAAATATATATATATATATATCTCATGATCCACTGATCGGATCTTAACCAGATTAGTATGGGACCACCTCTGAGACACTACATTTCCGATGCAAAATCGAAATCGGTTGACGTGGTCCAAAGTTATGCGGTAACATACATAAAAAAATAAAAAATAAAAAAATAAAAATAAAAAAATATTCCGACGAACTGATAACCTTCTCCTTTTTTGAAAGTCGGTTAGAAACAGAGATGAAGACCAAGGTAAAGTTACCGATTTCAAAACCAAAAACACCGTTGGAAAGGTAATTTTCTGTATATGAGGAGAGTTCTTATAGTTTCGAAATTGGTTGAAAATCGTCGTTTAAAAATTTCCATATTTGTGTATGGTTGTTTTTGCAACCTGTTCAATTTAAGCTGTTTCGCATTTTGTTTTACTTCGTATTTGAAATTAAACTTTGAAATAAAGATATATATGAAGATGAAGAAACAAGTGATAACGATGAAGACAAAAAAAGGCAAAAGTGAAGATAAAGACGAAAATTTAGATAAAGGCGAAAATGGAGACAATGAGAAATACATAAGAATTAGGTTAACAGAGTTGAAATTTTCCGATAGGAGTGGAAATAAAATCAGGTTACTAAAATTTATCGAATCATCGAAGTTTATAATTATCGAAATTTATCCATGGTTATTAAGTTCGAAATCGAAGTTAATCGAATTATTCAAACCGATCAATGTTTACTGAGTTGTCGAAATTTATAGACACAGAAACTTAGTTGTCCAAATTTACGGATAGTTATCGAGCTATAAAAACGTGTGTGATTAAGGAAATTTGTCAAGTTAAAGAAATGTATCAAGATATCGATATTTATTGAATTATCATTATTTATAGACTTAACGAAATTTATCGAGGTGTCCTGATGCATGGAGTTCTTTCAACTTACAGAGTTATCGATAATTATTGATATACTGAAATTTTTTTTTCAATTTTCAGATTATATCGATTTATCAAAATTTCAAGGTTATATAAGCTTATTGATTTATCACTGGTTATCGAATTTAATCGTCTTAACAGAGTGTAACGAGTTATCAAAATGTTTAGATAGTTTTCGAAAAATGTGGAGATGTCAAAAGTAAAAATTTATAAAGGTATCCAAAGTTTTTACATTTTTGAGTTATCGAAATTTATCGAGCCATCAAATTTCACAGTTATCGAAATTGGACGAGTTAACGAATTTTGTTGAGTTATCGAATTTTAGTGTTCTTGAAATTCGTCGAACTATCGATATGTATTAAATCATTGAAATTTATCGATAAACTTGAATGTATCGGGTCAATTCCAAGTCCTGCCGAAGTACTCCAAAGACTTTCACAGATAAAAAAAATTAGTTAGGTTTTAGCAGTATAAGTTTCGCTACGTGTTAAGTTAGCAAACCTCACCAAGGCTTCTTAAACTAGAAAAACTGTCGAATTTCGACAGTAACTGGCACTCTAGTCCGTATAATTTTAGAAGCAATTTTACGCGTGCGAAAGCGCTATTTTTTTCATATACGTATTGTGGCGAATATTGCGGCAACGCGAGGCGAACAACAAGAAAATGACAGAATGTTCGAGGAATGACGTAGAATATTCTACAGTGAGAAACGTCAAGATTCGCTGGGCTGTTAATTTATATGGGATAGTATAATTCGAATCACATGTTTAAAGTCCATTAACTATGTACATATTTGTATTGCGGCATGCAAATAATTCTTTAACTATTTGGCGAGACCATTGACTAACCCTTCATATGTACATATTTAGGTTGTGGATTAGCATCACAACTGCTCTAACTTTTAAGGCAGATTCACCGTTCGTGTCCGGACGCTTTTAGTGTTAGTAATTTTACGCGTTCTTTTCCCACTCTGTCTTACTGAGAGCGCGACAAAAATGTGCTGTACACTCATTGTTCGAATCAAATTGATTTTGATTTTCTGTCCGACCGACTTGATGATGCGGGTTGCCGCGTTCTCCTTTGTATGCGTTTGCAGCGAATTGCATGTGTTATTTGGCCTCAAAATCGTATGTAGGCAAAAATATCATCAGCTGTTTGCTCCAGAACAAAATCAAATGTGCCGAACTGAACGGTGAACCGCACCCTTTCCGGCAAAAATTTTTGAGAGCAAATAAAAAGTTGTCCGGACACGAACGGTGAACCCGCCTTTAGTATCAAGTCATGAGGTGCAACTCCCCTACTTCTATTTGCTCCTGTGGATATTCAGAAACGGCAGTAGATATTGACGCCATTGACACGAAATTGATCGATCCTTCAAGTGGTTTTGATTAATTATACCAGGCTGAAGTTCCTAATACCCAATCGGCTAAATCACGCAAAATAATCTCTTGTGGCACTAATCTTAATTTTTGAGTCACGCGAAAGTTCTCGCCCTACTGTAACCCGCAGGAGAAAACTGAAATAACCAGATTCTCTGAAACGCATATTTATCGAGAGTTTAAAATACTTTACCGTTACCTCAGTTCGCCCGCTAGGATTTTTTTAAGTTTTCCGGCATTTTAACGCGGAACTCAGAGAGAGACAGGTTAAAATAGAAGAGCGGCGAGTTATAATCGAAGCGCTGATTAAGGAGAAACAGGACAAAGTCGAATCTAAGGTGGATTAGCTGGAAGATCGTCTCCGAGATTTGCAGTGGAATCGTTCAGCTTCATCGACAAGCGTTCCCAAGGTAAAGACTCCATCCTTTGACGGCACGTTTCCTTTTCAGGTCTTCAGGCTCCAGTTCGAAAAGACGGCTACAACAAACAAGTGGAGAATGGAGGATAAATCCGCTGCGCTGTTCGTGGCATTAAAAGGACCTGCAACGGAAATCTTGCAGACTATTCCCGACTGTGAAAGGAATAACTACTTGCCTTAATGGGTGCTGTGAAAAGGCGTTATGGTAGCGACCACAGGAAGCAAATTTACCAGATAAAGCTGGAGAATCGCTACCACAAAGCCAAAGAGTCTCTATAGGAATTCGCCTCTGAGATTGAGAGGTTGGCTCATTTGAAAATTGGAGACGCATCTGATGAGCACCTCGAAAGGGCGAAAATTCAGAGGTTCATCAGTAGAATGCGGGACATGTACACCAAGCGAGAGACGTATGCGAATCCAAAGCCAAAGTTTGCTGAAACTGTCTCGTATGCTCAGACACGTGAAACGGCGGCGCTTCTATGTAAACCAGCCTACAAAGCCCATCGAGTACGGGATCGTGAAGACACTCAAGTCGATGGCAGGGAAAAATACTCCTGGTGCAACCGATAGACAGGATGGTGCTGGAAAATGCGTTAGTTGTACAAAACCAGGCCACTTCGCACGCGAATGTAAGACGGGTTCCAACAGGACTAACAGTTCAGCACTATATTATATATTATTATGGGGATTATATTTCCCAATTCTAGATGGACGTAATAAGTTCCAATAAACAATTTTAGTGCCTTTAGTGGTTTCAGCAATCTTTCTCGGAGATCCAGCAAAATATTATCCAATAGCGGTATAAATATTGCCTTTCGATAGTAATCTTCAGCGTTTGATGCACGATAATAACCTCAAAAATTTTGTATATTCGCTCTCCGAGGAAGGACATTGTCAAAATTCCATTCCTAAGAGACAGGACCGTCTAGAGGAAGGGGGTGAAGCCTCCGGGCCCGGGCTTCTTAAGGGGCCCGAAATATATTTTGTTATAAATTTTTTACAAGGTAATTTTAATTAATTTTATCAGTACAGTACTGATTTTTCAACTCTTGTACTGATTTTATTTATTTCTTCAATCAGTACGCCAATGTCCTGATATTTCAAAATTTGTACTGATTTGTCCTGAATTTTCTATTCAAACAAAATACTTTAGTATTTTCTTAAGGTTTTTACATAACGTTGGAACTTCCTTAAATAGTACTGTAAAAAATAAGAAGAAAATAATTCAATTATAGTTGACATGTTTTAGATAATGTTTGATATGCTCAAGAAATTAATACAACAACTAGTAATTTTTAGCAAAAAAAAAACCGACTTCAACTCTCATATAAAAAAATATATATATATATATCTCATGATCCGCTGATCGGATCTTAACCAGATTAGTATGGGACCACCTCTGAGACACTACCTTTCCGATGCAAAAAGAATTATCGAAATCGGTTGACGTAGTCCAAAGTTATGCGGTAACATACATAAAAAAAAAAAAAAAAAAAAAAAAATATTCCGACGAACTGATAACCTCCTCCTTTTTTGGAAGTCGGTTAAAAAGATCAATCGTTTTATGAGCATATCGCCGGGTCGTTACGTACCAGTTGCGATAATATGATGGAGCTTAAACTATTTAAAAAGAAGGCTGAAATTTTTGTTGGGTGTTGTTAGTTATCGCGAAAATAACTTTCAGTTTAATAACAACAAATATGAATATTCGAATGACTTTTGTCTATAACTGACAACTCCTTTTTCTCAATTTACTGAGTTTTTAAAAGTGTTTTGCATACAAGATATAGAGTTAGATACTGTTTTTAGCAAATTCTTAGTCTTTCTTAGTTTTTGCGTAGTTGAAAAATTATTTAAGGCATGAGGAAGTAAAGATGAACCCCTTAAAAAGTGGTACTTTTTCACAGTGTGAGAGGATCTTAAGAATAAAGTTTGTTTCCTGGCGCAAAGAGAGAAACCGGCTTCTAATTACAATTTTTGAAAGTTAACTTCAAATTAAAAGTAATTTTAAAATGAAATGTATAGATTTCTTTGACTATTTAAACACTGAAAATGGGAATGATCTCATTATTGCTATTCCAAATTTCACAGATATAAAATAATATATAGGCTCCTTTGTATAATGATGTGTACACTCATTTTAAAATGAATAACACTTTTATTTTTTATGAACTATATTTTATTTATATACCAAAATATTGTTAAAAACAAGATCTCAGGCGTTTTAAATTATTTTCTGTTACTTATATTCATTATTTTGCTTTGAATAAAAATGTACTGAAAAGTACTGATTTTTTAGCATGAAAAAGTTTAATGTACTGATTTCGCGCATAAAAAATCTGGCAACCCTACGTGTACGTGAGTGCCGTTTTTGTGTATGCATTGTGAACATGTTTATTTATAAACGTATCCGTTCCTTTTCTTATTTACGTGTTTATTGATATATCTGTACTGTAATGTTTTCTAGCTCTTACTGCCAATATAATAGTATTACACATTTATATGGTTACATTCCTTTTTGGATCACAGTGCTTTTCAAATACCGCTGAAACTCGCTAGAATACAACTTTCGGATTGTTTTTATTTTTGCATCTGAAAGCATAAGTATATGGCAATATTTAATATATAGCTAAAATATTTGTAACTCCCGTATTAAGGAGTTATGAATGTTTCAACAGCGAATTGTCACATAACACTACAGAAGCATTTTTTACAGCTGCTTTATATGATCGAAGTCTGCTCTCTTTATGTATATAATGTTTTCAAAAGTTGGTATACAGTTTGTTAGCTTGAGGATAGAACTCAAAAACTACGTATTCAATGAACTTATACAATTAATTTTGAGGTCAATATTTGCAAAAAACGGAAAAGGACGTTACCTGTGCGATATACATGAACCGAAAAGATTATATTTAAGTTTTTAATGGCTTTTAGTGTGTTTCATGCAATAAGTGGCATGAATTCAGTAGACTTGCGATTTGACATGTAATCTAAAGAAATTAAGAACATGATAATTAGGAACACAGATTTGAAAGCTTCTGTTTCTGTGTAGGTCGTTTCAGAAGTAATTTTCTGCGTAGAACTCGAGCTCGAGCTTACAATGCGCCAAGATATTGAGGAGTTTCACGGTTAAAAACACGAAAAATGGCTGTAATGGCAATTTTTGTTTGCTCTATGCGATTTAGCACTATTCTTACCCTTTAAAATGCTCCTCAGATAATGCTTTACGATTTTTCCCTCAGCCGCTATGGCCATTGGAAGATGATGTAATGAGTTAGAAGCATATGGGCAAATCTAAAAAACATGCAACCTCTGTGTTATTTAGCTTTATTTTCATTGTTGTAAACTATATCAAGCTGGTTGGATATAATTCATAGAAGTATACTTGAAGTCTCAAGAAAACGTTTAAACAACTTGTTGCATAACTTTTGAGTTATAGAAGTTTTAATTCAAAAAAATATTAAAACCAAGTGATTTTTTATGCAATTTTTAAGAAGTGAAAATTTAATTATATCATAACTTTTGAAGCACATCATAAACTGGTTTGAAATTTTATGTGAAATTAGTACTTGTGTATAAACTTCATATGTAGTTGGTAACTAAAGTGTACTTTAAACAAGTAAGAAAGTCTAACATTAAATACCCGGCGCAAGTATTAAATATATATTTTTCACTTTTCCGAAAGCTACCGATACATGGTAAGCCGGGGTGTATCAATTTTGAGTAAATTTGCGTTCTTAAATTTCGAAATATTGAAGTTTCAAGCATTTCTGAAACTTACCGTTATATGAAAAGCGGCCGTAATTTTAGTCCGATTTCAATAATTTTCAACGTTTTTCTTCTATGTGGCAAGCACAATAACCACACCGAGTTTGGTACAAATTGGTAGAACGGTTACCGATATACATGTGATCATAAGTGGGCGGTGCCACACCCATTTTCCAAAATTTTATTATATATATTTATATAACGTATTTCTTGGTAAAGAGTTGTTGCAAGCATCAATTTTGAATAAATTAGCTTTAATATTTACTAATTTATCGAAGATTTCGTATATCTCTAAATTACCGTTATATGAGATGTGGGCATGGTTATTGTCCGATTTTAAAATTTTTTGGCAATTTCGTATGTTATACCAAGGTCAACAACTGTGCCAAGTTTGGAAGAAATTGGTGCAGCGGTTACCAAGTTATACACATATAACCATAAGTGGGCGGGCCCATTTTCAAAAAATTTGTTATATTCTTATTTTTCGTCTAAAACTTATTGCAAATATCAATTTTGAGTGAATAATCTTCAGTAGTTACTAAAATATCGCAGTTTTCATATTTCTGAAAATTACCGTTATATGGGAGGTAGGCGTTGTTATTGTCCTATTTTAAAAATTTTCGGGGATTTCGTATGCTATACCAAGATCTACAAGTGTGCCAAGTTTGGAAGAAATTGGTGCAGCGGTTACCAAGATATACACATGTAACCATAAGTGGGCGTGGCTACGCCCATTTTCCAAAAGTTTATAATAATCTTATTTTTCGTCTAAAACTTATTGTAAATATCAATTTTGAGTGAATACTCTTCAGTAGTTACTAAAATATCGCAGTTTTCATATTTCTGAAAATTACCGTTATATGGGAGGTAGGCGTGGTTATTGTCCGATTTCCATATATACCATACGTCCTACGCCAGAAAGGAGTGCATGTACCAAGTTTCGTTAAGATATATCAATTTTTACTCGAGTTATCGTGTGCACAGACGGACGGACGGACTGACAGACAGTCACCGCTTAATCGATTTCTCTTTCTATTCTGATCATTTATGTATGCATTTGTCTATATCTATCTCGATTCGTTTTGCCTGTTACAAACAACCGTTATGTGAACAAAGTTATAATACCCTTGTGCACAAGTGCGCTCGGGTATAAAAATAACTAAATAGCAAGTAACGAAAAGTGTGTAACTCTACTTTTCGCAATTTTCAAAATTTTCGGTTTAGGTATCACGTATAGTTACGGTGACCAGATTTCTCTGGCCAAAAATCGGAACAGTTCTAAAGCATCGTAAGCATCGTTGTAGGTTAATTAGAATAAAGAGGCACAACATCATTTAATACAATTTTAATTAAAACAACCAAAAGGAAATTACTTGAAAAATGATCGAAAAAATGTAGACACACAATATATACAGTGGCGAGAATGTAAATAGGTAAACGACATTTTAGCAAGTTTTGGCTCCTTTTCTTTGTCCAAAAAATTTTTATTATTTGTTTATGAAAATATAACCGACTATCTAAAAAAACATGTAAATCAAAATTTCAAACTTTGTAGAACATTTATAAAAATTTGTTTAAAAAATGTTTATTATTTGTTTATGAAAATATAACCGACTATCTAAAAAAAAACTGTAAATCAAAATTTCAAACTTTGTAGAACGTACGTACACTCCGTGGGTCAAACATCGACTCGGACCACTATTTTGTTGCAGCCAAGATACGCACCCCCTCTGTTCAGCAAAAAATGTGCGCCCAAATATGCAAGGAAAGCTTAACGTTGAAAATCTGCAATCACAACGGACAGCCAGTGCTTTCGCTACTCGACTCTCACACCTGCTCTCAGAGAGCACTCTTCAACAAACCGACATATGCGAGCAGTGGAACCACATTTCCCGCTCATTAAGTACCGCCGCCAAAGAAGTAGTCCGATTTCAGTGAGCCCGAAAGAACAACTGGTACGATGAGGAGTGTCAGGAAGCTGCAGAGAAAAAAGATGCCGCCTACAGGGCCACGCTGCGATCGCGCTCTTCGTGGGACCGCTATAGGGATCTGAAGAGGAAGCGAGACGTAGTTGCCGCAATAAGAAGAGAGAGACCGAAATACCTGAGTGCGAAGAGCTTGAAATGCTGGACGAGAGGAAGAATGCCCAAAAATTTTACCAGAGAGTTAGGGGACTTACGGAAGGTTTCAAGACCAGGGCGCACTCCTGTAAGAACAACAATGGCGACCTAGTGACCTATGTAAGAACGTTATTATGGAGGGAATATTTCTCCAACCTACTGAATGGTAGCAGCTTGGAATGTTGTGGAGAAGAAGAACCCGATCCCCCAGTCGATGATGACGGAGTCGATGTTCCTCCGCCGTACTATGATGAGGTACGAATTGCAATAACGCGGCTGAAAAACAACAAAGCTGCTGAAAATTACAGCCTGCCAGCTGAGCTATTCAAGTACGGTGGCAAGGAGTTGATAAGGTGTATGCATCAACTCTCATGAAGAATATGGTCAGATAAACGCATGCCCGACGACTGGAATTTAAGTGTGCTCTGCCCAATCCACAAGAAAGGCGATCTCGCCATTCGCGCCAACTACCGCGGGATCAGCCTTCTAAGTATAGATTATAAAGTCTTATCGAGTGTATTGTGTGAAAGTCTGAAGCCCACCGTCTACGAACTGATTGGACCTTATCAGTGTTTCTTTAGACTTGGCAAATCCACCATAGGCCAGGTATTCACAATACGCCAAATCTGGGAAAGAACCCGCGAGAAAAGGATCGAAACTCACCACCTATTTGTCGACTTTAAAGCCGCTTTCGAAAGCACTAAAAGAAGTTTTCTATACGAAGCTATGTCCCCTCAAAACTCATACTGCCGTGTCAAATCAGGTTGAGCAATACCAGCAGATCTGTCAGAATTGGTAAAGTTCTATCCGAACCGTTCACCACCAAACGGGGTTTCACACAGGGTGCACTCTAAAAAATCTGTTTAAAATTGCGACTATAAATCGAGTATATTTTTGTTCATTTTTAATTTTTTTTGGTAAATTTACACGATGAATATGTATTTTCCTCGATTACACATTTTCGTGTGTAAAAATCCTTTTTGTTAGTGGCTTTACACAATTCTAAGGGTGAAATCAAACAGCAGATGTGTATTTTGTAGCATGTACACACTTTCTTAGTAAATTTACGCACACTGCAGCAGCTATATTACACTCTAAAAAGTCCGAAATTTAAACAAACTATTCGTTGAATAATCGAGCATGTAGTTTCGCAAATAATAAGGCAGGAAATCAGTAAACTACTTTTTAGGTAGGAAATCTACACAATTTTATTTTAGAGTGTTACTGCCTTTAATGTGACTTCTATAATCTGATGTTGGAGAAGGTAATAAGATATGCAGCACTGAACCGCTCAGGAACCATTTACTAGAAGAGAGTGCAATTGCTGGCGTACGCCGATGACATCGACATCATCGGTAGCAAGAACCGCGAAGTCTGTTCTTCTTTTCCAAGTTAGATAAGGAGGCAAAGCGAATGGGTCTGGCGGTAAACGAGACCAAAACGAAGTATCTCCTGTCATCAAACAAACCGTCAGCATATTCGCGCCTTGGCACCCACTTCACTGTTGAAAGTTATAATTTCGAGAAAGTAGAGAATTTCGTTTACTAGGGAACCATCATTAGCACCGATAATGTCAGCATGGATATCCAACGCAGAATCGCTCTTGCCAACAAGTGCTACTTTGGACTGAGTAGGCAATTCAGGAGTAAAGTCGTCTCTCGAAGTACGAAAACCACACTATATAAGTCACTCATCATGCACGTGCTGGTATATGGCGCAGAAGCATGGACAATGACAACATCCAATGAGGCGGCTCTTAAAGTAGTCGAGAGAAAGATTTACAGGCCTTTACGCGTTGGCGACGGCGAGTACCGTAGACAATGGAACGATGAGCTGAATGAGCTTTTTAACGACATGGACATAGTGCAGCGAATTAAAATACAGCGGCTCCGCTGGCTAGGTCATGTCGTTCGAATGGACACCGACGCTCCAGCTCCGAAAGTACTCAACTCGGACCCCGCTGGTGGTAGCAGAGGAAGAGGGAGGCCTCCACTGCGATGGAAGGACCAGGTGAAGAAGGACTTGGCTTCACTTGGCATTTCCAATTGACGTCAGTTTGTACAGAAAAGAAACGACTGGCGTGCTTTGTTGAACTCGGCCAAAATCTCTTAGGCGCTTACAGTGCCAAATAAGTAGAAGAAGATACCTCAGAATATGTATGTATGACACCTGTGTAGATATTATCAAAAATTGTGCCCCTCGGTTTCGTTTCGGCAGTTTGGGCCATATGCTTTTAATTTTATACACTTTATATATAGAGGCCTGTGATTTTTTAGTCCCGGGCCCAAGTTTTCTCTCGACTGCCCTGCCAGTGCTTCCGTTCTTACAGTGTACAACTAAAAATGAGAATATATCTTATCGACAGTATGGAAGTGCATCACATGCATATTTTAGTTCGTTGTGCACAATGTTGGCATTGGGCGGTGGCAGCACTCAAAAGCTATGCAGCGCTTTCTCGATATCATTGCTTGTTGAATGCCTCAAGAATTAAACATATGTATGTGAAAAAAGGATTTATGAAAGAAAAATCTTTTTCAATTGTAAAAAAACAGGATTTATATAATTTTCGTGGGATAGGTTTATGGAAAATAACAATAGGAGTATCCCGCGAAAAAAAGAAGACGGTATGACTAAGCACAATCAAGAAAATAATTTATGAGTGCTCATTAGGGTGGACCCGAAATGCATGTGAAAAAGTAAACTCGGCATTTTAATGCTCTCACCCCTAGGATTGTTCTATATCGATAAAAAATATATCCCTATTTTTAACCGACTTCCAAAAAAGGAGGAGGTTATCAGTTCGTCGGAATATTTTTTTTTTTTTTTTTTTTGATGTATGTTACCGCATAACTTTGGACCACGTCAACCGATTTCGATAATTCCGGTAAAAATAAATGTATGAAGAAAAAAAATATTTTTTGCCTAAAATATTAAATTTTTTTAAAACTGCTGATTATATAGAAAAACGTTATATGAACAGATTAAAGGAATTGTAATTTTTAATTTTTTTTTAATTTGTTTGAGCAAAATCGGACTATTGGTTCTCGAGTTATGTCAAAAAAAGACCACCAAAGGTGACAATTTCCCCTATATGATAGTTATATATAAGTCCCAGCGAAACGCCGGGACACGTATAACTTCTTTTTTACCGATATAACTTTCCCCGGTAGTTTGAACCCTTCCCGATCACTGACCCCTACCATTTGTCTCACAGTGTTATTAATTTTAACTCCACTTTATTATATTTCAGCTGCATTCCAGTTAACATTCAAAGAAATTTGATGAATTTAGTAGATGAAGTATCCAAGAAATTCTTCCAATATAGCGCAGACCGGCAAAAGAAAAAATCAAATTACAAGGAACACGGTGCCGGACAAATCTAAAATGTATAACAAAAATTATTGTTTAATTATGTTGTTGAAAATGAAATACGGATTCACATTTTTAATAACTCATATTCGCACCTTTTTTACCTTTTGTTTATTTACATTATATAATTAATTTCAGATGGCTAGTTTTTTAAATCCTATAAAACTTGGGTCGAAAAAAATTACAATCTCAAACCACCAGCGCGCTGAAATCTCGAGTAGAAAAATCAATAATTCTCGAAACGCCAACGATTCGAAAAATAGAAATTCTAGAATATCCAACGATTCAAAAAATAAAAAATTCTCGAATCGCCAACGATTCGAAAAACTAGTAATACTCGATTCGCTGACTCTCCTACGAATTCGAATTCGCCGATCTATCGTCGCGAAGTATCGTCTCGATAGTTCTATCAGAGAAAACGTCTGGAATTCGAGGCGAATTCGATGTGTTTATTGGGTTATATCACCTTTGGCCTGTGTATGAGGGTCACTGACATTATTGCACGTCACCTGAGTGTACTACGTTTGGATGGAATCCGTTAGGCGGTTACTAAAATACACATATTTCATCATAATTGGCCCATTTACAAAAAAAAATTATTAAAAACTTAACCTTTTGTTCACTTTATCTATCAATTTTACTTAATCCGATTTTACCCATTTTCATTACCAACCTAGCCTGGACAAAGGGTAATAAGTTGACCAAATTTTGTTGCGAAATATCGTTTAGTTTCAGAGAAAACGATTTTTGACCGTTGCTTCATACAAGCGGAACCACAGTGCGTTGGTAAAAATTGTTTCTATCAAAATCTTTTGGAAAAAGTTACCAACTTTTATTAAGTGCATATCTTTACAAACATCTACCCCGAAAACTAGCGCATGGCTATTGCGATAACATTTTCTTCTTATTTGGCGCTATAACCGTCTAACTGCCATAGCTTACCAAATGCGTCGGGCGGAGCGTTTTCTGACGCCTAGCGTTAACGCCGAAATTCCATACCTAAACAAAACGGCAACTCTATGTCAAATTCAGAAATAACACCAACAATAAGAGAAGGGTTGTTTGTGTGAAATACGAATAGCTAACTTCACTTCCTAAGACCCTGTCAAAATCGCAAATTCCATTCGCTCAGCATTGAAGCCGCGTTATTTTGGTATGCTGCATACAAATTTTATAGGCAACGCTGACGCTCTTTGACCGAGTCCACAACAGAACGCCAGTCGTTCCTCTTCTGTGTAAACTGGCGCCGTTTTGAAATTCCCGGTGGAGCCAAATCTTTCTGTTCCTCTGCTACCAGTATCGCGACCCGCGTTGAATGCTTTCAGAGCTGGGGCGTTTCTGTCCATTCGTACGCATTCGCTTTGCTTCTCTACCTAATTCAGAGAAGGCAGAACTACGAATACATAGCTCCTGTTTTAACCGATGATGTCATTATCGTCCAAAAATCACATTACCTAAGATAAATGAACATAAATTAAGCACAAAAACTCGAAGCAAACAAAACGAAAAATGACACTGAAGATGGCACAACGCCGAAACCGGTTTGTCTGCAAACCAAACTTGACAAGGGATGACGAAATTCGTTCCAAAATAAATCATACTTTGCATACTATTGCACTAACTATCGGTTAACATCGTTATCGACGTTTTGACTCCATGCATATAACACGGCGTCGGTAACGTCGACAACGATGTTAAACCGGGGATTAGTGTCAACCAGGCTTTGAGAAACCGGCCCTTAGTATTTTCTTCAGAGGCTTTCGAAGAGTCAAATTTTAAATATATAATTTTAAAGGGATAACTTAAGAATTAGTATTGTGGTTCGAAATAAATATATATTTTTACTCTTTTTTAAAAATAAGTTGAATATTTTCTACTTAAACTAATTGCATACACATATTTTCAATAAATTTAAAGAATTGATGAAAAGGAACCCGGTCTGAGAGGTTAACGAAACGAAATGGCGCTATATTTTCCGTTAAGACCCCGACAGATAGAAAATATTTTCTGCGTCACAGGGATGCTTTTGACTGACAGAACATGGTGAGACGGCACCAGGAAAACGTTGCCGCAAATAAAACGGCTCAATTTGATTGGCCAAAATCAGCTGGTTTGAACTCGTTCCATACATTAGGTTTGTTCGTCGAAAATTCAACAAGAATTATCCAACAATCAAAATATCACAGAGTAAGAAACATATCTCTCAAATTCTGTCTCATGTAGAGAAACTTGCAAATTTTTGTACGAAAGCAAATTTGCAAGAATTTGCAAGTTTCCCTGCCAGCTGGTAGCCACGGTTGTATTTCAAACATAACAAATTTTTATAGAATTTTTAAAATTCTTTCAGATGGGCAAAAACTGGATATAAATGTATACATATTTACATACATTTCAATTGCTTTATCGTACTAGCTGTCGGGTTTCTTAAATCGACTGTGGTTGCAATTGCATTCCGATTCCGATTAAAATCATTGAAATTAACTAAATTAATTATATCACATACATATTTACTTCCTTTTTTCATAAAAAATCGCTCATTTTTATAAATTTTTAAATTTAACGAACTTACTTATTCAAATTATCATCGACAATAATGCAACCATGTGCCACAATCATATATTTTTCGTGATTGCAAATTCTTACTGGCTAAAAATTTTCCAGCAAGTATTTGCAACTTCTCTCCAAGAGAACTGTCAATTTGCGCACTCAGTTTTTGAGTGACGGATAATTTTTTTTTCTGCACGAACGCGATTTGGGCAAAAATCGTGATAATTCGTACAAATTCGTACAAATTTTCGCTCATGTTTATAAATTTTTTAAATTTAACGAACTTACTTATTCAAATTATCATCGACAAAAATGCCACAATCATGTATTTTTCGTGATTGCAAATTCTTGCTGGCTAAAATTTTTCCAGCAAGTATTTGCAACTTCTCTCCAAGAGAACTGTCACTTTGCGCACTCAGTTTTTGAGTGACGGATAATTTTATGGTCTGCACGAACGCGATTTGGGCAAAAATCATGATAATTCATACAAATTTTTTGCTCGACAAACAGAACTATTGTTGTTTTGCCGCATTGACGCTCGTTAAAAGTTGAGTGTTGGGCGATTTTTATCAGTTACGACAACCCAATAAACACCAAAAAAATATTTCTCCAACCTTGGAGAAATTCATAGTTCTCAAGTTGATATCCAAAAACGAATTTTTAATTATCAAGTGAAAAACTAAAGCTACTAAACGCAAAGGAAATAATCTTCAAAGTATCCTCAAATGTTCTTGAAAGAAAATAAAACGCGAAGTGAATCAAGTGGCAAAATTACTGTCGGACTGTATACTGTGAAGTGAATTATTGTAATACGATATTGATTAACTACATAATACAAAAGGAGTGATAAAATGAAAAATTAATAATTAAATTCATCTATATATGTCGTTTCAATTAAAAAGATATATGGTATTTTACTATTTCAATTTCAGTATTTCAATGATATGTTTGAGACCAGTTGGAGAATTACATTAGAGTTCAAGTTGAGAACTAGCATTTTCTCAACTTGAGAAACAGTCCTTTTTTCATACAAAGAAAAATGCCCTTTTTGTTGAGAAAGCTATGATCCTCCACTTGAGGTACTGTTGAGAAACAACGTTGAAGATTTGAGAAATACCTTAGTTCTCAACTTAACCTCAAGTTGAGCTCAAACCTAAATGTTTATTGGGAATGCCAATATTTACAGGGTTAGATTAAATGTCAGTCAAAAGCATCCATGTGACGCAGTAAAGAATTTATATCTGGCGGGGCCTTTAATTTTAACTTCAACTGCATCTTTATTATTTCAGTCATCAACCAGTTTTTCAGCATCATCTGTGGTTGAAAGGTGTCTACAGTTAGCAGTCTCTCACGCAAAGATGGCGCTGATGGAGGAAACATATACATATATTTGTAGATACTTCCTGTAAATAGAATTTCAGTTCCAATTAATTCTCTTTGCTTATTCCGCATTTCTCATAAACACTAACACAGTGGTGTTAGTTTTTGAGCGGTTGGGAGTTTCCGCTCACAAACACGTTTGCAAACGCAGCTACTATGGGTTAGTGTGAGTAAATCGAATGTGGTTGTGTTCGTAGAAGAGCGTGAGTGTTCAACTGTGGAATTGGTATAGGTAGGTATGAGTATTTAATCACATTCCATGATATGTTCTTTTTGAAATCAAATTGGGAAACTAAAAAAGCTATACATATAGCATATGGAGTACATACATATACATACATTCATGCATATCGTTCTTATCAATGCAAGAGGCCCTATTTCACTTTTTTCAAGAATGCGTTTTATTTATATCTACAGTTTTGTCAATTAAAAATGCTATTTCTCTATTTTTATTTTTATACCCGAGCGCACTTGTGCACAAGGGTATTATAACTTTGTTCACATAACGGTTGTTTGTAACAGGCAAAACGAATCGAGATAGATATAGACAAATGTATACATAAATGATCAGAATGGAAAGAGAAATCGATTAAGCGGTGACTGTCCGTCCGTCCGTCTGTGCACACGATTACTCGATTAAAAATTGATACATCTTAACGAAACTTGGTACATGCACTCCCTTCTGGCGTAGGACGGATGGATGGGAAAATGGGCGAAATCGGACAATAACCACGCCTACCTCCCATATAACGGTAATTTTCAGAAATATGAAAACTGCGATATTTTAGTAACTACTGAAGATAATTCACCCAAAATTGATATCTATAATAATTTTCAGACGATAAATAAGAATATTGTTAATTTGTGCAAAATGGGCGTAGTCACGCCCACTTATGGTTACATGTGTATATCTTGGTAACCGCTGCACCAATATCTTCCAAACTTGGCACACTTGTTGACCTTAGTATAGCATACGAAATCGCAGAAAATTTTTAAAATCGGACAATAACCACGTTTATTCATTATTGATAATAATTTATTCAAAATTGATGCTTGCAACAACTCTTTACCAAGAAATATGCTATATAAATATATATGATAAAATTTTGGAAAATGGGTGTGGCACCGCCCACTTATGATCACATGTATATCGGTAACCGTTCGACCAATTTGTACCAAACTCGGTGTGGTTATTGTGCTTGCCACATAGAAGAAAATTGTTGAAAATTATTGAAATCGGACTAAAATTACGGCCGCTTTTCATATAACGGTAAGTTTCAGAAATGCTTGAAACTTCAATATTTCGAAGTTTAAGAACGCTAATTTACTCAAAATTGATACACCCGGCTTACCATGTATCGGTAGCTGGTGAAAAACATGTTCGGCGCCGCCCGAACTTAGACTTTCTTACTTGTTATTATTTAAAAACATCAGTTCATCATAAAAACTAGCCAAATTGTATGAAAACGTTATCACTGATCGATGTAGCCCCCTTTAGCGCGGATAACAGCATCGAAACTGCACGGGAATGCTCGACATGCCGTACCAATGTTTCTAGTGGCATTTGTATTAAACAGGCCGTAAAGATTAATCATCAAATACACCGTGTAAAGAATTTAAACAATGCTATATTACCTTGTGTACGAAAACAATTAGATAGAAAACATTGGGTGTTTCAACAAGATTCGGTATTATCACATTAGGTTCGAGAAATCCATCGTTTTTTAGGAAAAAAACTTCCCAGCTTCATTTTTTTCGAACAATGGCCACCATATTCAGCGGACATAGACCCAATTGATTTTTGAATAGGGCCCATTCTCCAGGCCAAAGTATCAACAAAAAATATGGGACATTTAATGCCTTGAAGATGGCTCTTCGTCGCCACTGGGGCAAAATACCACCACACCACATTCGTACAGCCTGTGAAGCATTCGCGGACATAGTCAATGCCATTATCCGCGCTAAAGGTGGCTACATCGGACAGTAATACGATTTTCTTAAAATTGTACATATTTTTATGATGAACTGATGTTTGCAACACTTAGAGCTACTCTAGGGTTGCCAACATTTTCTAAGATGTTTATAGTACTTTTTCAAAAAAGTTTTAACAAAATATAACGTTTTTTAGTATACGTCTTTTTCCTTAATATATTTCTTTGCACTTTTGGCGGTTTTTAACAATTCCTTGTTATCCATGAAAGTATCATACCGTGGTGGTATTTATTACATATACGCAACTACATCAAATTGTGGACTACTTTATATTTTTAACCGCGATCGGCCTGGCGAAGATTGTCACGCTCATCGGTTGGACAGCCGCTTCAGCAGGAAAATTCGGACGAAATGCATGCTGCTGGAATGAAGCGGGCTGCAGCAGCAGTGACAAATCTGCGGAATTTACGCTCGCCTAATTGAACGGTGGCATTTTTTAACAAACATATACGAGCATACACCTGATTTCCCAATTCGGGATTACCCTTTTTGTTATTAAGTTGTCGTTACAGATTTGAATTTGGAAGGAATCGGGTTCAAATTTTTTTCACTACAAAGACTCAAAATTGTTCACTCTATAGAGTACTCAATGGAAACATTTTCATGTTCACTCTTTCGAGGTGTTCGTAGCATCGGGTGTTCACTCCAACCAGATAAAACTGTATATGTAAATCAAAAGTTCGTTTTTTGTTAGTGATGTAGTCGCTTTGTTTCTCATCTTGCCATTTCACATTCATAATAGAAAAACATATATGTAATACTCCTATATTGGCAGTAAGAGCTAGTACCGTCCGAAAACACTACAGTACAGATATATCAATAAACACGTACGAAAGAAAAGGAACACAAACGTTTATAAATAAACATGTACACAACACATAAACAAAAACGGCACTCAAGTACACAATACATTGATAAAAACAGTACTAGACTGTCTCGCTTTGATTTCGGAATACTTACACATTGAGAAGTTAGCTTACTGCCAATATAGAAGTATTACATATATGTAGAAAAATCTCTTTCTATAGGCTGGTTTTCACCATGTTCATATTTTGACACCGTACATACTTTGACACAGTTTTATATCCTTTATACATTCATTTACCGTAGATATTATAGGCCAAAAACAGACAGATAGCCAATTTAACAGTGCATGCGCACGACTAATAACCCATACTGATCGAAATCAATCGATATACCGCCTTTTAATCCCATTTGACAATGTGTTTTCATTTATTTAACGAAAAATGTCATTGAATTTGACATAGTGAAAACAAGCCTTATGACTGCCGAAGTTGCAGGAATAAGGAGCAGGTTTTAAAAATATTGCCATTTTTATCTTTAGCTCTATTTGTATACTCACTATGACCTTTTATTTTAAAGAGTATTTCTTTTAATAGTCTTATTTCAGATAAAGTATAAATATAATTTGGGGGAATTTGCGGGAATAGGGAGTAGAAAGTAATAATTTTAAGTAAATTTGGTATCTCATTTTTAGTGGTTTTAAAAATATTGCCATTTTTATCTTTAGCTCTATTTATAAACTCACTATGACCTTTTATTTTAAAGAATATTTCTTTTAATAGTTTTATTTCAGATAAAGTATATATATAAATTGGGGAAAACACTGTGGATTGCCATTTTGTGATTTGTTTTGTACTGTGGATCTTATTATTGGGAAACAATCCCGTAAACAAAAGACGCTACAGTCTGCGATGGTAAGTATATATTCCATATTAATGAATTTATGATAGTTTTTCGTATAATCTAAACTTTTCGAATATTCTTTGATATCCTAAACTAAATTTTTCGAATATTCGTTGATATCTCATTGTGTGACTTTTGGAAATCGACTAAAATAATATTAAATTGCAATTGATTGATACTTCCCATTTATGTTAAGAAGGAAGTTAACAATTTTTTTTTAAAGATATTGAGTCATAAGTAAAAAAGTAATTTCTCCGTTTTTCAAAGCCTCCGCAATCGAGATATGGGCTTTCAAAGTTCGAAAAAGGATTTTTGTTAAAAAATTATTTATATCTAATTATTGTATGTAAATAACTAAAAAAGTAAAAATATAGGCGTATAACAGGTGCCACAAATTTTTTAAAAATCAGTCCAAATTTTTTTTTAAAGATCTATAAGGTTTTTAATTTTTCAAAGATCTGACCATTGACCGCCTATAGCATCTCTAATATAAGTTTGCACAAAAAATAGTTTTATACCATTTAAATAAGAGCAAAAGGCGTACTTTCCTTAAGGTCCTTTTTCTAACTTCGAAGGCCCATAGCACGATTTTGGAAACTAACTTCGAAAACGGAGAAATCTCATTTTTTTATTATGCCGCAATTTCTCAAAAAAATTGGTTTGGTCCAATACCCAGCCGAGTGCTGTACAGTGTAATTTTTAGGAAAACTTCAAGAAAATACTGATAGTTTTTTTTCTTGCTTCGTTCTGTTTCATGAGTTTTTGGTAATTTTTGATTGGCCCCTGGTCCCATATAATACATATTTTTGGAATTTTTATAATTTTTGTACAAAGTTTGAAATGCAATGTGCAATTTATTATATGTACACTGGCATATAATGCATATTAAAAATGAATACTTTATATTTGATTATCGTTTAAAAATGTTCGTATTTAAAAATAATATTTTCATACAATATTTATTACGCACGTATTTGACTGTTAACATCTGAGTATATATATGAGTGTGTATACGCACCCCAAGCATGCAGAGCGCCGCTCTGAGAGCGGTGACAACACACACATGCATACATAGTACACATCGGCGTAGCCGGAATGAAATTTAGGGGGGCCGATCGACCCTATTAAGCTGGCATTTCAGGGTACTCTTTTATATATATATAAGGAAAATTTTAAAGTTAGGGGGGGGCGGCATGTTTATCCGTATGGTGTTGATGGATAATCAACATTTGAAAGCAAATTTATATGGCTGGGTGTAGCTGAGTGCGCAAAGATGCTTGCCACAAGTTGTTGATAACCGGAGATGGTCTGATTCGAATTCCATTGCAGGCAACATGCAAATTAAATTTTTTTTAGTTTTTGTCTTGATTAATCACTTCACGTAAGCTTTTTCAGTACGAAAGCGGTCATTTTAATATGCGCGTAATTGAATTGACTTGGGATGAAGGGCTTTAAGCTTATTGCCGCACAAAATGCAGGTAAGACTCGAGCTTGCATATTAGCAAGGAACAACTTAAACATCTTCCTGGTCCCACAGCTTAGTGACGGCGATCTGGTAGTGGCAAGCATTGAGCTAGACAAAACCAGTTTTTGGGTAGCCTCTGCCTACATGGCCCATGACAAGGACGTGCCACCAGACGGGTTTCGGACCTTGACCGAGGAAGCAGCCTTCAAGAACAAACCACTGGTTGCCTCCTGCGACGCTAATGCCCACAACTTGATGTGGGGGAGTACGGACACGAATGCTAGAGGTGAGTCGTTACTAGACTTCATTCTAGGGAACAAACTTAGTGTCTTGAATTTAGGCTTAGAGCCGACCTTCATAACAAAGAGTAGAGAGGAAGTTTTGGACATAACTCTGGCTTCAGACATGTTTGCCCATAAAATTTAGAGATGGAGAGTACTGAAGGAAAAATCGTATTCTGACCATCGTTATATTGAATTCGAAATAGATCTTAAGACCCCCCAAGTAAGGGAGTTCAGAAATGTTAGAAATACCGACTGGGGGGTTTACAATAATAAATTAAGGACTTTACTGCCAAAGATACCTCCCCGAGACCCCGCCACGCAGGTGGAGCTGGAGGGGTTGGTTAATCAGGTTACTAAAGCCATGAATAGTCTTTGTCAGCCGGGTGCCCGGTTGTTCGATACAGGGGAAAAAGCAAACCA